>NC_136880.1:8894986-9249986 GCF_949152265.1 Phoxinus phoxinus
CAAGACAAATGGTCGGGGGGATCAAGCTACCATCTGGGCAGAGACAACCTCCACTAGGACGTACATGGACGACGTCACCAGCCTCCTTCAGACAGCAGCATGCACATCAAGACTGCTGAAAAGGATGGACGAGTTGATGTCGTGGGCACGAATGAAGATCAAGCCATAAAAATCACGGAGCCTGTCTCTCAGAAGAGGAGTCAGAAATGATAGCACAATTTTCGCCATAGGGGGAGAGAAAATCCCACTCCTCTCTGAGCAACCCATTAAAGGCCTGGGGAGGCAGTACACAGCAGAGCTTACAGACAAACAGATGGGGAGAACCGTGATGAAACAGCTCTCAGAAGGACTGGCAAAAATCGATCAAAGCCAACTCCCAGGAAAGTACAAGGTCTGGTGCTACCAGTTTACACTCTACAGGAGGGTGATGTGGCCACTGAAAATGAGTGAGATCTCCTCATCCACCGCAAGCAAGATGGATGGAAAAGCCAACTCTTTCATCCGAAAGTGGTTGGGGCTGCCACGGTGCCTCTCAGAAACAGGCCTCTTTGGAAGGAACACTCTCCAGCTGCCATTCCAATCAATCAGTCTGGGCTACAAGCAGGAAAAGACCAGGCTGGTTCTCGAGTTGAGAGAGTCCGCTGACCAGGCTGTAAGGAACGCAAACCCTAAGGTTCGGACAGGCCGTAAGTGGAACGCCCAAACTGAGGTCGACCAAGCCGTCAGTCGTCTGCAACATCAAGAGATTGTTGGCAGAGTCCAGACGGGAAGAGCAGGGCTAGGGTGGGGAGAAGCGGTTCTGGTCCAAGGCCAACCACAAAGAGAGGAAGGAGATGGTGGTGGCGGAGGTGACAAGAATGGAGAAAGAGTGCTACAAGATCAAGGCCGTGTCGCAGGGCCAACAGGGAAGGTGGACAACCTGGGAGGGAATTGTCAACCGAAACATCACCTGGGCAGACGTGTGGAAAATCCCGCAGGCAAGGCTCAGCTTCCTCATCCGTGCAACCTACGACACGCTTCCCTGTCCTCGGAACCTTCACCAGTGGTTCGGGAGTGAGGAAGGCTGCACACTCTGCAATACCCCTAACGCAAGCCTCCAGCACATCTTGTCAGGCTGTAAGATTGCACTTTCCCAGGGACGCTATAGATGGCGTCACGACCAGGTCCTGAGAAAGCTAGCCGAGGTGATAGAGGGTCGTCGACAGGGCAGCAAAGGGGTACCACCAGCAGAGAACCACAACCACATCACCTTTGTCACGGAAGAGGGGGGAAGAAGAAACCTCAGGCCAAGAGAAACAACTAGGCCGTTTTCCCCTGACCAGGAGTGGAATATGAAAGTTGATCTCGACAGGCAGCTCCGCTTCCCGGTCGAGATTACTGCTACATCTCTCCGCCCCGACATAGTGGTGTGGTCTACCAAGGTAAAATCCGTGCTCCTCATTGAGCTCACAATACCAGCAGAGGAGGGGATGGAGGCCGCCTATGAACGTAAGAAGGCCAAGTACTCAGAGCTGACTGCTGAGTGCCGGAAGGCTGGCTGGAAGACCTCCATTTATCCAGTGGAGTTTACATTTACATTTACATTTATTCATTTAGCAGACGCTTTTATCCAAAGCGACTTACAAATGAGAAACAATAGAAGCAATTAAACTAGCAGTAGGACAACAGTATGTAAGTGCTATAACCCTTCACAGTACAAAAAGTTTTTTTTTTTTTTTTTTTTTTTTTTTTTTTTGTAGAACAGAAAAGAAAGTGTTAGTGTTAGTAGTACTGGATCAAGTGCTCAAGTGCTGCCGAAAAAGATACGTCTTCAGCAGTTTCTTAAAGATGGCTACAGACTCAGCAGCTCTGGCTGAGTTAGGCAGACCATTCCACCAGCAGGGAACAGTCATGGTGAAGGTCCGAGAGAGAGATTTCGTGCCTCTATGAGATGGCACCACCAGACGCCGCTCACTTGCAGAGCGTAAGTTTCTGGACGGCACATAAGTCTGAATTAATGAGTTCAGGTACAGGGGAGCAGTGCCAGTGGTTGTTCTGTAGGCAAACGTCAGTGTCTTGAATTTGATGCGAGCGGCAACCGGCAACCAGTGCAATTTCGTGAGGAGAGGAGTGACGTGTGCTCTCTTTGGCTCGTTGAAGACCACTCTAGCTGCAGCATTCTGGATCAGTTGCAGAGGTTTGACAGTGCAAGCTGGGAGACCAGCCAGGAGAGCATTACAATAGTCCAATCTGGAAAGAACAAGCGCCTGAACAAGGAGTTGTGTAGCATGCTCTGATAGGAAGGGCCTGATCCTTCGGATGTTGTACAAGGCAAATCTGCATGACCGGGCAGTGCTAGCGATGTGGTCTGTGAAATTCAATTGGTCATCAATTACAACTCCAAGGTTCCTGGCTGATCTTGAAGGAGTTATGGATGACGAGCCTAGCTGGATGGTGAAGTTGTGATTAAGTGCTGGGTTAGCCGGGATTACAAGTAGCGCTGTCTTCGCAAGGTTTAGTTGAAGGTGGTGGTCCTTCATCCAGCCAGAAATGTCTGTCAGGCAGGCTGAGATGCGAGCGGCTACCGTCGGATCATCAGGCTGGAATGAGAGGTAGAGTTGTGTGTCATCAGCGTAGCAGTGGTAGGAAAAGCCATGTTTTTGAATCACAGATCCTAGTGATGTCATGTAGATGGAGAAGAGAAGTGGTCCAAGCACTGAGCCCTGAGGCACACCAGTGGCTAGATGTTGGGTCTTAGACACCTCACCCCTCCACGACACCCTAAAGGACCTACCCGAGAGATAAGACTTGAACCACTGGAGTGCAGTTCCCGAGATGCCCTTCATCTTTAGGATAGACAGGAGGATCTGGTGGTTAACTGTGTCAAAGGCAGCAGACAGATCCAGCAGGATGAGAACTGAGGACTTGGAAGCTGCCCTTGCCAATCTCAGAGCTTCAATTACTGAGAGCAGAGCAGTCTCAGTCGAGTGTCCCCTTTTGAAGCCAGACTGATTGTTGTCCAATAGGTTGTTCTGCGTAAGAAAGGAGGAGATCTGGTTGAAAACAACTCGTTCAAGTGTTTTTGCGACGAATGGAAGAAGGGATACCGGTCTGTAATTCTCTAGATGTGCTGGATTTAGAGTGGGTTTCTTAAGCAGTGGGGTTACCCGAGCCTGCTTGAAAGCTGTGGGAAATGTACCAGTGTGAAGAGATGTGTTTATGATGTGTGTGAGTGTGGGTATAACAGAAGTAGAAATAGCTTGAAGTAGGTTAGTGGGAATAGGATCAAGCGGACAGGTAGTAGGGCGATTGGAAAGGAGGAGTTTGGAGACTTCGGTCTCTGAAAGCAAGGAGAAAGAGGGTAGGATGTGTGTGTTAGCTGGTAAACTGTGTGTGTTAATTTGTGGATTAGTAAATTGGCCGCTGATGGTGGTAGTTTTGTTTATGAAGAATGTGGCAAAATCATCAGCTGTTTGGGTTGATGAAGGAGGAGGAGGAGGAGGGTTAAGAAGGGAGGAGAAGGTTTTGAAAAGCATGCGAGAGTCAGAAGAATTGTTAATTTTGTTGTGATAGTAAGTCATTTTAGCAGTAGATATGTTAGCAGAGAAGGAAGAGAGGAGGGATTGATAAAGACCAAGGTCAGTATGATCTTTGGATTTGCGCCACTTCCTCTCTGCACCCCTGAGTTTAGCACGATGTTCACGGAGAACATCAGATAACCAGGGGGCAGAGGGAGAGGCGCGGGCTGGCCTGGAGGAAAGGGGGCAGAAATTGTCCAAGCAGGATGTTAGAGTGGAGAAAAGAGTATCAGTTGCACTGTTAGTATCTAGTTCTGAGAGCTGGTCTGGTGGAGGAAGTGTGGATGAGACCAAAGAGGATAGACGAGAGGGTGAGAGTGAGCGTAGGTTACGCCGAAAGGTGACCTGTGGAGGAGTGCATGTTGTGTTCTGGGGCAGGTTGAGGTTGAGAGTGAGGAGGAAGTGATCTGAGGTGTGCAGTGGAGTGACAAGAGCATGGTCAGTGGAGCAGTAGCGTGTGTAAATAAGGTCCAATTTGTTACCTGATTTGTGAGTAGCAGCAGTCGATACTCGTTTGAGATCGAATGAGGCAAGCAGAGTGTGGAAATCAGCAGCTTGAGGTTTTTCAAGGTGGATGTTGAAGTCTCCAAGAACTATGAGAGGAGTGCCATCCTCTGGGAAGGATGAAAGTAGCACATCAAGGTCCTCTAAGAAACTGCCAAGCTGACCTGGGGGACGATATATAACTGCACAATGAATTTTAATAGGACTAGTGATGGTAATAGAATGGGATTCAAATGAGTTGTTGTTACACAGAGGTGGTAAAGTATTAAATTTCCAATCGTTTGAGATGAGCAGACCGGTACCTCCACCCCTTCCAGTCAGACGAGGGGTGTGTGAGAAAGTGAAGTTAGTGGAGAGGGCAGCCGGTGTGGCAGTGTCCTCAGGTCTGATCCAGGTCTCAGTCAGGGCCAGAAGGCTGAGACCTGAATGACTAGAAATAGATGTAATGAAATCAGCTTTGTTAACTGCGGACTGGCAATTCCAGAGACCAATAGGAAAAGAGAAGATAGTACTAGAAGACATGGGAAGGGTACGAAGGTTGTTAGGATTGTGCCGCCTCCGTCGTGTGACATTGGATTTACGAATGTTAGTAATAGTAGGGATTGTAAAACACATGGTGTAAAAACTCACAAACAGAAAGATCAGTTGAAAGTTGAGTAGAAGAGAGAAAATAACAAGATGATAAAACAAACAGCGAGAAAATAATACTCAAGTGCCTAGTCGGTGTCCTTGCTCGGTGGAGTCGCACAGGTAGAGTCGTTGGTCTTTACACTCTTCGGTCTTCACACGATGAGGGCTTCACGCCGCCGCGACCGCTGCCGCGGAGCACTAAACCTATTTATACACGCCTAACACCTGATTGTTGAATACAGCTGGCCACGCCCCGCAGCGAAACTCAAGTCACGACCCAAACAAATGCCACGTGCGCTCGCGTTTTGCCCGAGTAAAACACACTAAACAATACAAAGTTTCCTAGCAACAAAGAACCGCGCTCAAATTGAATGAGAAAAGTAAACACTCACACACTGAAGTTCTCTCTTGCTGTTCGACTGCTTCTTCTGACTACTTCTACTGACTAGCTGGCTATAAATGCTTAACTGGCTTATGACCACGCCCCGCAGCGAAACTCAAGTCACGACCCAAACAAATGCCACGTGCGCTCGCGTTTTGCCCGAGTAAAACACACTAAACAATACAAAGTTTCCTAGCAACAAAGAACCGCGCTCAAATTGAATGAGAAAAGTAAACACTCACACACTGAAGTTCTCTCTTGCTGTTCGACTGCTTCTTCAGTTTGGATGCCGAGGCCCAACCATACGCCTTCTGAGGGACATAGGAGTGACCGGAGGGAACCTAAAGAAGGCAACCAAAGAGCTAGCGGAGGAGGCAGAGAAGGGGAGCTTTTGGCTCTGGCTGAGGAGGAAAGACAAGAGCTGGGGAAAGAACAACTAACCCCGATAACAGCTGCAGAGGGTAATACCTATCAGCTGCAGGGGGTGACAGGGAGACGTCCCTGTCACTGCTCCGCCACCAGGAGACGTTCCAGGATTAAAGGAGTGAAACGTTGGTGAATGGTGGTTCCTGGCTGATGACCCTGCAGCTGACCCGTGGGCACCGGAGGAGGTGCGACCGGCAGCCATGCCTAGCAGGTGTTCCATCTACCTGTACATTTCACTGAAACTGAAGTTGAATCAATAATTTTGTGTTACGACTACATGAATGACTTGACTGAACTGATCTGTAGTTCCCAGCCTGCTTTGCAAGGGGACTGGATTAGGAAAGTAAATTGAGAGATCATGTGTTTTCTCAGTTAATAGACATACTGTAAACCCTAACGCTCAATATAATTAATTGGTTTGAGTTGACAAACTTAAATTAAACTAATTAGTTCAGTCAAATTAACTTTTATGAGTATTTAGCACTTTCTTTTTCTTTCAAGTTCACAGAACTGATATATTTTAAGTAAACTGAACTGTTTCATTGTTTTGAGTTTTATGAAGTTATTTTTTTTTATTTAGACGAACTTAAGTTTAACTGAAACGGCTGGGATGTCTATTTCCCAGCATGCTTTGCCGATGGCACTCGAAAGGGAGAGTAAATGCTAAAATTAAGTGTAATATAATGTTTTTTTTGTGCAAGATTAATGTTAAGTGGGAGATTTAGCAGTGATTAATGTTTTGTTATGCTAATTTAGAAGAATTTCAGTTAATGTTGGTTTTAGGAGAGTTACCATCATGGTGACGAGTGGAGCATGAGATTGATTTGAGAGCAAATAATATCTTTATATTGTTGCACTCATACAGCAAGTGCTTCTGTATAACATACTATTGCTGATATGTTAGCCAATTAGTATGTTACCAGATTAGCTTGTTAGAAAGCTAACTAAGTTTATACTAATACAAGTGATTGAGATTACATGAAAGTTTTAAGTTAATTGTATGAATTAGTGTAGTCTACTCAAACATTTCAAGTTAAGAACAATTCAAATGTTTAAGTACAAAATTAAAATCTGCTAGTTCTGCTTACTTAAACTTTGAATTTCATAATTTATAAAATTTGAGGCAATTGATTGCCTTAAAAGTTTTGAGCTCTGCTAACTTATTCGGGTTTACAGTGATATGTTGGACATTAGCTTATGTAATGTTTTTGATGGTTACCGTCGTCCTGAAGTGTTATTTAACCTAAATTAAAAGGTACACCAAAAAATTAGCAGTCCATACATCATCAATCCAATTTGTTCAAAACAAGTTTTGTGTGTGTGTGTGTGTGTGTGTGTGTGTGTGTGTGTGTGTGTGTGTGTGTGTGTGTGTGTGTGTGTGTGTGTGTGTGTGTGTGTGTGTGTGTGTGTGTGTGTGTGTGTGTGTGTGTGTAGAAAAGTCTGATGAAGAAAAGAGAACGAGACAGAGCTCGTAATAAAACAAGAATCAACATTAGCTCGGCTTTTCAGAGAAATGTTGTACAAGAGACGCAGAGATGTGTTTGTTGTGTAGCGCTGTGCTGGAAATTATTTTCAAGGAAGTGCCGTAAGTCTATTAATGGGTAAAGCTACAGAGCCGTCTTCAGTAGTCAGCTTGAGATCCTGTAATGTCTCTTAAGCCTAGTAGTGAATGTTTTATGAGCAGTAGGATAACAAAAAAAAAAAAAAAAAAGTTGACGCTGTTTACTTTATTTAAACAATTTATTTTGATGCAACACCATTGTATCTATCAGGTTTCTGGTTTAAATGTGATTGCTTCATGTTAAATTGACTTGAAACAGTTACTCTTCGACTTAACTTGATGTTTTCATTTTGAAATAACATGTTTCAATCGTGTAACCCAAACATGCACTCAAGAAATGACACTTTAAACTGACTCGATTCAATTGTTCCACACAACCAACTCAGTTTTTATTGACATTAAAGGTTTATTTTTAATATCCTTTAGTTGTGACAACACAACTGAGGAATAATCTACTGCAGGTCAAATAGTCCAGCAAACTCAATTCAATCACTTTGCTGTAACTTAAACTGGTTATGTTTTCTGAACATGTTTTGGTCTAGTATAAAACTCTCCAACTATATTTCACTGAAGCAACATATGCAGGACTTTCACTTCCCATCATGCTTTGCAAAGGGGCTGAATTGGGTCGGTAAATGTTGAAATACCGGTACAGTGTTATTTTATGCATTTGTTTTAGCAAGATGAGAAAATGAAGGGATGTTTTTATGTTTCTATTCAGTTGGCATTTAAAAGTGTCTGTCATGTTAGTGTTTTGGGGTTATTGTGGTGAAGTGTTGCGCTTGTGTTTGGGTCGAGGGCTTGCTAACGACAATTCAAATCACTTTAATAACAAAGCAATCGTATGGTAGAGCTCTGGATGACACCAGTATCACTTCACGTTCACATCACATGTGTAAAGAAAAGTTATATTTAGTTTGTTGTTATGTAAAGCTCAAAACTAAACAATAAGTTTTAGTTTAAGTTATAGCAAAGTGATTGAATTAGGTTGGTTGGACTCAGTTACAAAAAAAATATTTTGTATAGATCAAATATAAACATTTAATGTTAATAAAAACTAAGTTGGTTGTAATTGAATTAAGTTAGTTTAATGTATCATTTGTTGAGTGTATATTCATTCACATAGTCACACTGAGCCGAAGCACAACCACAACTACGAACAGTATGCAGAATGAATGCAGTTTTTGTTTTATAACCGCGAGAGGACAAAAATTAAAAAATTAATAAGTTGGGCTAACATAATTTGGTTTAGACAAATCTATTAAACTTATGTTGATCAAACTACAGTAAATTAATTTGGCCTAAAAATGTGTTGACCCAACTAAAGGGGTTTAACTTGAATAAAATTAATTGACTCTTTTAAAAAACATTTTTCAGCTAAATTAAGTAAAGGCAATGAATAATGTTTTGAGTGAAATAATGTATTGAAGTGATAGTAAACTGTATCGCACTATTTCAAGGTAAATTAATTAATATGTTGGGATATTCTGAACTTCTCCATACGACTTCTGTGATTAGTGTAAAAATGAAACATGCCTTTCTGTCTGTTTATAGATTTGGAGTAGATATGTTATGCTCGACAAATCAAATGATGAATGCTCAGTGAATGTGAATGTTATGGATGTGAGATTCCTCTGAAAATAACGCTTTCAGCTTTCAGTTTAGATGAATGGTTTTGAATAAATCTGGATGATAATGTGACTCATTTATATCATGGCAAAGTTTGAGTGTTAAAACAAGTAGTCTAGAAATATTTTGGTCCCACTTTATATGAAGTGTTTTTAAATACAATGTACTGACATTTGATACAATGCTCTTATTGTGTACATGCGTGTTTTTATATTGTACATTGTCATTTAAAGACATCTATATTAACCAACCCATATCACCAAAACCGGTCCTAAACTGACCCGTTTCCCAGCACAAGTGTTACTGCAATACATTATACTTGTTTTTTGATGCAAGTACACAGCCCTAAACTCCCTGATATAAAGTGTGACCAATATTTTACACATTAGTCACTTGGTCGGGGAAGGAGAGAAGGAGAAAGGAGGCAGAGGAAGAGAAAGCGTTTGCGTGTTCGAGTTGTTCTGTGTATGTTCTGCCTTCCCTTTTTTATCTCCCATCAGGCATCCAAGAATGAAGGAGTCTTGTTTATTATTTTACCTCCAGTTCCTGAAACCCAAAATGTCCTGGACCGCTGCCAGTCATGCTGAGTGACAGCCACTGCACCTACATCTCTAAATACATCTCGCACAGACACTGACCCACAAGCGGATGTCTTTCTCTAAGCATTATCTTTTCACTTCTTCTTCTTAAATATAATGCTGATTTCAGTGAACTAATGTGATCTCTGATCAGTGTTGGGGAAAAGTTACTTTTTAAAATATTGCGTTACTCCCCCAAAAAGTTACTATTTGCGTTACTTAGTTACTTATTATGAAAAGTAATGTGTTACATTACTTTTGCGTTACTTTTTCTCACCTGGGCTGGGCTTCCTTTTTTGTTTTTTAATAACAACAAAAAAAGTTATGCAAATGTTAAGGCCTTTTGACACCAGAAGTGAAGTGAATAAGCCTCAGGCTGAAGGAAATGCATATTCACTCCTGTACAGTAGAGGGCGCCGCTCAAATAAACCTGCTGTTCTGGATTAAAGAACAATATTTCTATAATATTTCTAAATCTAATCTAAAGTAATTTTTGCTTATTAGTATGGTGGAATTAGATCGTTGAAGGACAGCAGCAAAGACATTGGTTAATAAAGTGAGATTAAATACATAAAGTATATTTGTGTAATTTAATATAGTTAATTATAAAAGTTTTGCATAAAATTCTGAGATTACATTTTACTGTTTTAATTCATTTTGAGCAATACTGAATGTTTTCGTGCAGGTGAGATGAGTAAATGCATGTTCACATTTAGTCTACAACTAATAACCATCATGTTTACACACACACACACACACACACACACACACGCACGCACGCACGCACACACACCTCACTTTATTTCTCTCATCATGGGGACAGGAGAGCTTTCAGTCAATACATGTGAAGAAGTCTACAGTTAGGCTATGTGAAAAAGTAACTCAAAAAGTAACAGATATTTTGTTGTAAATTGAAAAAGGTAATGCGTTACTTTACTAGTTACTTGAAAAAGTAATCTGATCACGTAACTCAAGTGAGTTGTAGTGAGTTCCCCCTGATCTCTGAGGCTTTCCTTCATTGAGAGTCTGAGCACTTGTATAGATGATGTATTCCTCCGCCTTGATCTTGGTGTTTGATTTACTTAACCTAAAAGTTAAACACGTGAGACGCACGGGCAGCTGTCGGGTTTTAAAAGAGAAGAGAGTGTACAATGTTCCTTAATTTGGCGGGGGCTTTAGCGCCGCTGGGACCACCCATCGAGCTGTCATCTGAAAATCACACACAAACCACCCAGCAAGGCCAATGCCAACCGAACGCACAAACTCACACACTTCAACCCAAACGCCAGACATCACTGTGCCAAACAAGCAAACATCGTCATCCCTACGTTGTGTTTTTGCCTGTTTTATGTTGGATTTTATTTGCATGCATTGATTTACCTAAACGAAACGTCCCAGGGAAATGTAAACAGTGGTAAACTGCAATTGTTACATTACAAGGTTTTGTTGGTGTAGCCTAATATATTCAGCTGGATTCGGTAATGTTAAATAAAAAAAATTTAATTGAATAAAATCAATTAATTTAGATGTTACCACATGAAGCACATTTTTATGTTTGCCAAATTTTCAATGCAGCTTAAAAAATATTCATTTTCCAGGTAATATAAATGCATGTTAATGAACTTGTTTTATTCTGTTCAAAAACTTTATTTCCTGAATCTACATGAATACATCAGGCAAATCTCATTTTAATGGTGATATAAGAAATGAACAATAACTTGTGAAGGCTTTCTTTTGTTTTTTACAGTGAAATTATATAGTACTTTGCCTAGGAAAAATAAAAAATTAAAAACATTCCTATTAAGTAAATGTAGTTTTGTCACATTTACTGCCTGAGAAATCTTACGTTTCATCAAGAAACACAGAGCTAGTACCAATCGAATGAATTCACTAACAACTAAAATGAATCGGTAACACTTTATTTTACAGTATTCTTGTTACGCTTGTTGTATTACTGTAGTATCAGTAAATTATGCATAGTTACATGCAGCTAAACCTAAAACAAACCCTAACCCTGTAAACATGTTGTTAATTATTAATACTCAGCACTTAATGTATAATTACAGTGTAACAATGAAACCTTAAAATGAAGTGTAACCAATTCATCGTTGCATTGTTGAGGTGGAACAGAAGCTGTGTCTGAATTCATAATTACAACTGCATTAATAATGTTGAGATGAATGTTTAAAAAAAATAAAAAAATAGTATAAAACTAACACCACGTTCTCAGTCATGCTTGTATTTGTGAAAAAAGCTCTTTCTCTTGTGATAATGCCTAATTATATCACATGTTAAAATGTAAAAAACAAGATCTCATACAATACTTTTTTTTACAATCATATCTTGAATATTTTGGAGACATTCTTTGACACAATCCCTCATTGATTTCTGACCCAATACTACAGTAACAAAATAACTCAGATTAGAAATAAGTTATTGATTGATCATTTGCAGCAGGAAACTCTGCATCGAAACACAGCAATGATGAAGTGAAGAACGAAATCATACAGTTCATCAGTAATTCAGTGATAACTCGACCGGTCTTGAAATACAATCTTACTCTGAGACCAAGACCTTCGAAAAGGACCAGCTTCGAGTCCTACAACGCTGAGCAGATGTGTAAGCAACCGTAAAATCACATTTTGATCTGAAACGCTCGCTCTGCAACGGAAAAGAAGAGTTGTGTTCATTTTGAAAGAGTTATTGGCAGAGAAATATGTTTGCTCTGCAAGATGAACGTATAGCCCATTTTATATTAAGTGTCTTTAACTACTAACAATAATGCTTTATTTTACAGTCCTGTTCCCCATGTACATATGTACTTATTATAGTAACTGTGTAATAACTGTGTAATAACCCTAAACCTGACCTTAACACATGTACTTTATATTACCCAGTACTTTAAAGGATAATTCCGGTATTTAACACCTTGAGTCTATATTGTAGTTTGTTTTGGATGAACAAGAGTGGTGGACAACATTTTTTTGACAATGGTTCCTCTCTCGAGTTTTTGACTATAAAAGAATTGGCCATGGACCCATTTAACATTGGAGTCAATGGGCATGTCCGAAAATGTCATTAAAACAACCTTTAACATTAGTTTTCAAAACTGTGCAACTCACCGAGTGATTAGTGATGTTAGTTGATGTTCCAGAAACAAAAAGTGTTGCGAAATACAGTTTCTGTCGTGTTTTATTCGTCATTTTGTAAAATCCCATTGAATTCTGTTGAAGGACTGAGTGCTCGAAAATGACGAATAAAACACGACAGAAACTGTATTTCGCAACACTTTTTGTTTCTGGAACATCAACTAATCACTCGGTGAGTTGCACAGTTTTGAAAACTAATGTTAAAGGTTGTTTTAATGACATTTTCGGACATGCCCATTGACTCCAATGTTAAATGGGTCCATGGCCAATTCTTTTATAGTAAAAAACTCGAGAGAGGAACCATTGTCAAAAAAATGTTGTCCACCACTCTTGTTCATCCAAAACGAACTACAATATAGACTCCAGGTGTTAAATACCGGAATTATCCTTTAAGCACTACACGAACTGTAAAATAAAGTGTAAGTGTATTTTTGTTTAATACTAGTACACAATGAGTGCATTGTATGAACTGATTAGTTAAAATGTTACACTGAATAAAATGATAGCATCTAAAATAACCCGTTATATTCAAGTCAACCGTATTATTTAACATCATTGGACCACATCGATTTATACAAACAAAGGGTTAAATCAGGCAGAAATAGCCCTTTAAACTAACAATTGCAGGTTACCATTTTCTTTTTTACAGTGTAGTCTGTTTCACTTAATTGAATTATTTTAGTTGGTGTTTAGGCTATTTTAGGGGGTTATCAAAGAAATACAGTAATTCTGACTCCAGCGTCAGATAAAGCAAATATTGTCCTGCTAGCTGTCAGATTAGTGATGAATAAAGCATTTAAAAAGATGATGTTGTACCAGTAACCGATACACTCTTATGTATTATAAATCATTAAAGTATTATAATGTAGGCCTATTTTAAAACACTAAGAACATTATAGTTTGTTTTTTCCATTAATGTCCTATCACTGTAAAGCTGCTTTGAAACAATCGGTATTGTAAAGAGATGAAGGTGAATGTGATTAATGATGCTCAAGCGCAACATTAACAATGTAATAGAGTTGGGATATTTATGTTGTGTCCAAACATTGCTGAAGATATATAAGAGAAGATCGCGTTGGCCTGTGTTTGGGCTCTTCATGTGAGTGACCAGAGGAGGGCAGCAGAAACACTTCTTCTTCTATATGTCCCGATCACACAGCACGTGCTGGTCACAAATTAGGGTTGCTTCTCGTCATACGTGACATTGAGAGGCGCGTATTGTTAAAACATGGTTGAGAATCTCATTTAATCCTTTATCAATCTAAGTAGTCTACTTAAAGGGATAGTTCACCCAATTTTTTTATTATTTTGTCATCATTTACTCATCTTGTTCCAAACCTCTTTGAGTTTTTTGTGTGTGTGTCTTTGTTCAACAAAAGAAAGAAACTCATACAGGTTTGGAACAACATGCGGCTGAGTAAATGATGAACATTTGGGTGAACTATCCCTTTAAGCAAGTATACCGGTACTTATAAACTAATATATAATATAATAGCTACTAATATAACTATACAATAACTTATACAATGGTTCAATAGGGTTCTTAAGGATTCTTGACTCACTTTTAAAGAAAAACTTTTTTCACAGACAGAAAAGTCTGTATTTAAGAAAATAGTAAATGTAAAGAGGAAATTATGACCATTTTTTTATTTTTGGATGGACTATCCCTTTAAGCATGTATACTTATAAAACTAATATATAATATAATATACTAATATAACTTATAAAATGGTTCAATAGGGTTCTTGACTCAATTTTGAAGAACGCTTTATGCCAAAAAGGTTCTATATAATGAGAAACGTCTTAAATGATTCCATGATGTGTTCATATTTAATTGGTTATTTCAGTGTTTTTCTAGTAATAATGTTATTAACAAGCTGCTTAATTCATAAAATATTAAGCTAGATCCATAAAATGATCCCATGGGAACCCCTAAAAGGTTCTATAGCCAACATGACAGAATCCTTCAATCTTCTAGAACCGTATAGAACCAATTTTTAGAATCAGGTCAGATTTAAATATTCCAGATTCAAGACTAGCACAGTTACATCAAGTTTATTTTATTTAGGTGGAAAATGTTTTAGGCTGATCTACATTTGACCATCAGGCTTGAAAGTCCATCTGAACCTCAGGATAGCCGTCAATGCTGGTTTATATTTGAAAAAAAGTGGATTTGAAGTTAAAATCAGGTCGCTTGGAACTGAAACTTGTTTTCTGCACACAAGTATTGACAGTATTGATATTGACCTTATTTTGGACATTTCTGGCACAGAATATCTGGATTTTGCAAGGTACATCTGTTCCCATCTTCCTGATCATGATGTTTGATCAGCTGAAAGTAAAATAAAGTGTTCAAACTGTCTTGGTTCTCCTCAGGTAGCACTTCTGCTTACCAGGTGAGACGTGATCGCAGCTCTAACCCAAGCGAAAGTGACACTCCTTTCAGGAGGTTCCTGTCCGCACTTCTGCCTCCTGCTATTTTTACCTCCAAAAATAAGAAGCAGGACAGTTTGTGGGTCCTCTTCTATGGGAAACAAAACCCAGTGGAACGCAGTCCGAACGCCTCCACGCGCAGGTCACCCAAGCTTAGCACAACCCTGCGTCTCCTCACGCTTTCTGTCAAGTCTATTTTTAAAACCGTTCGCTTTCCCGAATCCAGACACAGACTGTGATCCGGGCCACATCTCCACATCTGGGCCGACACTGCTGTCGAGGGAATGTAAAAGTAAAATCGTAGATGTTGAACAAGTCAATTATCACAACTGGACATTTACATTGTCTGAAGAAAGAGTGTGTCGGTGCTAAAGTCGTGGCCACAGTGCTGGGATGTTTCGGTTGGTTGCCAGGGCATCATTATTCGGTTGCTAAGATGTTCGGAGCATGATTGATCACGTTTACATGCGGTTGTTAATAAGTTCTGCGTGTTTGCAAGTTTGTTTCTATGGGGTCTTTTTTTAATTGCTAATGTGTGAACAGCTTGTGACAGAACTTAAAAACGAGACCTTACCTGTTGCCTATGAAAGCCTGTGTTTTCTATGCATGTTTTTTTTGCTGGGAAAGTCAAAAGGATGTGAGGTTTAGGCGTGCTCCATAGAAACTTATGAAACCAATGCTTATACAATGTTCAGGATAAAGCCGAAAAATATATTCTGTACTGAAGAAAATGGATTCATTCAAACTAAACTAGTCTCACATAGCCAGATAGCACAGGTACGTCTCCAAGACGTCTTTTAAAGAGCGCTTCATCTGGACAACATCTGTTGTGTACAAACTTCTGATGGACGTCTTTTAAACTGAATCATGTTCAGTCTTTACATTATATCTGCACGAGTGCGAGCATAAATAAAAGTAAAAAGTTCATGAACAAAAAAAATTGTTTTTCTCAGATTTTTTATTCAAAAGTTTGCTTTTTTTATGAAACGTACCCACATTCAAGTGTTGATAAAAAAGAATGCATGAAGCTAGAATAAAAGGTTTATATATATATATATATATATATATATATATATATATATATATATATATATATATATATATATATATATATATATATATTGCATGTTCAGATATTCATACAAAATATTTTGGGGACCATGACATTTTTGTGAAAAGGTGGCCGGCAACTTTAAAAAAATAATAAACTAAATACAGTACAGTCAACATTTGAAGTGGATAAAAACCTTTTAATGAAAGTTATATAAGCAATTTTGAACAATACACGTTCAAAGGACAACTTTAATTAACTTTTTTGATCATCTTCGAATTTTGACTACTGTATTTATGGAAACCTCCGATCAGGAGTTACGGTTGGAATTAAAGTGTCCTATTTTAAAGTCCCCCTGTCTTGAAAATCCAGCTTTTAATGCTGTTTATATGTATATGTGGTGTTTTTAATGTGCTTTAAGACAAACCATGTGTAAATTCATAAGTCGACAGCATTGCTGAGTATTTCCTGCTTAAAACTGCAGTGAACCAAAGAACGGTCTCAAAAAACAGTCTCAAACACACGGTTTGAAATCGCTGGTGTTTCTGACGTCACAAACTACCTTGTAACCAATCAGATCAACGTGTGATCGTCAACCAGTGGATCTCTGAGTGAGTGAGTGAGTGGAGGCGGGACGCATTTGCATATTCATAGAACTGCGTATACTAAATGAGGCATGGGTGTCGCGATACATTCAAGATATTTTAAGGCACAAATACTTTTTTTTTCTCAAGGAAAAAAGTTTAAATGTAATTTTGGTGATCAAAGATGAGTTTAAGAGATACAATTATTGACTACAGGGGACTTTCAGATCTTAACCATGTTCATAAGTGGGACTGAGGGACGCAAGTCTTTATTCTGGCTCTTTGAGTCTTTAGACAGATATCACTGGTTTTATAAAGGTTCATTGAAGACACATATACACACCTCGTCTTTCTCCAATCTGCCCACTACTCAAACACCCCCACACTCAATAAGCTCACAATAACACACCACTTCAGTCCCCTGTCTCACCACCAAACCAGCGCTGGTCTATATTAAACAGGGGGAAATTTTCTTCTAGATTTCCCAGAGACCGTGTGCACAATAGTCATATTAATTTTAGCACAGATTGTGAGGGTGTATTGCCTTTGTGACACAAGAGTTTACTGTACATGTGCATGATTTAAAAGAACAGTGCACCCACCCTCGACTGAAGTGATTTACTCCTTCTGTGCCCGCGGCTCGTGTGTTTGAAACAAAAGCAGAAGTTTTGAGCGGTAACAAAGCTTCACTAAACGGCTTGTAGACGCAAATCTGCAAACTTTACATTTTTGCTCAGAAAAATTTTGACATCGCTTATTAGTCTGAAAAAGTCAATATTACAGCACTGTCATACTTTTAGACAAAGAGAATAACTTAACCTGGAGTAAATATGTTGATATACTGGCGATTCAGAGGAATCTGGGGCTCGTTGTCAAGTTTAAAACTATTCAAAACTGGAAGGTTTTGAGTTAAAGTTCAATTGCATAAATGCTTGTTTTCTCTAACAGTGGTTTTGTACTGTATGTTGATTTCTTCTTCACAAACATGTTTGAAATCAGTTATTTTGTCAATTCTGTCTTTCAAACTTAAGTTTGAATATTAACGTATTCTTGTAATATCTGTTCACACGAGTATACATTCAGGAAAAAGTCAAGTTTTGTTCATTTTAACCAGTTTTTTAAGGACAAGAGCATCTTCATAAATCAGGTTTGGGCAAGTTGTCTCATGGTTTGTAAATCTATAATTAAAAACATTTGAAAGGCTGTAAAATAATTGGCTAAAATTATGGTTTGATATTTTTTTACATTACCTTTCTTGTATTGCTCTTTTTGCTAACAAATTTGACTTTCAAACAAAGAAAATACTTAATAATACCCCCTTAGAAATAACCTTTTTGGCACCTTGCATGTTTAAATATAATACACTTCATGAAACATGATTAGATCATTACACAATCAGACATATCAATATGTGACATATCACTCTCAATACTACAAACCCAGTCATTGGGTTACATTTTTTACTTAAAATTTTAACTCAACGCTTGGGTTTGTCCTTTATTAACCCAAATTGGGGTTAAAACAACCCATACAAATTTCACCTGTACAATACACATACACACCCATTTACGTCCTACATATATTATGACGTTAGACACATTTTACATGGTGTCACTGAATTTCTATTACACATGGAAAAAAGTTATTTTGGAGCAAAAATTCAAACGAATTCACACAATTTCTTGTCAGTGAGCCGAGACGTCCTGTGTCTAGCAGTCATGTCACTATTACATTAAATTGAGCAGGTTCAGTTGAGAGAAAACATTCTCTGTTTCGATAATGATGATTCAATAGATTTCATCTGTAGGTCATGACCTTAAGAGTGACTTTATCCCTGAGTTCTGTCCAGAATGAGTCACTTACTAAAGAGCCACATTTCCGTCTAGTATTAAGGGTTTATAACACCATAACTTGCATACACTCTACAAAATGCTGGGTTGTTTCAACCCAATTTTGGGTCAAATATGGACAAACCCAGCCGTTGCGTTAAAATTAAATTTTTAACCCAACATTTGGGTTTGTCCATATTTGACCCAAAATTGGGTTGAAACAACCCAGCATTTTGTAGAGTGTAAAACTCAACATATTTTTGAGTTTTATCGATCTGTTTATGATGTTGCTGAACACTATGAGAACATACTAATACATGAACATTGACAGAAACAGACTGCATCAATCACTGATCACGAGTTAGGGGGAAATATGTCAGAAGTTTGGCACAATAAAGATAAAAAGACATTGGGAAATGTATGAATATTTTTTTTAAAGTGCTAGAATACACATTGACAGTGGATTTCATATGCAGAACAAACAAGTAAAAATGAATATAGTTTGCGTCACAGATATAAATGAAGGTCTTCGCTCATCAATGAGTTCTCAACATATTTCACACAAAATCGATTCAGTGGATGTTTCTTCTAAGGCCTCGCTAGTTTTCCTCTAGCGCTACGCTACACAAATAAAGCGCTAGTGTCATGTTTACATCCTGTCAAAGCACTCGTGGTTGAAAAACTGGAAAATGACTCAGTAGTATTAATAATGGAGTGGAACTCAATATCCCAACGCGGCCCACGCGTTCTTCAAGCTTTCGTTTCTTTGAAGGCGACGATAACATCGTTTGTTTACATTGGCAGAGACGAGTGACACTTTCCCTCCATGTCTACCCAAAACACGACACAGTGAGTGAGTGCAGTGCGCGCTCACGGAAAGAGTTTACCCGTCAGCTCGGCTTCCTGTTGGGGGAAAGCACCCGCGCACAGGTTCCCGCTCACAGGCTTACCATTTCAAAGAGCTCCGGCCCAGTTTATCAATCGCTTGACTTGGCTGAATGAAAGGAAGAGACTGCAGATCTGCGGTCGGCTCTCTGGTCGCCGTTGCTCTGTGATGTGCCAGTCTCAGGGAGGCCGGGTGGGGATTAACCTGACACTGGAGCTTCATTCATGCCTATAAATAGACTTATCAGAAATTGCAAGTCAGTTAGAGAATGGTGCACCCTGTTTTGGAAAGTCAAGTCTAGTCACCTTCATTTATATAGCGCTTCTAACCATAGGGACTGTTTTCAAAGCAGCTTTACAGTGATAATAGGAAATTACAGTAATGGAGATTGGTTGGGCTTTACAGCAGCTCTAGATTAAGTTAGTTTTGATTGATTCACTTCCGTCAAAACGATCATTAGTTTTTAACGAAGGGGCCGCCAACATAACACCGTTCTAACAGAAAACCCTTAAAGCGATCCGGCCGCTCATCCGCACAAAACAGTGCCTGGTGTCTCGAGAACGCACACCATGAAACCTGTGAAAACGCTGACGGCGTGCACATTTTTTAGTTTAGTGTATTATTACAAAGACAAGTCAAAATATGCCAAATATGAGTTAGCCAAAAGGCTAGTTTTCATCTGCAGTCCTAGGCCAGATGTACAATAGGCAACTTAAAAATACAATGTAAATATAACAATTTAAGCAAAACATAAATTATAACAGAATACAACAAACCCTACAATTTCTAAAATCAACAGAGAGAAGAAGAGAAAAGAAAAGAAAAAAAAGAAGAGAAAAAATTCATTCAATGTTGACATATTTTCATGCTAAAAAGCCACATTTTAAAAGAAGAACGAAATCCATTATAACTATTTAATTCTCTAACTGACGTTGGGATGTCTTTCCATTCTTTTGAGGCTTTAATAGAGAAGGCAGACTGACAGTCCCTCCTAAATATACCTCTAGTGAGACGACTGTTTTCCGATCTTAAACTCAGAAACTCACTAAGAGGCATATTACACATGCGTATTACGTGTTTAGTCTATAGATATGCGTGAAAAGCAGATCAAGCTCTTCTGCTTTATTTTTACATCTGTATAACACATGAAAGCGCATGTAATAACTCAATTCATAACATGCTTCTCAATGTGACTCTACCCATGAGGCACTGCATCAGTCAGTAACCACAGTGCAAATACAAATACAGTCATTTACACTAAAGTAAAGTCATTCGAGAATAGCGTCAATGTGAAATGTATATTTATTTAATGCATTTAATTGATCAGTAAAGACATTTGTAATGTTACAAAATATTTATATTTAAAATAAATGCTGTATACTTTTGAACTTTCTATTCAACATTGATAATAATAAGATCTTGAGCAGGTCATCAGTGTATTGGAATGATTGACCGGAGGGATGATGCTGACAATTTAGCTTTTGATCGCAGGAATAAATGACATTTAACATGTGTTGTATGACTTGTAAGAAAATTAAACAATATTTCTGTTTTTCTGTCAAATAAATGCAGTCCAAGAGACTTTGCATGAAAACAAATCGTATCAACCCCAAACTTTTGAGCGTGTATGTAAAGTTTATGGCAAAAAGTCAAACATACCTAAATATGTAGGTTATATATAAGCTTGATGTTGACTCTGAACAAACTGAAGAATATAAAATGCTCATGGATCTCTTGGACCCAGTTGTCCAAAAGTTATTGATCTGGATCAAATCTTCAGCATCTGTTGTTCACAACTTTTGGGATACCTTTAATCCAATTATGTTTTTTTAAATTGGTCAAATATTACAACATTTCTTTCATGCGTACACATTACATTTTTCACTTGCTTTGTTTAAATGTTACAGTGATAAAGTAACGAAGCTCACCATCTGCCTTTCGGTTCAGTAAAGTATATATATATATATAAATAGCTTTTTAATTTATTGTTATTTATATTTTTGTTAATAGATTTAGAAACCAGCACAATTGTAGGATAAATTGGATCATTCTGGTCCAGAATAGCTTGTTAAATAACTGGGCCCTGGGAATAACAGAGAGTCGCTTTGGATAAGAGTATAAATGTGAACGGTGAATTTGTCTTCAGGATTATAGTGTAAAAAGGTAAAACAACTTTATTCTCAAAATATGAATCTCCAAAGTGTGTTCATGGGAGCAGCACAACACGAGTGTGTTGTGTTGACGTGAGAGCAGACTTTGTTGTGTGAACGCACATTGGAGATTAATATTCATAAAACTGAGGTGAAACCACTGGAGTCATGTGGGTTACTTTAGTTTAATGACTACCTTTCTGTGTCTTGAAAGTGGTACTGTAGTTGCTTAGACTGTCAATGGAGGGACAGAAATCTCTCAGATTTCATCAAAAAGATCCTCATTTGTGTTCTGAAGATGAACGAAGGTCTTACGGGTTTGGAACAACATGAGGCTGAGTAATTAATGACAAAATTACAAATTTTGGGTTAACTATCCCTTCAATGTAACATGTCTGGTTTAGTCATGTTAAGTTTTTTGGAGTTATTGAATTTAGATGTTACCACATGAAACACATTATGATATACTACATGAAATACCTTTTCATATTCTATTATATTCTATTCTATTCTGTTCTGTTCTATTCTGTTCTATTCTGTTCTAGTTCTAATGTGTGCAGTAAGTCCGTGTCAATTGAAGCGTCCTACACAAGGATCAGGCTCACAGATGTGAATTATCTTGTCATTGTGCAGTTGGATATTCTGTGGTGTCTTTGTTGGTGATAAGTAGCAGTTGTTACAGAAAAAGTAAAAGGTACTAATTGGCGAGCGATGAATCATTTTCAGTAAATGTGAATGTGCATTTGATAGACAGCTCATTAGTCAGACATCTAACCGGGTCATCAGGCGTGTGGGTGGGGGAGGCACATGTCTTCTCAAATGTCAATAAAGCCCAGATATATACACTACATTCTCTTCCTAGTGTGTGTGTGTGTGTGTGTGTGTGTGTGTGTGTGTGTGTGTGTGTGTGTGTGTGTGTGTGTGTATCTCTCATTCATCAGTCTCTCACTGCCTCACATGAACGTACACACACATCTGAGGTGATGACTCTAACAGTAAATCAGGACCATGTTTCTTAGTCAGGCAGAGTGTAGAGTGAGTGAGTGTTGAGCTTGTAGAAACACACACACACATACACACAGCACTTGGTTTTGGTCAGAGTGAAAGTTTTGTGGTTTGAACATTTAAACAATGCTGTGGACAGAGATGCACTTCTTTAAATGGTAAAGAATGAAAGTGAGATGTAGAGTTCAGGTCACAGTAAATATATCTTTACCTGATATCTTCTCTCATTGTGTCTAGACAGAAGAAAAATCTGACTTTGATTCCTGACTTCATTCAGAAAGTATTCACCGGCAACAGTTATTCCTTCTTTGTTGCAAAGATAAGTTATTGCATGGTCAAACTTTAGCTAAAGTTATGGCAAGGTTAATTATGAACAAACATTCTTCCAGTAACATTAATAAAACGTTCATTCAAAGTTACCTGGTCTTCAGTAATGTTCTCAAAACAATAGCACAACAATATTATTCATACATCATTTATGAAACTTTTTAACATTTTTAACTGTTACAGTTTTAGAAAGTTTTGAAAGTTATGTTCCCATAATGTTTGCAAAGTGATAAAACATAGTTTTGTTGACTGGGAATATGTTTTATTTTCTTCAGAATTATATCTGAACATTACTTGAAATTAACCTGTTAATTTTAAATCCATCTGTTTAACTGACTGTACACTGTAAAAAATGATGCCAACATTGCTTTAACTCATCAAAACAAGTTAAGCAATTTTCAACTTCTAGTACATTTTTAGTACATGTTGTTAAAGCTACACTGTGTAATTTTTTAAGTTGATTCTTAGCAAAAAACACTTTATTCTTTCAGAATCTGCCATTTATAATACATACGGGTGAGCTGCTCGAATGGCAGCCATGTTGCGCCTCCATCTTGAAAATACATTAGACAAAGAGGGACATACCCGGAAATTCAAGCTTTGCCTTTGGCGTTTTTACACTCAGTGACGAATGCAAGGGGGAGATTACTCGCGACTGCCGGCAGATTTTAAATAATACGCCCTCGGAATGGGAGGGGCTAGAAAGTAATATTCAGTTGGTAGTCATATACAACTTCACCGCTAGATGGGAGTAATTCCTACACAGTGTAGCTTTA
The DNA here is from genome assembly GCF_949152265.1 of Phoxinus phoxinus. Lineage (NCBI taxonomy): Eukaryota > Metazoa > Chordata > Actinopteri > Cypriniformes > Leuciscidae > Phoxinus > Phoxinus phoxinus. The sequence continues at coordinate 8,918,444 of NC_136880.1, forward strand.
AGTAATTTTACTTAGTACTTTATGGGTGTTAAGTTAATTGATGGTATTGATTATGTTGAAGACGTCAGCCCGCTCTATTTCACCTTTTTTTAAATAATTGTGTTTAACAGCAGAATATGTGGTGAAAATCTACATTGCCCATGATGCTGTAGAAAATTACACCAATCAGAGAGTCGCGACAAGCAAAACGTGCCAAAATAGCTCTTTAGCTCCGCCCACTTCCTTCCATCATTAAAGCCGTTAACAGGCTTACCTTTGTATTTTTGTCCTACTTTAAAATACCTTTTTACCCTAAAATCAAAGTTTGTTGTGATTCACTTCGTATAATGAAGACTTTTTAAAATACTTCTGGAACCAGCAGCGATGAAAAAGTGGGCGGGCACTGTTGCACTGCAGTGTGTCACGTGACAAGCATGAGGCGTCACCATGGAAATAATAAGGTAATGCATTCTAAAATAACAGTCCCCTTAAAAACAAACTCACACTGGATCGCAACACTGGTTAACAAAAACAAAAATTGAGTGAGTTTGTAAACCCTTTGTTATGGTGACAAAATATCCCCACAAAGATGGCAATATCTAAAATTCTTGTTCTTTTGGGGAGAGAGGGGGGGGGGAGAGGGGGAGAGGGGGGGGGGAGAGGGAGAGAGAGAGAGAGAGAGAGAGAGAGAGAGAGAGAGAGAGAGAGACTTAACAATGTTTCGGTGAATGAAGTGAAACCTGGTAAAGTCACTTCTCCCTTATTAAGGCCAATTTTAACATTCCAGAGAGTTTTCAAACCACAGTTAGTAGACATAATTGATTACTTTTGATTGATTCCATATTAACTACTTTATTCATAATCTATTAATTCAAAATGTTTTGCACTTTTATTGAAACTCATTGCTCTTGTGGCATCATCCAATGACCTGTTGATGCAACTGAACAAAGAACGGCACAGAAACGGCTGAAATTTAGGAAGACTTGTGTGAATACATGAATTACGTATCCGGTCCCACTTTATATTAAGTGGCTTTAAGTACTATGTACTTACATCGAAAAATAAGTACAATGTACTTATTGTGTTCATGTTGTATTGTAAAACACTTTTGCTGCTATTGCGGTGTGATACGGGTAAGGTTAGGGACAGGTGTGCTGGTATGGTTAAGTTTAAGGATGGGTTAAGGAGTAAGGGAAGGGTCAACAGTGTAATTACAAATGTAATTACATAAATGAATTACAGCTGTAATTACATGCAGGTATTTAAAAAATATAAGTACAATGTAAAAACATGTATGTACACAATAAGTCCATTGTATCAAATTATTAATTTCAATGTCAGTACATCATACTTAAAGCCACTTAATATAAAGTGGGACCACGTATCCCACAACAATCTGTAAATCAGTAAGAAGCTCTAAAGATGGCATATGAGTGCTTCATGTTTCTGTTATGTCTGGGGAAGTGTGTTTTGAGTAAACAGATACTTCTGAATATGGACCACAAAAGACCGGCGTTTCTGCTATTTACCAGTCACTGGATATTTTATTAAACTCGGTTTATGCTGCAGGTCTTAGTTTCATTTATTCTCGCGTTTAAAGTCTGTGTAGAGAGAACGTGTCGTCTTAGCGGTCTCTAATTGAATAACTAATGATCGTTGTGACAGAAGTGAATCAAAACATTATTGTTTGCTTTGTTCGGGCACTGTCAAAACACACTGTCTTTTGAGTTCTTTTGATGCCTGTATTTAGTCAACATCAACATCATTCATATGTCTTTATTTCCCTGACTGTGTGCAGACAGTCTTTAAGTGATATGCACACATCAGTAGCACTGAACCTTTGTGATGTTGATCTGGCAGTGTCTCTCACTACACAGGTATTGTTCTGTTGTTCAGGATCTCACCTCAACCTTTTACAAGCTGAATATAACATGACAAGAGTCATCAGGACATCCAATGGAAAAAGGTTTGTGGTGCATTGAGTCTCTGTGGAGATGCAGAAAGAGGTTGTGGGAAAGTGGATGTGAAACACCTGGTAAATCAGGCTGACCAGTACAAACACGGATTTGCAGTTTCACATTTACAAGCTTTACCGTTAGTGAGTATTAAAGATCACACAAAATCCTCCTGCTGTACAGATGGGGTCACATGTTCCTTGACATATAGATGTCATAATCTGTTATAACATACCTGTCTCAGGAAGAAACCATCATTTAGAAATCAATATTTTGGTCAGCTATATTACTACATCCTGATATGAACAATACATTTTTAGGCAACACATTGGAAAAACATGCCCCGCAAAACCCTTAAAATATACCTATATAATTCACTACAGTTTCCAGCTGAAACAAACACTGGAGGCAGTAAAACACCACAACTTTTATTCCTTTATCAAACAAATTATGATTACATGAGGCAGATTATTGATTAGTAAAGACTTTCACACAGTTATTTGCATAATTCTATTATGACCGCAAAACACTTAGTGCATGATTTTTAAACATTATCACGTTTGTATCTCAAAAGCAGCTCCATATATTTGGTATTTCTGACATGGTAAACTTGCTCGGTAGCTCACCTGGTACAGCATTGCACGGCTTTTAGCAGCTGATCGAAACTAAGGAAACTACCGGGTGAGGGTAGAAAGCTGCTAGTGCTATAAGATTAACATGCTGATGGCGTTGCCAAACAACGGTAAACATTTTAGCTCTTGAGGGTAACGTTAGCTAGCATACTGTTAACCAATATTCAAATTGGCAGTTAAATCTCTGGCATGTTAATATGAATAGTAACATATTGTATGTAATGCAACAAGATTTAAAATTTTTTAGAGTGTGCATGTTTGAGATTTGAGAGAAGAAAATCTGTAAAGATTCTCCTTATGTGCGTGATGCAAACAGATTTCATAAACGGTTGGGATTTAAAAACTCCATGTTTTTGAATCTATATTTAGATTAAAAACAAAGGATACGCATTCTTCCAGCTTTTGCTTCACGTCTTATTGCCTGTATACACTTTTGTCTCCTCAAAGGCTGGATTTTACGGTTCGGTAGCTTATAAAGACTTAGTTCTGTTTTTTTTTTAGCTTGTTTGCTGTATACCCTGTCACATAGCAGCTTTTAGACATTGTTTTGTTTTTTTGCTGTAAAAAACATGGTGGAGTTGAGGGAGGGAGTGGCCATAGTGGAGGCTTGGCTGGCAACACCAGGGGGACGATGGAAGAAGATGGAGCTGATGGATGTTGAGCCCAAGGTGAAGACAGAGAACAGATGTGACTGGGTGACATCCAGGATCCAGGAGTCCAAGGCAGAGCCGCAGTGATGAGCATCCGAGGTAGAGCCAGGATGCCAGAGGACTGAGGTGTAGCTGGTGGGACTGAGAACCGAGGTGGAGCCGGAGGGAAGGTGGAGCCAGACTTAGCCAAAGCCGTGGTGCAGGCAGGGTGACGTCTGACCAAGGCTGAGCCGGAGGGGAGTCTGACCAAGGGAGCCTGGTGAAGCCATAAGGATGATGGTCCCAGGTGCTGGAGCAGAGGGAGTAAGGAGCCAAGGTGGAGCTGACAGGTCGGCATGCCAAGGTGAAGAAACCGGATTAGCGGCTGAATCTGGATAGAACCAGAGGGGGCAGAGGAGACTTCGAGCTGGATAGAACCCGCAGGGACACAGGACACTTTGAGCTGGAAAGAACCAGAGGGGACACAGGAGACTTTGATATGGACAGAACCAGCAGGGGCATAGGAAACTTCGATCTGGATAGAACCAGCAGGGACACAGGAGACTTCGATATGGACAGAACCAGCAGGGGCATAGGAAACTTTGAGCTGGATAGAACCAGCAGGGACACAGGAGACTTCGATATGGACAGAACCAGCAGGGGCATAGGAAACTTCAATCTGGATAGAACCAGCAGGGACACAGGAGACTTCGATATGGACAGAACCAGCAGGGGCATAGGAAACTTTGAGCTGGATAGAACCAGCAGGGACACAGGAGACTTCGATATGGACAGAACCAGCAGGGGCATAGGAAACTTTGAGCTGGACGGAACCAGCAGGGACACAGGAGACTTCGATATGGACAGAACCAGCAGGGGCATAGGAAACTTTGAGCTGGATAGAACCAGCAGGGACACAGGAGACTTCGATCTGGACGGAACCAGCGGGGGAACAGGAGACTTCGATCTGGATAGAACCAGCAGGGGCATAGGACACTTCGATCTGGATAGAACCAGCAGGGGCACAGGAGACTTCGATCTGGACGGAACCAGCGGGGGAGCAGGAGACTTCGATCTGGACAGAACCAGGACGGGAACAGGAGACTTCAATCTGTAGGGAAACAGCAGGGGAATAGGAGACTTCGATCTGGATAGAACCCTCAAGAGCACAGGAGACTTCGATCTGGATAGAACCAGCAGGGACACGGGAGACATTGAGCTGGACGGAACCAGCGGGGGAACAGGAGACTTCGATCTGGATAGAACCAGCGGGGGAACAGGAGACTTCGATCTGGATAGAACCAGCAGGGACACAAGAGACTTCGATCTGGATAGAACCAGCAGGGACACAGGAGACTTCGATCTGGATAGAACCAGCAGGGACACAGGAGACTTCGATCTGGATAGAACCAGCAGGGACACAGGAGACTTCGATCTGGATAGAACCAGCAGGGACACAGGAGACTTCGATCTGGATAGAACCAGCAGGGGGCACAGGAGACTTCGATCTGGATAGAACCAGCAGGGACACAGGAGACTTCGATCTGGATAGAACCAGCAGGGGGCACAGGAGACTTCGATCTGGATAGAACCAGCAGGGACACAGGAGACTTCGATCTGGATAGAACCAGCAGGGGGCACAGGAGACTTCGATCTGGATAGAACCAGCAGGGACACAGGAGACTTCGATCTGGATAGAACCAGCAGGGACACAGGAGACTTCGATCTGGATAGAACCAGCAGGGGGCACAGGAGACTTCGATCTGGAGGGAAACAGCAGGGACACAGGAGACTTCGATCTGGATAGAACCAGTAGGGACACAGGAGACTTCGATCTGGATAGAATCAGCAGGGACACAGGAGACTTCGATCTGGATAGAACCAGCAGGGGGCACAGGAGACTTCGATCTGGATAGAACCAGCAGGGACACCGGAGACTTCGATCTGGATAGAACCAGCAGGGACACAGGAGTTTTCGATCTGGATAGAACCAGCAGGGACACAAGAGACTTCGATCTGGATAGAACCAGCAGGGACACAGGAGACTTCGATCTGGATAGAACCAGCAGGGGGCACAGGAGACTTCGATCTGGATAGAACCAGCAGGGACACAGGAGACTTTGATCTGGATAGAACCAGCAGGGACACAGGAGACTTCGATCTGGATAGAACCAGCAGGGACACAGGAGACTTCGATCTGGATAGAACCAGCAGGGGGAACAGGAGACTTCGATCTGGATAGAACCAGCAGGGACACAGGAGACTTCGATCTGGATAGAACCAGCAGGGACACAAGAGACTTCGATCTGGATAGAACCAGCAGGGACACAGGAGACTTCGATCTGGATAGAACCAGCAGGGACACAGGAGACTTCGATCTGGATAGAACCAGCAGGGACACAGGAGACTTCGATCTGGATAGAACCAGCAGGGACACAGGAGACTTCGATCTGGATAGAACCAGCAGGGACACAAGAGACTTCGATCTGGATAGAACCAGCAGGGACACAGGAGACTTCGATCTGGATAGAACCAGCAGGGGGCACAGGAGACTTCGATCTGGATAGAACCAGCAGGGACACCGGAGACTTCGATCTGGATAGAACCAGCAGGGACACAGGAGACTTCGATCTGGATAGAACCAGCAGGGACACAGGAGACTTCGATCTGGATAGAACCAGCAGGGGGAACAGGAGACTTCGATCTGGATAGAACCAGCAGGGACACAGGAGACTTCGATCTGGATAGAACCAGCAGGGACACAAGAGACTTCGATCTGGATAGAACCAGCAGGGACACAGGAGACTTCGATCTGGATAGAACCAGCAGGGACACAGGAGACTTCGATCTGGATAGAACCAGCAGGGACACAGGAGACTTCGATATGGACAGAACCAGCAGGGGCATAGGAAACTTTGAGCTGGATAGAACCAGCAGGGACACAGGAGACTTCGATATGGACAGAACCAGCAGGGGCATAGGAAACTTCAATCTGGATAGAACCAGCAGGGACACAGGAGACTTCGATATGGACAGAACCAGCAGGGGCATAGGAAACTTTGAGCTGGATAGAACCAGCAGGGACACAGGAGACTTCGATATGGACAGAACCAGCAGGGGCATAGGAAACTTTGAGCTGGACGGAACCAGCAGGGACACAGGAGACTTCGATATGGACAGAACCAGCAGGGGCATAGGAAACTTTGAGCTGGATAGAACCAGCAGGGACACAGGAGACTTCGATCTGGACGGAACCAGCGGGGGAACAGGAGACTTCGATCTGGATAGAACCAGCAGGGGCATAGGACACTTCGATCTGGATAGAACCAGCAGGGGCACAGGAGACTTCGATCTGGACGGAACCAGCGGGGGAGCAGGAGACTTCGATCTGGATAGAACCAGCAGGGGGCACAGGAGACTTCGATCTGGATAGAACCAGCAGGGACACAGGAGACTTCGATCTGGATAGAACCAGCAGGGACACAGGAGACTTCGATCTGGATAGAACCAGCAGGGGGCACAGGAGACTTCGATCTGGAGGGAAACAGCAGGGACACAGGAGACTTCGATCTGGATAGAACCAGTAGGGACACAGGAGACTTCGATCTGGATAGAATCAGCAGGGACACAGGAGACTTCGATCTGGATAGAACCAGCAGGGGGCACAGGAGACTTCGATCTGGATAGAACCAGCAGGGACACCGGAGACTTCGATCTGGATAGAACCAGCAGGGACACAGGAGACTTCGATCTGGATAGAACCAGCAGGGACACAAGAGACTTCGATCTGGATAGAACCAGCAGGGACACAGGAGACTTCGATCTGGATAGAACCAGCAGGGGGCACAGGAGACTTCGATCTGGATAGAACCAGCAGGGACACAGGAGACTTTGATCTGGATAGAACCAGCAGGGACACAGGAGACTTCGATCTGGATAGAACCAGCAGGGACACAGGAGACTTCGATCTGGATAGAACCAGCAGGGGGAACAGGAGACTTCGATCTGGATAGAACCAGCAGGGACACAGGAGACTTCGATCTGGATAGAACCAGCAGGGACACAAGAGACTTCGATCTGGATAGAACCAGCAGGGACACAGGAGACTTCGATCTGGATAGAACCAGCAGGGACACAGGAGACTTCGATCTGGATAGAACCAGCAGGGACACAGGAGACTTCGATCTGGATAGAACCAGCAGGGACACAGGAGACTTCGATCTGGATAGAACCAGCAGGGACACAAGAGACTTCGATCTGGATAGAACCAGCAGGGACACAGGAGACTTCGATCTGGATAGAACCAGCAGGGGGCACAGGAGACTTCGATCTGGATAGAACCAGCAGGGACACCGGAGACTTCGATCTGGATAGAACCAGCAGGGACACAGGAGACTTCGATCTGGATAGAACCAGCAGGGACACAGGAGACTTCGATCTGGATAGAACCAGCAGGGGGAACAGGAGACTTCGATCTGGATAGAACCAGCAGGGACACAGGAGACTTCGATCTGGATAGAACCAGCAGGGACACAAGAGACTTCGATCTGGATAGAACCAGCAGGGACACAGGAGACTTCGATCTGGATAGAACCAGCAGGGACACAGGAGACTTCGATCTGGATAGAACCAGCAGGGACACAGGAGACTTCGATATGGACAGAACCAGCAGGGGCATAGGAAACTTTGAGCTGGATAGAACCAGCAGGGACACAGGAGACTTCGATATGGACAGAACCAGCAGGGGCATAGGAAACTTCAATCTGGATAGAACCAGCAGGGACACAGGAGACTTCGATATGGACAGAACCAGCAGGGGCATAGGAAACTTTGAGCTGGATAGAACCAGCAGGGACACAGGAGACTTCGATATGGACAGAACCAGCAGGGGCATAGGAAACTTTGAGCTGGACGGAACCAGCAGGGACACAGGAGACTTCGATATGGACAGAACCAGCGAGGAGGGTCCAGCTGCGGCTTGGGCGTTCCCGTAATGACACAAGAATGCCCTTTGGGCGTTCCTGGTAGCGTTTCATCGACCAATCGGGAAGCGTTTCGCAAGGCACACTGGGTATGATGTCATTTCCCCTTCCATATTTGCAATTTTACCTCGTAAGTTTCGTCGAAGAAGAAGTAACGTTTGTCAAGCGGTCATGCGATGAGAGATTATGTCAGTAAGTAGGCTATTGTTTATTTCTACAACATTGACTGGGAAGTATTCTCTTTTATATCACTGATATAGCTGTCGTGTCTTCTTAATCTTGTATGGTAACGTTATGTATCCGAATCCGATATTAATAATCGCGGCAAGCATGGTTCGGTAGCCGCTAATGTCATGCTATCTCATTTTAGCCATAGCTACTAGCCAGAAGAAAGCAATGTATAAGAATGTTTGTTGCTAGAAGCTAGAGTTTGTAGCGAAGACTAAGTTAACATAACGTTACATTGTTAAGTTGGATGTTAACGTGTTAGCTAGATGGTAAGAGGTAAGAAGTAACTGTTAGCGGCCAAGCTGCTTCGATATGGTGACACAGATAACTTTGGTGGGCGCGTTGCCTCGTTTTGGTGGTAACTTAGTAACGTTAAATTTGTCTAAAATAGTCTTCTACAGAATTTGGTTTGACGTTGGAAGTTTGACATTTGTCAGAGATTCAGCAACGAAACACTTAAATAAGTTACATCAGTACGATTTGGCATAAGAATGAAAAACAGGTTGTGTTCGAACTGTTTTAAAATGTAGACGATAACACAGTGTTTGTTTTAATCGCCTTTACTGTATCGCAACCTATACATTTTGTAATGTAAAACAGCAGATAGGGATCGTCTACAAAGTAAAAAACGAAGAGGAAAAATCTCAATCTCACCCGACTAAACACCATTCATTTTCGATCCCAAAATTCAAATAGTGTTATATTGTTAAAATAATTAAATAACTGCTTTGTTTAACTGTCAAAAGTGATGCAAAAAAATATGCTGATTCAGATGTGCAAATACATTTGTGTAAAAACTTTTTTTTTCTGAATATAGAGTTGCATGGACCTAAAAGATTTTCACGTAGGTATTTTTCTCATTTGTAATCAACCTGATAATAAATGTATTTAAAAATCATAGTTTTTCATCTCAACTTCAAAGGGTGTGTGTTACTGGATTCTAGAATATATTTGATCTGGATATTGGTTTTAGTAACAGAATATATATATATATATATATATATATATATATATATATATTCAGATGCAAAAGCCTTTAAGTGCCATCAGAATTTATTTTCTAGAATTATCATTTTTATCAAGCTTGTATATAAGTTAGTAATTTCCCTTAAATGACAATTAATAATTGTCATTGCCATTTAAGTGAAATTTTATTTTATTACATTTATTTCAATATATGAAATGTATTATCAGGTTTGAATTTAATATTGTTAACGTGTTCGCAAAGAGGCATGATGTAGCGTCCACGCTGATTCTTTATGGTGACAGATAACATTGGTGGGCGCATTGCTTTGTTTTGGGAGAATTTTGGTGGAGGTAGGTAACTTTGTGTAACAGTCTTTTACAGGTACAGAATTTATAAACACACATTGTTTACTAACTTCGTTTTTCACGTAGTTAGTTTTTTAACAGAGTTTTAGCTTTCTCACCTGAAGATTCCTTGGATTCAACGCAGCAGGTAGTAGCTAGTGCTAGGAGGGGGAGAAAAGTAAGTTGAGCTTGGTTAATGTGCTCCATATATCTCTTATCTATAGCTACATCTGTCAATTTTGCCGAGCGGTCACAAGCCCCAGCCCACAAGATGTTTTGAGCAAGGATGCCAATTTCTCCACTGCCCCTTTTGCCCACTTTATAAGGGTGACTACTCAAAAGTGGAAACACATTTACAGTCCCATCTGAAAACAGTGGTACAGCATGGAGGTATGTTTAAGGATTCTTTGGCTGATTCATTGGTTTAGATTAATAACCTTTGTGTTGATATGAATAAGTTGAGGACACTAGCCGTGGTCAAGAAGGCACTTGTGTTTGGACCAGTTATTAAAGCCTGCTTTGTTTTTTACCTTCCTTTCAGAGGTTGTGATGTATACCTGCAAATGGGGCTGCAGAAAGGAGTCCCACTACCACTGCTGTGCTTGTATTCTAATGTTTCAAAGAAAAAAACAACTGCTTAGACACCTCAGCACATGCCACCGTCAGCCAGCAGAAGGCCAACCCCACCCTCAGCCAGCAGAAGGCCAACCCCACCCTCAGCCAGCAGAAGGCCAACCCCACCCTCAGCCAGCAGAAGGCCAACCCCACCCTCAGCCAGCAGAAGGCCAACCCCACCCTCAGCCAGCAGAAGGCCAACCCCACCCTCAGCCAGCAGAAGGCCAACCCCACCCTCAGCCAGCAGAAGGCCAACCCCACCCTCAGCCAGCAGAAGGCCAACCCCACCCTCAGCCAGCAGAAGGCCAACCCCACCCTCAGCCAGCAGAAGGCCAACCCCACCCTCAGCCAGCAGAAGGCCAACCCCACCCTCGGCCAGCAGAAGGCCAACCCCACCCTCGGCCAGCAGAAGGCCAACCCCACCCTCGGCCAGCAGAAGGCCAACCCCACCCTCGGCCAGCAGAAGGCCAACCCCACCCTCGGCCAGCAGAAGGCCAACCCCACCCTCGGCCAGCAGAAGGCCAACCCCACCCTCGGCCAGCAGAAGGCCAACCCCACCCTCGGCCAGCAGAAGGCCAACCCCACCCTCGGCCAGCAGAAGGCCAACCCCACCCTCGGCCAGCAGAAGGCCAACCCCACCCTCGGCCAGCAGAAGGCCAACCCCACCCTCAGCCAGCAGAAGGCCAACCCCACCCTCAGCCAGCAGAAGGCCAACCCCACCGCCAGCCAGCAGAAGGCCCACTGCACTCTTTTTCACCTCAAGCCTTAGAAGGCCCACTAAACCCTATGGAGGCCATGGTAGAAGCCCGGCTACACCCTGTGGAGGCTATGGTAGAGCTTCATCAACCAAAAAAAACTGTTGGCTTACGTTCGAGGGTCAGAAAGGTTAAGTGCACAAAGTGTGAATTAGTGCTAAATAAAAAAAATTTAAAGCAGCATATGAGACGACGCCACTCAACTGTCAAGGAGGACATTACAGCCGACCGTCATCTGGCATGTCAGCCAATAGAGATTGAAAGGGGAATATTTGCTGTTGTAAAGTCCTTCAGCAGCAATAGCGCACCCATCCATGTACAGAAGCGGACATCGGGGCCAAGCCATCAAATTCGTTGTGAGCAGGATGCCTGTGTGCGCAACACTGAGGTGATGCATAGGAGTGGGTTTATATCCTTTGATTGTGCCCATCTGCAGTCCCTGCAATACTGCCCACCACCCCTCAGCCCTCAGATTGAACTAAGGGAGGATGTTCTGAGGGACATTGTCAGTAGCAGGTGGTTCAGCGAGGAGCGGAAGAGGGCATGTCTTCTGAAAAAAACGGCGGCAAACGCTGAAGGGATCCCCTTCAGTGTTGATGTTGAGGTGGGAAGCTCTTCCTCAAGAAGATATGTTTCCATTTATGAGGCAAATCTGTCTTACTATAACAAGTTTGGCAGAGTGATGGTCATGTTTGACACAGCAAATAACACCTGGCATTGCCATTGTGTTAAAGCCAAACAGGCCTGTGTCCACAAGGCCATTGCAAAATGGCACTTTTTCCAGACAAGAAAGGAGCTCTTCACGGGAGATGAGAGCGAGGATACTCAAGATAGTCAGGGCTCTGAAGACAAGGTGGAAACTGTCACCTCAAGTGATTTTCAGTATCCCCCTCGAGATCAGGATTTGGGGAGAATTGTTAGGTACATTCACAACAAGAAAAGGCTTCCTGCAGACTTGCCAGCAAAGGTGTATGGGTTGACAAGTGAGACAGAAGTGCCTAAACATCTGATGCCCAAAGAGTGTGTTTGTCCTGAATGTCCTGGTGATCTTCCCCTTGGTGAACCCCTGATCATCAGCAAATCAGCAAAAATCATTACTGTCAAGGGAATCATCGAGGGTCTGTATCATGTTTAAACTAAAATTGACATTTATTCTTCCTTTTCCAAGTTGTATATACCACTAAATGCTCCAATGATCTCATTTCAGGTGTGACAACTTATGGGAAAAAATGCAGTAGATGTGGAATGATGGTGCGATACCAGGAATGGGAGGATGGCTTACATAACTTTAATGACAAAGTCATTCTAACCCTCCATTTTTGCCTGTATCTTCGGAACTGCCTCCAGGTCAAATGTTCAAAAATTCAATACGTGTGATTTTTGTGATTTATGAATATGATGTGACCATACTGTATGTTAAATGCGTAAATCTCATATTCCATATCTTTATGCACAGTAGGCCATTAATTAAGTAATTAGAACTAAGGTGCAGGATGAGACTTCTTAGCTGACAGTCATGACATTAGGCCATTAAATACATAATTGGAACTTTCCCAGTTGCACACTTTTATGGAAGTACATTTTCTAATTTATTATTGATGTTTTATTCCAGACTCACACAGCTCTGGGTCGAGCCATCGAGACATGGGAGCTGACGTCGGGACAGCAGTACCCAAACAAAAATAGCCTAATACATGGATACCTACATTTTGAAGCATTGACAGACCATGATTATAACTTCTCCTGTGTCCGCTGTGGACATCACCCTCCTGTGGTGGTCATGGATCTCCACAAGAGCTGTGTCTTCAGCTTGGCAGGTACAATACGGGTTTTATTTGTATGGTGAACCCCTCCACCCCTCCAGGTGGTCTAACTACAGTATATTGATATTTCTTTTTATTTTAGTCAGTGAACTAGAGGATCCACCAGATGGATTTGATGGGGAGGTGGACATTGATGAGTTCTGGGACTCTCTATGTTTAGAGAGGATTGCACGTGGTTTTGTTCCAAGTAAGTGACTTTTTAAATATAATGTTTCCCAGAGATATATAATTCCTTTGTTACCTTTTTTCCCCTTGTCTTTCTCACTCCACTTTAAGAATTACAAAGTTCATTTCTAGCCATCAATGCAGACTGTTTTTCTTTCAGGTGATAAACAAAATCCTTTTGCCGTTAAACCTACGTACCACCACTGGGCCCCGTGGATTGGACCTCACACCCGCAAATCCAACAAGGTGCTCAATACGGAGCATGAAAAGGTCCACACAACAAGGCACCCAAAAGAACAGACAGAGACTGACATAACAGAGGACAGGCTATTGGATGAAGTATCCAATTTGAAGGTAAACAGGTCTATGTGTTTTTTGTTGTTGTTGTTTATTCTATATAATCAATATAGCTAGTATAAATGTGTTTACAGTGTACACCTTTATTTTGGTAATCTATTACAGGTCCATGCCATCCGAAAGCTCTGCAGGGAGTGCGGAATTGATTCCCAAGGTTCCAAAATGGAATTAGTTCTAAGGCTGAGAGAAGAAATGAAAACCCGAAGCAAATTTGATAAAATTTTTCAAAAGGTTTGGGGAGCATCTGGTAAGTAAAAAAAATGTCCCAACAATGTCTTTTCTCATTGGGCTACTGCTGGTAATTTAGTTTGACTTCCTTGAACACTTGTTCTCCTCAGGTGGCTGGGCTGTTGTTATGTGCCCCTGTGGGCAGGTTGTCTCGCTGAAATTTAACATTAGGGCAGAAAGTCCAAGGGACTTCACTGATTTATTGTTATCTTGGAAACACATGCCCAACATATGCATATATGATTTTGCAAGAGGTCTGGCAGTGCATGCTAACCTTAGAGAGCCCGAGACGATGCCTTTCAGCCCTCATGAGGGTAGGCTGTTGGACCCCAGCCATGAAAACTTGCAGTACGCATCTAATGGTGGTATGGTCAATTTACCATGGCTTAACACTAAGAAAACTGTGCCGGACCCGGGTGGCCATCCATTGACTGGGTCAGCAGACCACTATTGTCTCTACGACAGATTCCATGAGGGAAACACTAAAGACCCGAAAGATATCCTCCGGAGGATAAAGATGGTACCTGAACTGGCAGGGAGAATTAACAGCCAGGTTGCAGAACAACTCTTCTCAACCATGAAAAAAAACAATTATTACATGAACATGCTCTCGCCATCTGCTCATGTTTTCATGATGCGTAATGTTATTCACAATTACAATCAGCGGAAGAACAAGAAGATCAAGGAGGAATTAAAGAAGCTTGTGACTCCTGAAATTCAGCTGTGTCTCAATGAGCATGGTCAGGCAGAATTCTGTGCCTCTCAGCCAACAGGACTTAGCCCCGACCCAGTTGTTGCCGCCTCCTCTCAGCCAGCAGAAACGGGGTTCAGCTCAGACCCAGATCTTTCACCACCCTCTAAACGTAAGGAAATCTTCTATATTTTATGCATTGTATTAGTGATTGTGTATATTTATTCAATAACACATTTCCTCTCATTTTTGTCTCATCTCTTTATTTTGAATTAGGTTCAAGGTTACAGTCGCTCTCCTCAGCTGTTGACCGTACTAATCCCAACTTTACAGTTGCTGATTGGAAACAAGAACCAAACGCAAGACTCTGTGAATTAGTAAGTTTGAGATTAGTTTTTGTGAATTAGACATTTTAAATATACATCCATTCATAATGTTCTGTATATTTCCCCAGCTGGACTATGTGCTGGATAGTAAGGGTGACCCTAAGGAGGAAATTGTTCAAGCCAACAACTCGATCCTCACAAGGTCTGACTTTTGGACTCTGGGCCTAGAGCGAGATGTTGAAGCAACGGTAAATCTGATCCAAGTGTTTAACTGTATTTCCTATGGTGTGAGATGATTAATTGTCTTACTAATTAATCATTGTTTTTTTTAGATTGCAAATTGTTGTTTCAACATTATCGTCAAGACTGCAATTGCACATGTAAGTTACATTTAACATAATCTGTGCATTCAAGTTTCCTGACTGTATACTTTTGTTGCCTACACAAAGTGTGTTATGCGTCTGTTTTCAAATAAAGGGCATTGCAACCGTGACTGTGGATGCCTATGTGGTGGTCACCTGGCTTCCTCCATATGAGGCTTCTCCCATTGCTAAAATGATTGTGAGTAGTAATGTAACAGAACTTGTACCTCAGCTTTAACCTCACGTTCAAGTTCCTCTTTGAACTCTTTTTATTTTCCTCAGTGTGACTTTGCATCCAAAGACGTGGTGCTTCTCCCTGCCTGGCAACCTGGGCACTGGACATTGTGTGTGAGTAAACTCACTTTGAAGTGGCTTTTTTATCTGAAATACTGTGCTGTTATTATTGAATCATCATTCATGCTTTGTTGGTACATTTCATGCAGTACATAACAACATTTTTGATATGCATAACGATTTCAGGTCTAAGAATCTAACCCAACCTTTTCTGGATCAATTCCAACTTCTCTATGCCCCCTATTTTGGATTGTGTGTTGAAGACTCTTACCATACACTCCCACCTCCCAATGAAATTAATGTTTTTGGCCATGCTGAACATAAATTTGAATGATATTTTGTTTCAGCCTCAAAGAATGGATGAATGAGAGCAATCACTTGTAAAGCACTTTGTATAAAATTATATTCATTTAATATATATATATATATATATATATATATATATATATATATATATATATATATATACACACATGCATACATGCATGCATACACATATACATATACGGTACATACATATATGTAAATGCACTATTTACTATAACTGTTTTGTTTGACGTAAGATTTGGGTCTTTAACCAACCCTTATCTTGCCATTCCATGAAATAAAACTCTTAACAGGTTCTCAAACCAAGACAGAGGATTATGCAGTATTTTGATTCAAGACACCCTAGTGGCTTTGGAGATGGCCGCTACCTAGAAATCTTCAGGTTTTTCATAGAAAGCTGAATACTGGTTCCCTATGTTCATATCTAACTCTGGGTCTTGCAGCAGTAACTATATTTTTCTATTCAAAGCAATTTCCATGTTTACACCCCAAAGTAGTTCTTCATTGGTTCACTAGAAACCTCATCTGCATCTTTACTTTAATTGTTTTTTTAGTTAGACCACCCAAATACTGCTTTGAGAACCCAAAAACTTAGATATGATCATGTTTTTTGGAAGTATGGTAGTTCTGTTTTGGACTATACTTCCTTTTTGTTTAGTTCTGCATTTATGGTTTTGGTTCATATGTTCCATACGTTCTAAGTCCCTACTAGGAATTGCTGCTACTCCCAGGTCACTTTTTAGCATGGGAAGGTGTAGTTCAACCCCATTTTTAAACCATGCTCTTAGGGCTCAAGGTGGGTATGTGTAGTCATGGTAGAGATTCAGCAATTCCTAAAGGGGTTCAATGTTAAATTTGAAAGGCATGAATTGCAATTAACTCGTCTTCCAAACCTTTTCAGTAACCTGGCTCATGCGGTGTCCAATGGACCATGGAAGTCATTTTACTTGGCTGATGAGGTAAAACGTGTGGCTGGAGCACGATTCATTGCATTTAGTAAAGTAGCGTACATAGGCAGGTGTCTTGATTTTTATTTATTATGATTTTATAAAGTGACGCTGATGGACCCTAGTTGCTGCTAAATGCAAGTTCAAAGCACATTGTGTTGCACTTTTTGTATGATTTAAGGCTACAAAATGAGTGTGGATATCAGTAGGCATCATATAATAAGAATCATTGATAATAAATCACACACCCCTTTTACCACCACAGGGCGCATCTCCCCAGCATCAGAGCAACAGCTGTGGTGTGTTTATGCTGATGGTGAGATGCAATAATTTCAGAAGTGATAACTGATTACTAGTTTGCAGAACAACTAACACATTTGTATGTTTATTTCAGTATGCAATGTATTCTACCCTCCAAAAGCCATATGATTTCAGTGAGGTGAGTTCGTTCAAATCTCAATCAGATTTGTAGTGTGAAATATAAGGCTTTTAATCATTTTGTCCTATCTGGAGGCTACAGTTAACATGCACCAATAGGCCTTACACTTAACTTTGTCTGTAGGTACTGTACTTGCTGAAGGAGATGGCAACATCTGTAAAAATGTACACTGCCATAGATCCCATCAATGAGTAAATAGTACTGTAACATGGATTTGTATCAGGCTATGAAGACATTTAAAGCATAACTTTATTTTCAGGTGGACATGCTCTCTATCAGGAGGTGGTGGTGTGGGCAGCTGCTGGAGACCTTTACATTAGAAAGGTGTTACATACTGCGTCCATATTTTGCCATTTAATTATATTTGGTGCTCATGAAGATGGAAGCCAATATACTGATATCTCTCTCTCTCGCTCTAGCCCTGCAGGACTAGCTGGCAGACCCATCTCACCCTCTCCCCATCTCAGCCACACCTTACAATCTCCAAGCAGTGAAAGGTATTATATACTGTGTTCATATATTGCTATTTATTTATATTTGGTGCTTATGACGATGGTAGCCAATATACTGATCTCTCTTTTCTTTCTCTAGCCCTGCAGGACTAGCTGGCACACCCATCTCACCCTCTCCCCATCTCAGCCACACCTTACAATCTCCAAGCAGTGAAAGGTATTATATACTGTGTTCATATATTGCTATTTACTTATATTGGTAGCCAATATACTGATCTCTCTTTTCTTTCTCTAGCCCTGCAGGACTAGCTGACACACCCATCTCACCTTCTCCATCTCCCCATCTCAGCCACACCTTCCAATCTCGAAGCTGTCCATCAGGCACACCCATTACAACAGAGGACAGTCCATTCTTACCACCTGTAGTCCTTCAGCGTATTATTGAAGAGACACTGAGTATGGACATGGCTATGCTTGGCGTGTTCAACAGAGTTTCGAAAACTTTCCAGGAACTCACAAAGCCATTCCACCCCTCCGTTTATATTAATGATAGTTTGGCAAGGGACCTCAAACTTAAGAAAGACAGTCTGATGCATATAACTGTTAGAAAAATTTATAAGACTGCAGGCCGTGGCAGCGGCCTTGCACTACGCCTCAAAGGCTTTTCCAAAAGAAGGAATTGGCCGAGCGCACGTCTGGGGCTGAGGCACATGGCTTATGGCAGGTATCTGATTGAAGATGTCTGCCTACCATAGTGTTGTTCTCTGAGTCTGTGTGGTTAGAACAACGTCAACACTTTTATTACTCATTTATTTTATTTGTGACATGTTTTATTTTGTAATCCCTTTCATTTTTGCATGCCAATAAATCTGTTTGTTTTATACTGTATGTACTACAATGTTCAAGAGTAAATTGTTCAAGAGAAATTACTGTATTTTGTGTCTTTATTGAAAACATCAAAAGTGCCTGTTGGAAAAGTAAGTGAATCCTTGGGGTCAAATAGCCTACTGTTTGAGCCTTCATTAAGTGCATCTGCTAACTGGACTGCAACAGCACAATGTCCCAAGTGTTAATTTAATCGATTCATTACTTAATTCAGACATTAAGACGACTGTATTGTTTTCGGAATGGATCTCAAAGGGTTCCTTTATTTGAAGCAACAAACTTATATCTAGGGCAGGGCCATAGAGAGATCTGTGTCCTCAACTCGTAGAATATAATGAACGTACTGCACAACCACAACATTCTCATTATATTTAGCTACCATGGAGCCTCCCTAAAATTGTGTTGTAATATCAGTAAATTAAACTTAATCAAGCCGCTCGAAAGCTGGCTTAGTCATCTAGTTCGATGCTAGCTGACGTCTTCCTATGCTTAAAGATAGGACTGAGATAACTTGTCCTACACGTAAATGTAATTTTATTAAGATGTAATTGGACTAACGTTAACGTTCTGTAGATGGCTTAGCTTGCTAACGTTAGTTTTATGCTAACCGTAACGTTACAGACTTCTTTTTGAGAAAAATTAACTAGCGAATGTTGTTATATTAACCCGGATGTTGACAGTTAGCAGTTCAGCAGAAGAGGCGAAGAAGAGGAGGCCGGATGTTGACAGTCAGCAAGAAAGGCGAAGAATAAGAACGGGGCGTTTCAGTCTGCGAAAACGGGAACCCCCACCAGCACGAGAACACCCATTTGTGGCCGCAGTTGGATGATATTGGAACCAGCAGGGGCATAGGAAACTTTGAGCTGGATAGAACCAGCAGGGACACAGGAGACTTCGATCTGGACGGAACCAGCGGGGGAACAGGAGACTTCGATCTGGATAGAACCAGCAGGGGCATAGGACACTTCGATCTGGATAGAACCAGCAGGGGCACAGGAGACTTCGATCTGGACGGAACCAGCGGGGGAGCAGGAGACTTCGATCTGGACAGAACCAGGACGGGAACAGGAGACTTCAATCTGTAGGGAAACAGCAGGGGAATAGGAGACTTCGATCTGGATAGAACCCTCAAGAGCACAGGAGACTTCGATCTGGATAGAACCAGCAGGGACACGGGAGACATTGAGCTGGACGGAACCAGCGGGGGAACAGGAGACTTCGATCTGGATAGAACCAGCGGGGGAACAGGAGACTTCGATCTGGATAGAACCAGCAGGGACACAAGAGACTTCGATCTGGATAGAACCAGCAGGGACACAGGAGACTTCGATCTGGATAGAACCAGCAGGGACACAGGAGACTTCGATCTGGATAGAACCAGCAGGGACACAGGAGACTTCGATCTGGATAGAACCAGCAGGGACACAGGAGACTTCGATCTGGATAGAACCAGCAGGGGGCACAGGAGACTTCGATCTGGATAGAACCAGCAGGGACACAGGAGACTTCGATCTGGATAGAACCAGCAGGGACACAGGAGACTTCGATCTGGATAGAACCAGCAGGGGGCACAGGAGACTTCGATCTGGATAGAACCAGCAGGGACACAGGAGACTTCGATCTGGATAGAACCAGCAGGGACACAGGAGACTTCGATCTGGATAGAACCAGCAGGGGGCACAGGAGACTTCGATCTGGAGGGAAACAGCAGGGACACAGGAGACTTCGATCTGGATAGAACCAGTAGGGACACAGGAGACTTCGATCTGGATAGAATCAGCAGGGACACAGGAGACTTCGATCTGGATAGAACCAGCAGGGGGCACAGGAGACTTCGATCTGGATAGAACCAGCAGGGACACAGGAGACTTCGATCTGGATAGAACCAGCAGGGACACAGGAGACTTCGATCTGGATAGAACCAGCAGGGACACAGGAGACTTCGATCTGGATAGAACCAGCAGGGACACAAGAGACTTCGATCTGGATAGAACCAGCAGGGACACAGGAGACTTCGATCTGGATAGAACCAGCAGGGGGCACAGGAGACTTCGATCTGGATAGAACCAGCAGGGACACCGGAGACTTCGATCTGGATAGAACCAGCAGGGACACAGGAGACTTCGATCTGGATAGAACCAGCAGGGACACAGGAGACTTCGATCTGGATAGAACCAGCAGGGGGAACAGGAGACTTCGATCTGGATAGAACCAGCAGGGACACAGGAGACTTCGATCTGGATAGAACCAGCAGGGACACAAGAGACTTCGATCTGGATAGAACCAGCAGGGACACAGGAGACTTCGATCTGGATAGAACCAGCAGGGACACAGGAGACTTCGATCTGGATAGAACCAGCAGGGACACAGGAGACTTCGATCTGGATAGAACCAGCAGGGGGAACAGGAGACTTCGATCTGGAGGGAAACAGCAGGGACACGGGAGACATTGAGCTGGACGGAACCAGCGTGGGAACAGGACACTTCGATCTGAATAGAACCAGAGGGGGCACAGGAGACTTCGATCTGGAGGGAAACAGCAGGGGCACAGGAGACTTCGATCTGGAGGGAAACAGCAGGGGCACAGGAGACTTCGATCTGGAGGGAAACAGCAGGGGCACAGGAGACTTCGATCTGGATAGAACCAGAGGGGGCACAGGAGACTTCGATCTGGATAGAACCAGAGGGGGCACAGGAGACTTCGATCTGGAGGGAAACAGCAGGGGCACAGGAGACTTCGATCTGGATAGAACCAGAGGGGGCACAGGAGACTTCGATCTGGATAGAACCAGAGGGGGCACAGGAGACTTCGATCTGGATAGAACCAGAGGGGGCACAGGAGACTTCGATCTGGAGGGAAACAGCAGGGGCACATTCTCTTCCAATACATATTCTCCAGAGATCAACAGCAGCTCACCTTCAGCAGTGGGAGTGTGGGCTCTGGCATCGTATCCATGCAGCAGGGTGATGGCTAGCTGGGCTCTGGGTCGGTAGTGAGGTTTGTGAAGTCCTCTACTGGGCCGATGGTGAACGCAGATGCCTTATTCACCAGTATCCACTCCACAAACGCTGTAAAATTCCCCTGAGAACTAAACAAGGGCAGGTGTGCCCTGGACCGCTCATTGAGGCTGGCTGGTGAGATAGAAAACACACAGTGAGTGGTCATGAAAGGTGTTGAGGCACGCCACGTCTAGAAATTTCCTCGTGTTTTCCAAGACTTTGATCTCTCTGCTCATAGCAGAGCAGCTGGACTGCCGGTAAGTCAATTTCTACTCAATATGAGGGTCTGGTATTCATGCGTGAGTGTAGTAGAGAAAGGAGTATCCAAAATAAACAGTTTATTTAATCCACAAAAGAAAACTCAGGAGATTGCAGGAGAAATACATACAACATGTTAAATTAAGATGATACCAGACAATGAAACAGGAAACAGAAGGCTTAAATGCACAGAGCATGAAGTCACAGACAGTTGCACGTCATGTAGAAATCCAGCTCATTCATTTCTATGGTATCCACAAACAGCAACTATCTGACTGACACACAACTCTGACAGAAATTCAATGATGTCAAGGCTCCTGTGATTGGTAATAATGGCACACTTGATGCAAGTTAGCCGTAACATTTTCTCCAATGGTAGAGCCACAGACCCTCGTATCTCCCAATAACAGAGAGCTGCAGGGATGACATTTTTGTAGGCCGCTTCCAGTCCCATCATCATCAAGTCTTTGATTTTTGGTTAAATGCCTGGTTTACTTGTCTTGAAAAAGGCGGTTGCTAACAAGTGGCTAACTAGGACTGCAGAGGTTGTTATTAAACATCATCTCATTTACTCACTAGTCGCTTTCGCCTTATGGTTAGAATCATGGTCTTGCTAACTATTATAATTCAAACTTTCAGGGAAAATGTTTTTAATAAAGAATCAACATTTGTCGGAAGCTTTAGTGATGATGACGTCGAAGTCATGTGACTGTGGTGTAGTTCGTTTTTTACTTCAGCCGATTGTATTTACGCTTCAAATTTTTTAATACAAGTTCTGTTTATTTGTGAATATTATTTTGATGTAAAAAACGTGTAAGAATCATAAACCTTTGTTGGTCACAGACCTTATTTGCTGCATTAATCCAAAAACCAATGGAAAATTACTATTGAGTTTTTTGTTGAGGGAACCAGGGTGATGCTGACTTCCGGGTTGGCCAACAAAAATACGTCATCCTTGCACCACTCTACATTACCATTTCTGTAATGCATCCAATTAAAATCATTAACATTAGAGCATCCAGCGGGAAATCCTTCTAGTGACCAACATTTAATTTCTTCACATAAGAGAAAATATTTCGATAAATGTTTCAGTAAACACAGTAAAAGTCTTCAAGCAGTTTTCCTCCAAAATAAAAACTTGAATGTGTAACATTTAAAAGTGAATAATTTGAGACATATTAGTATTGTTGTAAAATAAGTCCTGTTCGTTTGAAAAACCAGTCACCTCTCATTTGCATGTTTGACTCTTGGGATTGACATGCATGCAAGGTTAAACATTGGAAGAGTAGGAAGACTTTACCATCAATAAACGCCTGCATGCATCTTTACAATATTTGGGGATGTCCCAGTAGGATTGTGTAGGAAACCACATGAAAAA
This sequence comes from Phoxinus phoxinus, assembly GCF_949152265.1. NCBI lineage: Eukaryota > Metazoa > Chordata > Actinopteri > Cypriniformes > Leuciscidae > Phoxinus > Phoxinus phoxinus. The sequence continues at coordinate 8,941,462 of NC_136880.1, forward strand.
AGCAGCAACAGCTACCATAGGGTTAATCCCTCATATGCAACAATGTGAATTTTTTTTATGTACTCATTAGCATTTGGTAGAGTAGCATTTAAGTATTTTTAGATATTTGTATCACATTTGAAAGACTTTCTTATGAGAAAGACCCCTTTTTTTCTTTGATAAAAAAAAAACTATATTATATAGTGTTCAGAAAGTTACTTTGAAATGCTTTGTTTCCTGATTACCGTAATATTTCTACTGAGCTGTGGGCTGATGCTGCAGACATGAAGAGCGATCACGAGCGCTGTCTCTCAGTGTTGTGTAACCATTCAGTTTAGTCGACCTTGACAGAGAGAAAAAGGCAGATACAATGAGGATTCCCCCTCTGCACTTTTACTTGTTCTCAGTCAATGGTATTTAAACTTCCCAGAGGTGTAATATTTAAACACTTTAAACACAGAATATACACAGACAGCAACATATTGTTGGCCCAGATCCGGCCTATATCTGGGCCATGTGGAATCCACGTGTACTAGATCTGACACTGACACTATGTTGCTGTCAGGCTATATATATATATATATATAAGATCTATACAATTATACTCATGATTTATCCATGCAGGCACAAGACGTCTATATGACGTCAGTCTGACGTTGGATCCCAACGTCGGACAGACGTTGCATTTTGGTTGAATATGAAAATCGGGTTGACGTCATAACCCAACGTCAGTCTGACGTCTATCTCCAACGTTGGAGAGACGTTGCATTTTGGTTGAATATGAAAATCGGGTTGACGTCAGAACCCAACGTCAAATTAACGTCAACTTCCAACGTCTCTCCAACGTTGTAGGTAGACGTCAGACTGACGTTGGGTTATGACGTCAACCCGATTTTCATATTCAACCAAAATGCAACGTCTCTCCAACGTTGGAGATAGACGTCAGACTGACGTTGGGTTATGACGTCAACCCGATTTTCATATTCAACCAAAATGCAACGTCTGTCCGACGTTGGAGGTAGACGTCAGACTGACGTTGGGTTATGACGTCAACCCGATTTTCATATTCAACCAAAATGCAACGTCTGTCCGACGTTGGAGGTAGACGTCAGACTGACGTTGGGTTATGACGTCAACCCGATTTTCATATTCAACCAAAATGCAACGTCTGTCCGACGTTGGAGGTAGACGTCAGACTGACGTTGGGTTATGACGTCAACCCGATTTTCATATTCAACCAAAATGCAACGTCTGTCCGACGTTGGAGGTAGACGTCAGACTGACGTTGGGTTATGACGTCAACCCGATTTTCATATTCAACCAAAATGCAACGTCTGTCCGACGTTGGAGGTAGACGTCAGACTGACGTTGGGTTATGACGTCAACCCGATTTTCATATTCAACCAAAATGCAACGTCTGTCCGACGTTGGAGGTAGACGTCAGACTGACGTTGGGTTATGACGTCAACCCGATTTTCATATTCAACCAAAATGCAACGTCTGTCCAACGTTGGAGGTAGACGTCAGACTGACGTTGGGTTATGACGTCAACCCGATTTTCATATTCAACCAAAATGAAACGTCTGTCCAACGTTGGAGGTAGACGTCAGACTGACGTTGGGTTATGACGTCAACCCGATTTTCATATTCAACCAAAATGCAACGTCTGTCCAACGTTGGAGGTAGACGTCAGACTGACGTTGGGTTATGACGTCAACCCGATTTTCATATTCAACCAAAATGAAACGTCTGTCCAACGTTGGAGGTAGACGTCAGACTGACGTTGGGTTCTGACGTCAACCCAATTTTCATTTTCAACCAAAATACAACGTCTGTCCAACATTGGAGGTAGACGTCAGACTGACGTTGGGTTATGACGTCAACCCGGTGTTCATTTTCAACCAAAATACAACGTCTGTCCAACGTTAGACAGACGTTGCATTTTGGTTGAAAATGGAAATCGGTTTGACGTCAGACCCCAATATCAAGCTTGACATCAAACTCAAGTTGGTCCAATCTCCAACAGTGTCAACACAACATTAGCTGTCAAATTCCAACTTAAATATATATACTAGGCTCCTTACTTGATTTTTTTGTTTGGAGCCCTGTAAGAGATATATGGTTATTTTGTTGGCATGACATCGAACTTTTAACAGAGCCAGGTTTTCATTGTAAAATAAAAATCAACATACAAAGAAACTTCATAGCAACAAGGTCGAACAGAGGTCAAGATCCAATGCAAGACAACCCAAAAGTATCTTAAGACAAGAGCAGACAGAAAAGTAACTTGGAGTACACATATGTTGTTTATTAGATAAATGACAAAACAATTAAATGGATTATAAAAAAAAAACTTTTATTAGTATATATAATTTTTTTTACATTATTTTAACAGAAATAGATTATAAAATGAGTATTTTTTTTTACATTATTTTAAAAGAAATAGAAATCTTAAACTATAAACTATAAAGCAAATTTACCATTATCCTTTATTCTCTATATCTAACAATCTTTCTTTCTGCCACCTCCGTCCACCCTGTCTGGGGCATATTTTAAACAAAAGGCGACAGCCGCTGAAATATTTGCCTCCGTCTCCTTGGAAGTCCTCTGGACACTCTGTAAGAAATATTTAAAAAAAGGTTATGATGCACTGCAGTAAGCATTAAAACTACAGACATTAAAGTGCAAATCTATTCAAAGTAGGCTAACAGAAAAGCACATAAGAAAACCCACTGTTAGTGATAAGGTTACAGCAGAATAAGATCAACTACAGGACGGGCCTTCAATCTAAAATTTGTAAAATCAAATTTATTACGTGATAAATTGATTAATGAATCTAATTAACCACAATCACATTTATCAACATTTGAATGGAAACGCTTCATAATAAAAATATTTATTCAATACCATTAAAAAATTGTGACACTTGACTAAAGCATTGAATATCTCAAGGTGGCATTAATCAAATGGGTTTATTTCCAAATAGCCTACATGTTGTTGTTTTTTCATTTAATATAATTAAGCTTATCAATTATGTTGCCATAACAGTTTTTTATTATTATTGTGGAGCTCGACATTAGGCATTGTAATACGGTCAAGTTACTTGTCCGGAGAGAAAAGAAAAAGTGCTCTAGACTCGCCCCTTTAAAATCAGCACCAAAAACATACCTGGCAACAGCAATGGCTTTATCAGACCATGGAAAGGAAACAAAATAAATGCAGAAAAAAAAACAAAAAAAAAACAAGGTGATGTCAAAGTTGGGTATACATTCATGGGTTTTACGAAATAGCCTACTTTGTAAGACTCGTCCATTAAGCAAATTCCAAACATACAAACCCAATAACAGTTAAGTGTTTTACATATCCAATATAAGTTATTGTAAAATATTTATATTTCTCAACTCTTTACTAAAAATTATTTTTGGATAATATTAGAGTCAATGACGTGACGCCTAAATTCTCTGTCCGGTTGCATTTAAAAAAAAAATAATGGGTTTAAACGCATAACAAGATACGTTGTTACGTTATGTACTTATGTACTGTACGTTATGTACTTTAACTTTTAAAAAAAGCATTAATTATTTGTCATTTTCTGTTTTTTAAAGTGCCAAAATATCTTATTTTGACTATCCGGCCATAATTTCTGTTTTGGAAACATTTTTTAATTACTCTAAATTTATGCATTTTTATTTTCTGCAATATTTGGCATAATTTCCAAAGTGTTTTTTAAATTAATCCTGTACAACATTGCAAATCATTTGTATATTTGCATCATAATATACAAAACAAACGTTGTCCGATGATGTGCATTTTATGAATGGGCGACCATCAAGAAACAACCAATTAGGCCTATCTGTGCATTAGTTACTTATGAACTAATGCATATTAGTGCACCCGGATTGTAAAGTGTTACCCAAGTTCTCAGTAATTAAATTGTTTGCATTTCTTTTGAGTTTTTGTAAGTAATGATCAAATATTTTGGTTCTATAATTTCAGTTGCCTTCTTAAATGTAGTTAACAGACTTGTTTTCCTGTAAATCGCATTAAACTGATAAAAATACCATTCACTTAAGCATACTGTATCAGTGATTCAAATTTCAGCCACAGAAATTAGAGATTTTATCTTTTTATTTGATACAGTTATTGCTATTATTTGGTCACGCCTAGGGTGTGACTGTGACGGTTAGTATATAACGTGAGACCGACTGTTATTAAACACCGTCATTAGAACTAGATATAGCCTAACCGCCAAAACCGTGTTATTATTTTATATTAATATTATTATCTGCTGTTTTATTATATATTATATTTTTTACAAACATTTTTTAGCAACAATTATTTTCATTTTTTAGATATGATCATAAGATGCGCAATATATCGGGAGACATGGTTTTTACCACTTAATGAAGTTTTGTTTTGTAAATCATCAGAAATGCGTTTTACCAGTTTTGCTCTGTAGAAAGCCTTTCTTTAAAGCAAATTTCGTTTTGTACAAATTTGTATCTTAATTTTAATAAATGTTTCATCAACCAATAGCATGTATTTAATAAATAAAAAGCAAATATAGCACACAATATAATAACCGGTCCGTGACATGGAGGCGCCGGCGCGCCGTGTTTACTTGAAATGCATTGTGAACTAGAGCGCATCTCATCGTAAATGAATGAAACTCAGCGTAGGCATATGCCTCATGCATTAGCATTAAATATCTTTGCTGCATCCTTTCTAGAACAGACGAGGGCTTTCCTGCGGCTCGCATCAGCAGAGCATTGCATCGTCCATAGACCGCAAAACAATCAGGCGGTCGGGTGCGGTTCACCGTGTGTGATTCATTTAATGGAAAGCACATTCACTGCTAGTTGTCTTGCTGTTAATTTTAAATAAACGTAGAGCAAGTAGCTAATCAGTGTCTGCTCGTTTATTCAAACTAAGTTGTCCTATAACAGACGAACGTCGCTACCTTCCTACAAAAGGTATATATATATTTTTTTTTTGTAGAAATAACTTGGTTTTGAGCTATCAAAAATGTTGGGGTTTTTTTCAAAAAATTGAGAGTTTGCTGCTTTCATGGGTCCTTGGCAAATTGGTATCTTTGAATGGTATGACTATTAACTAATTGTTAAGTAATATGTCATTTTGGTTTTGACATCCACACTTATGATTTTACTATGAAATATTACTTAACAATTAGTTAAAAATCATTAGCTAATGATTAATTAAAACTGGAAGTTTAAGTGCACTCATTGTGGAACTGAACACATTAATTTACACGATTAGTTCATAAAATATGTTATTAAGGAATTAATACATTATGCCAAATTAATTCATCATATAGACTATTAGTGGCTGATGCAGTAATAATTAATTCATGGTTTAGGCCTGAAGCTTCATACTCATGATTATCTGTGCATTAAAGTATGAATTAATGCATATTAGTGCACCCATATTGTAAAGTGTTACCAAAACTTGTAAAAAAAAAAAAAAAAAAAAATTCTTAAGCCTACATTTTAAGATAAATCACGTCGCACCGCATGCTCTTTTTAAGGCTATGGCCAAATCATCTAGATGAATAAACACTAAAATCACATCATTTAAAATTGTTATATGTATTTATGTGTACACAACAGTCTTAATGTTTGGACAATTGCAATAGGTATTATTAATTTTTGTATTTTAAAATTGGCCTGTCGAAAATGGGCCTATAGCCCAAGTAGGCCTACGTCATTGACCCACGAGCACATTTTACACAATAAAGTGATCGAGAATCCACGACAAAGGACAAATATGGCCACAATGTAAACATTTTTTATTTTATGTGTCATGTGGAGGGCAGAATTTATATAAATTAAAGCATTCATTTCACGTGCTATAGGCTAACGTTTCCCCGACTCCCCCAACAGGTAAGCCGGCTCACGTGCAGTTCAGTCAGAAAAATGTGCGCTGAGGCGACTTTCATTTCACTACTTGTACTATAGTTATGTATAGTTATAATATTTAAGTCACTTTTAACTCTACATTATTAAAGATACTCTGGCAATGCAGTTAAATAGTAGCTAGCCTAGGCTAGGTGGAAATTCGCGCCAGTTCACAAAAATCCATTGCTGTCCCACAGAAAATTAAAACTAATAAACACCCATATTTATTTATATTTTCCTTACCTCTGTTCACTCATCGTCCACAGCAGGTATGTCAGCAGGATGTTGAAAGGTGTGCAGTGCCCGCGCTATGCAGTGAGTACAACAGCTAGTGGAACGTGACACGTGAGGTATTTTCCACAAGGATGGAGCAGAGGAAATTAATGCTTGCCTAATAGGCCATAAGGTGAACTAGGAAAAAGTGGCTAGAAAATGATTTTCGTTCCCACACCTGGGCACTACTTTTTAAATTAATTTTTGCATAGACAAAACCATTATCGACTTTATGTTAAAAGTTCTCCGCAAAATACCCTGCAGTTTTTTGTCACAATCCACAAATGTATATAATTGTGAATTGGAAAAAACGAAAAATCTTATTCTGCTGGTTTTGTTTGTAACTTTATTTATATACATTTTAGCAACACAAAATATCTCTCAAACTGACATTTATACATATACCTAAACATTTGAGACAGGTTTTGGTGCATTATATACTCAAGTGTGAATGTAGACCATGAAAAATGGCACATTTGTAGAAAATATGCTTCAATTTCACAGATTGGCACCAAGCAAAATTAAACAGAAACATTATAAATTTAGCAAAACTGATATGTTTTATACATCAAAATTTTCAGTAGGTACTGTGTTATCACATAAAAATACAAATATAAGCACAGTTTGGCCTAAGTTGGCTGAAATGACTCGAAAGGCTACCCTGTCGCCTTAATTTTGATTGCTACCATTTTTTTTTTTTACAATTCTACAAAAGATTATTTACAGCTCAAAATCACCTTAAATTACAACTCAGTGCATATTTACTCATCGGTATCATCCCTATCACTATCAGAGCCATCATCCCATGTAGGTCTTTCCTCTGTTTCCTGTGAAACATTTGCACAATTTTGGCACCGACATAAATCAGTACAAGACAGTCTTGCAGACATGCAGGAACATCTTCCAGTCTCGCATTTGCTATGCTTGCAACTGCAGTGGACTGCCTGCAACACACTTTCAGGGGCAGGATTCCTAGTCATCCAGGTCACTGTTAACTCACCATCCTCGAGGTGCCATCCATTGCCAACAGGTGAAGGGGCACACATTATACCTTTCAGAGAATGTCTCATTATGGCTGCTTGGTAGTTTGCCCTTTTGCAGTGTTGGTACAGGGCGTCACTTGTTGGGGGCATAGATAGTTCTGGTAAAGCTGACGACGCCATGCAGAATGCTTTGTATCTTGCATCGTTCACATTTTCAGCAGATGACTGGCCATACAGGTGGCACACATATGTGCAAAGTAGCTCAAATGTAGACTGGTCTAGGTTAAAACTGCTACCCAGATTAGTAAATGCAGTCAGATATTCCTCTTTCTCACAAGCAACAGAGAATGCCTTTCTTTTGCCTTTGCCATAAAAGGCACTTGTAGAGTCACAACCGGAGAAGGTATGGATCCCAATAAGTGCCAAACAGACACTTGTACCAAGAGCTGACGACACCTTAGCTAAGTCAATGAGCCTGGTTTTGTTGCCAACCCCCGTGAAAAAATACAACCTACATGGTAAATCTGGCTGCAGACTTAAAGCAATCACAGCCACATCAGTATCAGGGCTCTTGATGACTACAGTTTGATGTTCCTGTGCAGCATGTTGTGCATGTAAAAACACCCTGGTGTCACATTCCTCATGATCACATGTCAGATCTTCAACAGCACTGAGAGTTTGTAAACCCTCCATTACTGTCACACAGTGACACAGGTCTCCATGTGCTATGTACAAGCTTAAGTCCTTGCCCACAGTGGTAAGATCAGCCTCTCGCCACACAACATAGAGGAATTCTGCCAGTGCTTCTTTGTTTGTTCCATCTGATAGAAACTTTTTCCATTGTGTTGGTGTCTTCTGATCCCGTCCATAAATTTTCACCAGTTGTGTACCACCACCAGCTCTACGTGACCGTTCTAGGTTTTTAATACTCATTTTCGGATACTGGTCAATCACAAAGTCTATCCGTGTACAGTTGTGTTTCAGAGCAAGCTTGACTATGTACTGCAGTATGGTCTCTGCAAGCTCTCCAAAGGTACTTGGTATGGACCGAATGGCTTGAATGACTGCCATGCCATCAAAGAGAATAGCTCCATCTGTCGGAACTTTGTCAACTAAACAGCCTCCACCTTTGGTTTCCAATAAATCCATAAGAGCTGATTTGTTTGTTTTAGCAAGTGAACCATCAGCACTGGCTAAAGGATATGACACAGTTCCCAAGGAGTAAGACAGAATTTCCCGCAGGTCTATCTTTCTACTTTGACCTATGATGAGTAATCTGGAGAATAGTTTCTTGTCGGCACGTAGAATCACTTCTTTGCCTGCTGCAGATTTCTTCTTTGTCTTTGCTTGGTCACTAAAGGTCTTCAGTTTTTGTGTTTTGATGGGAGCAAATATGTCAACTGATGGTGATAACAGTCTTTGGTCCATAAACTCTTTGACAGCATTTTCACCCTTTTCCGGAGCTGCGAGCAAATCCCTCATGATTTCTTCAGCTGCTACTGTCCCAGAGCTAAGACACACAATGCCATCTTGGTGTGTGTCAAAAGGATTCAGCATGGAATCTAGGGTGGAAATGATTCTGGTCACAGCCCTTTCATCAGCATGAATTCGTGTGCTGTCAAGGTCTTTCCGTTTCCTTATATCGGGAGATTTACCTGCCATTGCCTCACATTGTCTTGCTATGGCAGCCCTTTCATGTTGCGACAATATCCAGCGATATACTGCAGCTCGATTCTGTGTTAACCCTGTCCAACCACCCTTTGTCTTGGAATCTCTGTTGCATGTTTGCTCAATGGCCTGGTCACAAGCAATCGAAGCAAATCCATGGACACTTTGACGTTGGACAGTCCACTGGCCTTTAACACTGAGCTCACTGTGGCAAGAAGGATGTGTGAGGGGCAAATTGACCATTTCCAGCCAGTATGAAGGTAAATACCTAGCATAATTTACACGATCGTACGCAAAAAACCATGCCATCATCAAGCGCACTGTTGACAGGTGAAGCTGCCAGTCCGATTCTCGTGTTGCTCTCACAAATAGGAGTAGTATCTGTACCATGTCGATGTATGAACTCCAAAAGGCAAACGTTGGGTTTTCTGCACTTCTTCTTTTAACAAAGTCTTCATATTTCGAACACATTTTGTCAAATTTCTCATTTGCACACAAAACATCCATTGTTCTGTCCAGGAATGCACATTTGATCTCATTGATGACATCCAGACACTCATATCTCTCTTCTGGTGGCAGAGAGTCTAAGAAGGTGAGAAGTCTGATGCGTTGCAGACTCTCATACAGAAGTTTGTGTGCCCTCATGCTGCGGTTGTAATGATGACCACTGATCACTCCATTGATGGATCCTGGGGCAACAACTTCAGACTCAATGAGTATGTCTTGCAGTCCTGCATCTCCAAACCTTTTTCCTAGAATGCTCAGGTAGGACATGCATGTGTGAAATTCACCTAGTCTAATCACTATACGCTGAGTAATGTCATCATCTTTCCAGCGGATTTGCTGAGCTTTGGCATATATAGCTTGGTCAAAAACTAAGACTATATGGTCCAGTTCTAGCTGATTAGCAATTTGGACACTTCGCTTCAGAATTGTGTTTACTGTTGACATCTCTGTCGGTGAAGCCTCAATGACTGGAAGATAATACAGTGCTGACTTTTGCAGAGTGCAATCACCTTGAAGCAATGTATGGAAACCTGTCCAGCTTGGTATTGTGCATCTTTCAGCATCTATGGACTTTACAAAAACATATGCCAGTTCAGTTTGTACAGCAGACACCGTGTTCAATTTGTATGCGTCCGCCTGTAATGGAACACTTTCATGATGAAACAAGTTCTGTGGCCCTTGTCTTTTAGACTGATGGTACTGTTCTACAGGGATGCTAGGGGGTGCTTTCAATGAAGAAACTCCCTTCTGTAGTGGTTGTCTGTTTGTTGTTGACACAGGTTCACCTACAGAACTTTGCAGCATAATCCCATTTGTGTGGTGGGTAGTTCCACGACCTGACAGTGTCTCCTCCCCAAAGTCAATATTGTCCCACACAAGTATTGTAGGAGCCTTCTTTGAGAATCCCTTTGGTATTTTGTCTCTGCCCTCTACTAGTTGAAGTTGGGCAAGGCTAGTGTCTAGACTGACAACTGTGTCCCATGATGCACAATGTCCTAGTCTATTTAGAAGTGACACAATTTGTGATGAACCTGTTAAATGGCGAACCGTTAGACCAAGACACAATGATTTAGGGGTCTGCCTCCGGCCCTTAGATGCAAGATACACAATGTCTTGACAGATAGATATCACTTTTAGGTTCAAATCATCTGGAATATCAACATAATGGGCCAGTGTTGGTTCCTCAGTTGCACCAATAATCCAGGAAATCAGATTGTACAGTTCAATTGGCACGACAGATTTTGCGTCGCTCACATTTAAGTCATCTGATGTGGGTGGCCACGGGCATTTCATACCGGGAGAGTCACATAGAAGCATCTTTAATATTAATGCCGCACTGTAAAGTGTCCTTGTGTCCTCTGCAGTATTGATAGAGGCCATTGAAGTTGGTCTTTGTGGACCATCTTTTGCACTAGCCCTGTTTTCACAGTCACTTTGGCTAGTTACCTCAGTTGACTCTGTTGTTTCTGTACCTGATGGATGAGGTAGCCTGTCTATCAGCTTATCTGCAGACAATGTCTCCACAAAAACCATCTCACTGATGTTGCGCTTCTTGGGGGAGTGAAACACCAGCTGTGGGAAATCACGGGCCAACCTCCTCTTCAATTTATCCTGCCTGAATCAAAAAGATTGAGTGAAAGATGATCACAATGGTATAAATAAAGATATATTCACACTGACTTTAAAAAAAAAAAAAGTTAAAATACACTGTTTACAGATTCTACATGTTATAAAATATGATTATGATTATTATGAATTCCATTTTTGTGAGAATGTTTTTTTGGATACACGTTCTTTCCAAATGTGCCAAAGACACGCGTAGTATTCAAATTACCTGTAGTTTGAAGCATCAAGATCTTCATGTTTTTTCACCAGATTTAAAAAGATCCTTCTTAGCTGAGTCATTGTCAACACCTCTTGGTTTACAATTATTCTATGGCGGATGATCCTCTCACAGAAGATCTTGTAGCTGGCATCGAAGGTTGACTCATTTCTGAAAAGAAAACGCATTAAAAACAGAAAAGATGTATTACTTTATGTGGCATAACTACTGCACAATGGCTTCAATTTTAAATGTAGTATAAATACAAGCAAATCGAACGCTGCCAAAGTGCTTCGAGATTTATTTATTTTTATTATTCAGCAAGAAAATTATTTCTAGTTTCTTCTACCTTAACAGATCACTAAACATTTTGTCATTTTGAATTAGTGGTGCAATAGCTGTGAATTCAAGACTGTGTTTACAGACAAATCGACAATGTAGATGGTCAATGCTTTACTTTTGAAATGTGATATATAATATAATAATGTAATAACTCACTGTTCTTCTGAGGTCCCAGTAACCGTTGCACTAGACTTTGTCAAGAACCTGGTGTACTGTCTATAACAGGACTTGTGGTATCGCACCTCCAGAGACACACAGTCTTTGTCTCGAATATGCACAAGAATGCTAGTGTCTTCCTTCATCTCAGCAGCTTTCAGCAACTGGCCTGTAAATAAAAAAATAAAAAATAATTAAACTAATAAAGAAAATAAAAAAACAAAGCAAGTGTTAATAGTTCAACAATATTGAGTGTTCTGGCTGTAGCTGTATGCAAAACCATCCAAATCAGTCTCTGACTGTAAAATAAACATTAAATAAATTATGTAATTGTAATTAAAAGTTAGCCATGGTATATAGCCCAGCATAAAGGAATAAAAGTGCAAAACAATGCAAATCTATCTATAAAATTAACATTAAATAAATTATGTAATTTAAAGTGTGTGTGTGTGTGTGTGTGTGTGTGTGTGTGTGTGTGTGTGTGTGTGTGTGTGTGTGTGTGTGTGTGTGTGTGTGTGTGTGTGTGTGTGTGTGTGTGTTTTGTTTTGACCTACCTGCTGACAACGTTTCTGCCTGTGAAAGATGGTCCTTCTGGCGTTTGCCTCCCACAGTAATGTACTTGTCCGTTTTCTTACAAATTATGCACAAGGCAGGAAGCACAGGACCAGCACAAGCTACTGGCAGGCCGGTCCTGGACCTAAGTTTTTTTGTCGGACATTCAACTGTAGCGATACTAACGTTACTACCCGATGGCACAGACTGGCCTTGATCTTGAGCTCCAGGACGCTGTGTGGTCCGTTTCTCGGCCGCATCCAAGCGCTTTTTGTCAATGAAACGCCTGTAGCAAGTGGAGTGAAACCCAGCGTCTTCGGGAACATTGTCAAACTCGATTTCTAGACAATGTTTGTATGTTTCTGCTATTCTCTGATTCTCACCTTGCAAGCCAAGCCACCGTTTGACGCAGTTTCTGAATGTATCCCACCGTGTGCGAGTAAAATCCTTTGTTTCTTCTTTCTTTATGGAAGTGAGATGCATGTAGCATTGTTTAAAATACTTTTTACGGACTTTTGAAGGAGGTCTGGCCGTAATTTCCTCTTCTTCACTACTTGATATTGACAAGGGCGCAGACATCTTGGACTAATGTTTACCTGTCGCCCCAAAAAAGCGGCCACCTTATTGGTCTAGCGGGAAGCACGTGACGATTGTTCCGCGAAGCCTCATCACTGATTATCAAAATATGATTACGCGAGGAAAGAACTATTGCCGACTTTAAACAGTAATTAATAAAATACTGCAGAATTACACATGGAGAACTTTTATTTTCTCGCCCAAAAACAATAAATCTTTTTATTAGAATGAAAATAATTTAGTGCCCCATATATGGGAACGGGATTAAACGTAAAACGTCTTCACCTTACGGCCTATAACTGTGATTGGTTAGTGAGGTGTTTTCCACAAGAGGGTAGGGCAGAGGAAATTGATGCCTAACTGTGATTGGTTAGGAATTAATTTCAAATTTCTTTCAACATAAAAAAAAATAAAAAACTACACTTCAATAGGCTAATTTGATTTTATTACCGTTATTCATATTCTCATCATTATTTGTATATTAATACTTACTGCGTTTGTCTGACAGCTGCACTGTTATGAAGCTTAAAAATAAATTATGGGTGAAATGTAGGGTAGGCTGGGTACAGTTGAAACACTTTTTGCATTTTGATTTTTCACACAAAAATAGATACTGAAAACAAGTGAATTTCCACATGACATGCTACATGACATTTCATTAGCTTGTAGACTAAGATATTATCAATCAATAATACCCATAAGTAGTTTATATTTTCCACAATTAGCTCATAAAAATAAGGTGCTTTTTGTCTCAACGTTGTCTCAACTGTACCTATATGTGGTACAGTTGAGACAGTACAGTTGAGACACGAGTGTCTCAACTGTACCCCGCTGACCACCTCGCACATTTCTCTAAATTTTTCAATGACCTTGCATGACACAATATCATGAAATATGCCAGTTTTTAGGGCACAGAATAACTTTTGTTTACCAGTTACGTTTAACAGTCACATAAGGATAAGCTATTCATTGTGGAGAGTGCATGGTGAAGTCTTAATTTAGAAAAAAAAACTTTTGCTGATATCTTCAGATCGGAGATGTATCTGTTGTTCAAATTTTCCACGATCAAAGAGGACACTAATACGCATGTGCACAACAAAAATCACAACGTGTGCTTGCTGCGCACGCAAGTTATTTAAGGTGTCTCAACTGTACACATGTCTCAACTGTACCCAGTCTACCCTATGTCTGTGTCTCCTCATGGAATCCAAATTATAAGGCCATGTGTTATAGCCTTCAGGGCCATGAGGTCCAACTCACCAGTAGTCCTGATAAAACAACTAAAACCTTCGTCAGGTGGTTGGGCGTATGCTATACAGATGTTGAGTACTGTTACCACTAGGCCTACCTGTAGCCTATTCATTGCTCTCTGACAAACTGCGTATTTTGATTTAAAAAAAATGTATTACCCAAAGGCACAACTTGAAGAGGTAATTCACATTTCACCCACACAGTGGTATTTGCTGTTCCATAATGTAGTAGATCCAAATTTGAACCGTCTTTCCCTCTTGTAAGAATGAGCAACTTACCGGGAGTGTGCTGCTCTAAAATGAATAAAGTGTATACACCTGCAAACAACATTTTGAGCAGCAAACCAGCTGATTTAAAAAAAATAAAAAAAAATATGCAAAACAACACAAGGTGGTTTAGGATTCATTATATAATTGTAGAAATAAGTATAAAATATGTTAATAACGAATCCCAAACAGTGTTGTTGTGCGCACCTTTACGGCAGTCTTTCAGAATTTGATTGCTTGGTGTAGGCCTATTTTAGACATTGAATTTCTCTTACCCAACACTACAACTGAAATCATACCAAATATGTCTAATGTTGCCTGTATCCTTTTCTAGATGTATAAATTAGCATGCTGACGTTTGTGTTTTGTTAGTAATGATATACAGTCAACAAAACAACAACATCTGATAAAGGAATGTCTTGTTGTCTAGATGTTAACATTGTGACAATGCTGGGTTTAGACCATACCTCACGATAATTTAGAAGATTGTGACCCAACAACACATTTTAGTATTTGACATCAATATGATGTTAGAATTTATTGTTGTGTGGACGTTACCATTACAACGTTAAGGAGACATTGGGTTTTGAAATGTCATTTTTTGACGTCACTATGATGTTGGCTTGACATTGTAGTAAATACCACAACCTAAAAACAACAAAATATCAACGTCTAATGATGTTAGTGTTCAACGTTGTGTGGACGTTAACATTATGACGTCAGATGACATTGGGTTTTGGTCACCATACCTCATGACTTAATGTCAGTGTTTGACGTAAATATGACGTTGTCTGGAGACGTTGGCTTGACGTTGTATTTTGGTTAGTAAATACTACAACCTAAAACCAACAAAATATCAACGTCTAATGATGTTAGTGTTTGACGTTGTGTGGACGTTAACATTATGACGTCAGATGATGTTGGGTTTTGGTCACCATACCTCATGACTGAATATAATGTTTGACATCAAAATGACGTTGTCTGGAGACGTTGGCTTGACGTTGTATTTTGGTTAGTGAAAACCACAACCTAAAAACAACAAATTATCAAAGTCTAATGATGTTAGTGTTTGACGTTGTGTGGACGATGATGTAGGGTTTTGGTCACCATACCTCATGACTAAATATAAGTGTTTGACATCAAAATGACGTTGTCTGGAGACGTTGGCTTGACGTTGTATTTTGGTTAGTGAAAACCACAACCTAAAAACAACAAATTATCAACGTCTAATGATGTTAGTGTTTAACGTTGTGTGGACGTTACCATTATGACGTCAGATGATGTTGGGTTTTGGTCACCATACCTCATGACTTAATGTCAGTGTTTGACGTCACAGTGACGTTGTCTGGAGACGTTGGCTTGACGTTGTATTTTGGTTAGTAAATACTACAACCTAAAACCAGCAAAATATCAACGTCTAATGATATTATAATTTGACGTTGTGTGGACGTTAACATTATGACGTCAGATGATGTTGGGTTTTGGTCACCATACCTCATGACTGAATGTCAGTGTTTGACGTCAATGTGACGTTGTCTGGAGATGTTGGCTTGACGTTGTATTTTGGTTAGTGAAAACCACAACCTAAAACCAACAAATAATCAACGTTTATTGATGTTAGAATTTGACGTTGCGTGGACGTTACCATTATAACATCAGATGACGTTGTGTTTTGGTTGGTAAATACCACGACCTAAAATTAACAAAAAATCAACATCTGCTGATGTTATAATTTGACGTTGCGTGGACGTTACCATTATTACGTCATATGACATTGTATTATGGTTGGTAAATACCACGACCTAAAACCAACAAAATATCAACGTCTACTGATGTTATAATTTGACGTTGCGTGGACGTTACCATTATTACGTCATATGACGTTGTATTATGGTTGGTAAATACCACGACCTAAAACCAACAAAATATCAACGTCTACTGATGTTATAATTTGACGTTGCGTGGACGTTACCATTATTACGTCATATGACGTTGTATTATGGTTGGTAAATACCACGACCTAAAACCAACAAAATATCAACGTCTACTGATGTTATAATTTGACGTTGCGTGGACGTTACCATTATTACGTCATATGACGTTGTATTATGGTTGGTAAATACCACGACCTAAAACCAACAAAATATCAACGTCTACTGATGTTATAATTTGACGTTGCGTGGACGTTACCATTATTACGTCAGATGACGTTGTATTATGGTTGATAAATACCTCGACCTAAAACCAACAAAATATCAACGTCTACTGATGTTATAATTTGACGTTGCGTGGACGTTACCATTATTACGTCAGATGACGTTGTATTATGGTTGGTGAATACCACGACCTAAAACCAACAAAATATCAACGTCTACTGATGTTATAATTTGACGTTGCGTGGACGTTACCATTATTACGTCAGATGACGTTGTATTATGGTTGGTAAATACCACGACCTAAAACCAACAAAATATCAACGTCTACTGATGTTATAATTTGACGTTGCTTGGATGTTACTATTATTACGTCAGATGACGTTGTATTATGGTTGGTGAATACCACGACCTAAAACCAACAAAATATCAACGTCTACTAATGTTATAATTTGACGTTGCGTGGACGTTACCATTATTACGTCAGATGACGTTGTATTATGGTTGGTGAATACCACGACCTAAAACCAACAAAATATCAACGTTTATTGATGTTATAATTTGACGTGGCTTGGACGTTACTATTATTACGTCAGATGACGTTGTATTATGGTTGGTAAATACCACGACCTAAAACCAACAAAATATCAACGTCTACTGATGTTATAATTGGACGTTGCGTGGACGTTACCATTATAACATCAGATGACGTTGTGTTTTGGTTGGTAAATACCACGACCTAAAACCAACAAAATATCAACGTCTACTGATGTTATAATTTGACGTTGCGTGGACGTTACCATTTTTACGTCAGATGACGTTGTATTATGGTTGATAAATACCACGACCTAAAACCAACAAAATATCAACGTCTACTGATGTTATAATTTGACGTTGCGTGGACGTTACCATTATTACGTCAGATGACGTTGTATTTTGGTTGATAAATACCACAACCTAAAACCAACAAAATATCAACGTCTACTGATGTTATAATTTGACGTTGCGTGGACGTTACCATTATTACGTCAGATGACGTTGTATTTTGGTTGGTAAATACCACGACCTAAAACCAACAAAATATCAACGTCTACTGATGTTATAATTTGACGTTGCGTGGACGTTACCATTATTACGTCAATAGACATTGGATTTTGGTAACTTTACAACACAACCTAAAAACAACAAAATATCAACGTCAGCTGACGTCGGTATTAGACGTCAATTGTACGTTGGCATTAGACGTTGTGTTGATGTTGGATTTTGGTCACCCGACGTCGCAACCAAAACTTAACCAAATATCAACGTCATATGACGTAGTGTGCCTGCTGGGTAGTTTGATCTTTAAAAAAAGTCTCTCTTGAGAAATAAGAGGGGTTTGATGATGTTAACTGAAAAGGAAAAGCGTTTCAGAAATGAACAAATATTATATAATTTGCACTGATTAATTGCTTCGAACCCTATCTCCCAAAAAACAGCAGTTTTAATGTGTGCAATTCAGTAAAATTTCATATGTTGTGATTCAAATAAAAATGTACGATTTGTAGACTGTAAAAAATAATTCTCATGATTTGTTATCACATCTTTTTATATCCTTTGTCAAATCAACTTTAGCTCAGATAACATAATATTGTGTGTTTTTATTTATTAAACCAATCTCCGTTATTGTATTAATTATATATTTTTTTTTCATTTCAATGAACTCAAATTTTTAAGGCAACCAGGTAACTTATATATTAATATTTTTTTACAGTGTGAAAAATGTAATTATTGAGTTCTTGCCTAAAACGTAAACATAGAGAGAATGGAAGGGTGTAGGGCCAAATATTAGTCCCAAACAGATGAATTAACAAACTTCTTACAGTGCGTAAATAAAAAATACAAAAACACACACATGGCACTGATGTAGGGTCGAACCCAAAAATGTTTTGTACACTTTTGCACTTTATTTGTGGCTTTTGGACAATAAAATCTTGCGACCTTTTTGGCCAATTTTTATATGCCCTAAAAAACAGTTTGACATTTTACAATCCATGGCCCATGTCAGAAAACATTAGCAAATGGTGTGAATGGAGACAACAGGAATGTGAATATGAATTTGATTATTCGTGTATAATCCAGATATCTGAAAATGTGAAATAGTCCCCTTCAGGTTGAACTGTTGCCCTCCTCCCTCCTCCCTCCAGCCCCCCACCCGCTTCTCTTCGTCTCATTGTTTTTCTTGTGGGCTAGTCTTCCTGTGCACCTGTGAATCAAGCTTCCTGTGTCTTTCTCTCTGTGCTCACACTGTCCCCTAAAACCACTCTGCTCACGACTGCTAGCGCTCAAGCGTAACTAAAAGCCAACACTTAGAGTGAAAACACAGACAGCAGCACTACAGTTCAAATCAACACACAACCGTACAAATATGGTTTTGCATGGGGCGCCAAGTGTGACCTGCTTAATTTTGTGGACGAAAATTCATTTTGTAACACGAAATGCTGTATTTCATGACAAAATGCTACGCTTTAATGCATTTTACACAGAAATACAAACGCCAGTCACATTTTTACAAATTAAATAATAATTGAGTTATGAAAATTTTCATTTTGTGATCCCTTTTGTGGATAACATAAATATATATTTTGAGCTATTTTTTATGTCCACAAAATGAATTAATTTCATGCACAAAATCAGTTTATGGTTTACAATTTCATGCATAAAATGATGTCCAAACTTTGCTGCAACTTTACACATAATGTTGCATTCACTCTATGCAACTGGCTTTTGTCTTTGAACGTACAGCATGTAACCGCATTTTTTAATACAGCATTTTGTGTCAGGAACTGAATTGCGTCCATGAAATTAAGCAGGTGACACTTGTATGGTGCTATAAACATTACCCTGTGTTTGAGCACCCTGACCACAACAACACTGACTCAGCCAATAGCATGAGTTTGGGGGCGGGGCCATCTGCTGGGCTGACCAATGAAAGTGTTTGGGAAACTGGTATGAAAACAGCGGTTATTTTTGCAATTCTTTTTGGTCCCACTGATGGATTAGAAATTATGGAAGCTTTGTTTTCGCCACAATTCAGACTTAATAACTCGCAATTGCAAGTTTTAATCTCACAATTCTGGGAAAAAGTCACAATTGCGAGATACCAAGTCAGAATAGTGAGATATAAACTTGTAATTTTTATTTGTATTATTCCATGCCGGAAAAAAACTTCCATAATATATTACACATTTACACAATTACACATTTTTCAGAAAACATTTTACAGTTTGTGATGCAGATCCAATACAGATCCAATACAAAGTTTCACCCCATTACACTGTGCCACATTTAACTATCTGCAGTCAAATGCTCTGAACAAACATATAATCCTCCGACGCGAGCCATGACGCAATTAAAAATAGACATGAGAAAAGGGCAGAGTTGTCCCCCACACAAACATCTTTCCAGATAGTTAAATCCCAGCCGCTCTACATTACACAGTTGTGCAACAGCTGAAAGAGACTATTGCTATACATTTGTAAAGCAACTTTTCACTCTGCACACTTGCACAGGTTAATAGAAGAAATAGACAATACAACCATACACGTGCTTCTGAGTGAGAAAACAAGCTGCTGCATCGGCATATATTTGAATGAACATATGCCAGAACAAGATTGAAGTGAAGTGACTTGTAGTGACATGTTTCCCCCCTGAAATTAACCGCACACATTTACATATAGCTAATGAAAACAATGCCCTTGGAAATAAACATGTCAGAGTAGCAGCTAAACATGGTAACACTGTTGAAAGCGGGGTTTCCTGAATTTAATAATTTCCTGAAGTTAAACCAAACTTTTGTTGTGAAGATCTTCAGGTTTTAGTTTCAGTGTGTATTTGACAGTAGTTTTTCTCAAATGAAGCTTGTAAGTTGTGAAGTGACTCTCAAAGCAGCTCTGGGGATAAAGTTCATGTGTTAATGTCCTCATATAAGGAGACGGCAGATGCTGAAAACACATGTGTGTGAGTTTGTGTATAAGACGAAACCGCGCCGTTCATTCACCCAGAGACACGCAGAAATCACTTATTAGCGACATGCACTTACTGGCTGTTGTGCCGTTTATGTCTGCGGTGTGAAAGGCTGTTACAGTAATGCATATCGAGTACAAATCTCAAGAGTTTATTATCGTAAATTTGTTCGCAATCTCGATGCAATATCGGTTATTGCCTAGTCCTAATGCAGATTACTCGACTTTTAAAAATCTAATTTAACCCTTTTTGAATGATAAATTAGCTATCATTCATGTGAATGTGACAGCGCAAGAAACGTTTTGCGCAAGAAACATTTTGCAACGTTTTTCAACTAAAATGAAAAAAAAATTTATGCGTTTTGTCCGTTCATTTACACGTCAATGCCATTTTGTGGGCCTGAAAGTGCAAACTTTCAGTCTATAGGCATGAAGTGTTTCTTAAGTGACATGGCATTTAAAACAAAATATTATTAGCAAATAGTTTAAATTAGACCTTTCTTTTTCTTTATTCCCTTAAATCACTTTGAATACTTTAATTCCTTTAAATAAAATGACCAAATACCCAATTTCCGTTTAGACTAAAAACCCAAATATCCACCGTCCCCAGAACCGGCCCTGGATTCTCAAGATGATTTAGTCATATTCCTGAATCGATAACCGTGAATGTGCAAAAAGCATTTTTTTAAGCCAGTCGAGAAGAAAAAAGAACAATATACAGGAGGATAATAAGAACAATATCTTTATTTGACAGAAAAACATCCAGATTCGAAATAAAATAGACAAACCAACAATAAAAACAGCTGAAGCTGAAAACAAGAACATTTTTAAGGTTTTTCTCTTCATGCCTCTTTCATTCACACATCTGACATCATCACAGTTTTGTCTCGTGCGAAACACACACACACACACACACACACACACACACAGGGGAGAAGCAGATTTTGAATTGATAACATTTGCAACTTAGATCTTTACTCGAAGGCAGATAACAATCACGCACACACCACACACACAAACAACACACACACACAAAACCACAAACTGTTTCTTAGTATTTAGCATTATATAACTTCTTGTCAGATGCCATTCAGAGAAATAATTACATTGATTACATTCAAGATATCTATACACCTATACAGTACATTCGGCTTTGCATTCAGACACCTACATGCATGCAATATAAATACTCAGATGTCGCGAGTTAAAAACAATCAGAAAAATAGAGAGTTGTGTTAGAAAAGCAGTGTAATACAGGCTGGAAAAAGAAAATCTATGCAAATATACAGCAATTTATCAAAAATATTTGACCCACTAACAAACAATTCTTACTATATTTTGAGAGAAAAAATAGTTACATTTGTAGTTGTTACTTTTGGTAAGCTTCATTCTGAAATGACCAAGTGAAAGTCCAGTGGGGTCCAAAAGTCTGAGTCCACTAAAACCTGCTTCATCTTTTCTAATTTCATACAACATATTTCACAACAAAAGCATGATGACCTGAGTGAAAAGTTGAATTTGTCTCATAGCATTTGGTTGTTTCGCTTTCATGACATGAACAAAACCTGATGATCATCTTCTGAACATAAGAAATCTCACCAAGAATCTCAGATGCCCCATGTGTTCTCAGACCTTTGGACCTCAAATATATATTGAGACATAATTCACCAGAAACTTTGATCATCGTAAAAATAACTATATGATCATTTTGTCCGAAGAGCAGTTTAGATGCGCATTGTAGCTTTTGGGATGTGAAAGTGGGCACTTGGTCAGGCAATTGCAATACGATTTCAAGTCTTCATTACCATGTTAGAGACATGTTTTATGTGACGGTTACTCTTGCAAGTGTTGGATGCTCCTCTGATACTCTTCTACAGGTAAAGCACCTTGACTCTGAAGCTCGTATCCGCGCAAGTAGTGACCGTTGGTCTGGCCTGCAAAATACAGGAGCTGCCTGGCAAACATGGGCTCCACCTGTGAAACAAGACCAGACATGTTCAACAGATCTCATCAGACACATTGCTTTGGACTAACACTCGGTCTACACCAGACGAAAAGAATAGCACCACAACTATTATTAGTTCTTGCATGAAACTCTAGATGGCGCAGGCTGATAGGTCTTTAACTCGTTCGGTAGAGATCACATCATTATCTACATAAGACAGCTGATTGGTTGCCAATGCGCTGCGGCTCAACATTCAAACAAATACCGGTGTGTCGCTGTTAGCAGCACGCTTTCAGAAACCCTCCCTCTTCCCCAGCTCCACCTGTATAGATCTGCTACGGGGGTTATTTCATGTACATGTTCATGCATGTCTTACATCCTCACAGCAATGTCTGTGAATGTATTTGCAGTAGCAAGTCTCAGTACTTGCTATTACCATACCAATCTCCCAAGAGTTGTCATGACAGAATAACCATAACGTCACAGAGAAACAATATTGTTGGAATCACTTTCAGAACGATTTTTTTCCAGCTGATGAAAGATAAAAACACTGACAGCCAATCAGAATCCATCGTGCCTTAAAGAGCTAGAGCATTTAAAAGCAGCAAACGACAAAACTGCAGCGCCTGCTTCGGATAAACAGATTCGCATCGTCCGCTGATGTGGACACTAATACAGATATCATTATAGTTATCTTTATTGTTATTGAATATGGCAATGTTAATGCATTAGTTCTTGGCAGACTAGATCAGCTGCGATATTGATTATTGCTAGTATGGACTAGCTACTGCTAATAGATACACACTGTTGCTGTGAGCATGTCAGATATGCTGCTGCTGCATAATAGACATACATACATCCCGTAGTAGATCTAGGCAGGTGGAGCTGGGGGAGGTGGAGGGGTTCAGAGGAACTGTGATCACAGCAAACACTGAACCAGCCTATATTTAAATGTTGAGCATGCAAGCTCATTGGCTGCAGGATCAGCAGAGGCCAATCAGCTTGTGCCATGAGGTAATGATGTGCTTGCAGATTTAATGCAAAGGACCAGCCTGCACCCTCAAGAGTTTCATGACTGAACTAGATATCTATAACATATCTGAATACAGTGTTTGTAGAATACATATCTGCTGTGTTCACACTAATACATCTAAAATCCAGACCTCAACATAGTGTCGGCCCAGATCCGGTACATGCGGATTACAAGCTGCGGACCGGCTTGGGTTAGTATGGAGGTGGCTGGTTTTACCTGAGCCGTGATCATTTTGCTCTGCCGCTGGGGGTCCGGGAACTCGTCTCCAAAACACAGCACCACCTGAGAGCGCGGCATGGGGCGGCCGTGGTGAATGAAACCCTGCAATTCTGTATTGAGAAGAACAACAGATCACATCATCAGTAAACAGATACTAAAGTCAAAGTTCACATATTTAAGGGTGAATCTCACACAAAAAAGCGTATCACACTATCAAAGGAAAAAAATATTCAGCATGAAGAACATGAAGCCATTTTGGATCACTGAGATTAGTGTCTCGGTTTTTTGTCAAAATTTCCCCACTAAATTATCATTAATAAAATGAATGTTTTGCCTATTGTAATTATTTATCAATGGTAGGTTATTCTCATTATATATTACTATAATACACTGTAAACAAATATATTTTTTAGAAGTTTTGTAAATAAAACAAAGATTATTGGAGTATGTTAAAAAAGAAAATACCATTTAAGCATTCACAACTGAATCAATGTGTTACTCGTCATTTACTTGTAATAATTGTGAAATTTACTTGCAATTTCTCAGTGAAAATAGTTTTTACATTATTGTATAAATAAAAGGCAGAACAACAACCATGATGCATAAATTCTTCATTTAAATAATTGTTCAAATTGCAGTAATGAGAATGAGATTTTGTTTTGCATTTTGTTAATCCAGCAATAACAATTGTGATGGGGTGGAATGTGTTTAATATGATTTCGATAATAGTACTGACAGATTGAAAATATTCAAAATGGATTTAAATGGTAATGCTTAAAATGTAATTTAAGAAACCATAAAATTGAATAAGCCTTACAAAATATGAAGTGGTACAAAAGTGTTACTGAGGGGTAATTTAAATGCCATTTGACATTCTTTAGTCATTACTGTTCCCATCAAAGATAAAAAAAAAAACTCCTGATGAGCAATAATGTGAACACTAGACCCCCATGTTCACATAAACTGATGACTAGAAGAAAGCTGAAATGCAAATGAACTTTAGCAGATGCTGATGGAGTCCGTGAATGTGTGTGATAGTCAGGAACACTCGCTAAGAGCTCGCTGGAAAATCCCACAGTGTCAAGCACCGAGTGAAAAGTGTGACATTACAGACAGACCTAATCATGTGGCAAACCACACATAGGTTAATGAACACACCGCTTCACTGCCACAAGTTAAATGACAGGCCTTTCCCCTGATATGACAAAAGAATATGGGCTAAAAGATGCTTACTTGATCAAGTTAAAACACATCAAAACACTTCTTCAGCAGATCTACAGATAGGCACACATCTCTGAAAGGAGTGCCATCCGATAAAGATTACCTATGTTGCACTGTTTCCCATACACTCTTAAAAATAAAGGTTATTTATTGGCATTGATGGTTCTGTGAAGAACCTTTTCATTGAACAAAAGTTATTTATACTGGAAAAAGGTTCTTCATTAGAATATTCTCCACACACTGAAAAGGTTCTTTGAGGAACCAAACTCGGTTCTGGAGGTCCTGCAGAGTTTAGCTCCAACTTACTGAGGGTTCAGGAGTGTTTACATTGTTTTGGAGCTGAACTCTGCAGGATAGTGGGCCTACAGGAGCACGATTGGACACCCTTGATCTATTGCATTGCTATTCATAGAAAAAAAGGTTCAAAAGGGGATCTTAACTCAAGTTTACACTTTTTTTCCATTTTAACACAACGTTTTAAAATGAAAACGATCCTCGTCCATACTGGTGTTTCTACTGCATTTCAGAAAAGATCTCCATCCACACTACACGACCGAAAACGCATGTCACATGAGCATTCATGCGCACTGAACATGCGCATAGAAGTGTAAGCAGTTGCCGATTGCTCTAATAATAGCTAGCCTCTAGAGTCCTGCGCATGTAGGCAGCTGCGGGATTATTAAATGCAGAGTTTAACTGCACAAAAGACAACAAAATCAGCAAAGCTTGCAGTTCCGTCTCCATGTTATTGTTTTCATGGTCGTCGAGGCTGGTTTGATATTCTCGTGTTACGGTAGCGTAATGGACATATGATAGGGGCTTGACGAATCAGGGAAGGATACGCAATGATCCAGAAGACCCAATCAGGGAGCGAATGTGGGCACTGGGCAGCCATGCCTTCGTTTGATCCATCTACACTGAAACACATACTAAACTAAAACAGGGTCTGCAGCGTTTACAAAAGTCGAAAACTGGAGTAGTGTAAACGCCAGGCATAACCGTAGCAAACGTTATGCGTTTTAAAACGGAAATGCACTAGTGCAAACCGAGCCTTAAAGAACTCTTTATCCCCAAAAGGTTAAAGGTTGTTGTTTTTTGCAGTGATGCCATAGATGAACCACTTTGGATTCCCCAAAAAACCTTTCAGTTAACAGTTCTTAAAATAAAAAATAGTTCCCCTAGTGTGTCAACATTTTATTTATCTGAAGAACAATAAAGAAACTTTGGTATGTGGAACTTGTGGAATGGAAAGGTTCCATGGATGTTAAAGGTTCTTCAAGGAACCATAAATGCAATAAAGAAATGTCTTCAATGATTGCATAATACTTACATACAGTATTTAATGGGTTATTTCAGTTATTTTTTATAGTGATAAAGTATGTTTCCAAGCTATCTAATTCATAAAGTTTAATTACAATGATAAATGACTTAAAACAAATTCCACAAAATGATCTCATGATTGGGAACCCCTAAAAGGTTCTCTATATAAAGCGCCTGAAAGAACTTTTCAAGGTTCTTCTTCTATATAGAACCTTTTCTTCAAAGAATGCTTTATTTTTAAGAGTTTAAGAAGTCCATCAACATGGATTATTCAAAAAGAATAATCCATACAGTAGTTATTCCTGAAATGTTTGCATTAAACTGAATGTGTAAGTGCATGTGCAAGCGAATAGCTTGTGTAAGAACGGTTTTGCGAACGAATTACACAGAAATCCGTTCTGCACGTTTCATAAATTAGATCTGCATGGAAGCATGGGCGCCACATCCCCAACCCAAACAATCACAAAAACAGCTTATCTAACAGCAGATAATTGTGTTCAAAAGGATCTAATCTAGCTGCATCTTAATTAAAGGGACTTCAGTCAAACTGGACTGATTCTTGGACTAAACACAAAACCCCACTGGCCTGAGATCTTCAAAATATACCATGGTCTAAACCAAGCACATGTAGCAGTGAAGAGTGAAATTTCCTCTAACCTGACAGGAATTGCTGTGTGTCCATCAGCTTGCAGGTCTGCTCTTTCTCCAGCTTGTTTGGCTTGTCTGCATACGGTGCCAGTGGACCTTCCCAATACACCCTGCCTTGGCACAGGCGCTTGGCGTACAGCCCGTCCGGTGCCAGCCACAGCAGAACGCCACGCTCCAAGATGTTGGGCAGCTTCTCTGCCCCGCGCCGCTGGGACTGAGGGTATGGGAAGGGAAAGAGCACGGGCTCTGCCCCACCGTAGAGCCTTTCCTCTGGGCAAGGAGAAGAAGGGGACGAAGGGGATCCCGGGGACGAGGAGGACGAGATTCGACAACCTTCAGGGCTGCTGGTGGTCACTTCCTTAACAAGTGACTCCCGATAGTACAGCGAGACGTGAAGGCGACAGTCTACAGAGGACAGAACATAGAATGGTTTACAGTTTAGTCATGGTGACTGGTTTTAAATTTTTTAAGCAAAACTGCAATGCACAATGTAAGTGTTTTATGTGGTTTCTAGGTGGTTGCTTATTGGCCCAATACACAATACCAACCTTTTTATCATCTAAATCGCGAATAATCCTATAATAACATCATATAATGTTTCCTGCGTGTGTGTGTGAGAGTCGTGTTGATTTACCTGAAATGGCCATGGCTTCAGCGGATCTCATACTGGGGTCCATTGCCACTGGATGGGAATCTGTCGGTGAGTAGGTGTAGAAGGAGCCAGATATCTGGTAACCTGGAAAGTGTACCAGCATTAAAATAGCTGAATTTACCACAGCTGACACTAATCAGAGCACCATCAAAAATAATGATACATTGTGATGACAAAAGTGCCTAAAAAGTTAATTATATAAAATATCACAGCTAACAAACATAAGAACATTTTTCTAATGTCCCATTAAGTTATGAAAACGTTATTTCTGAAAGGTCTCTGAATGCCCAGGTCTTTTAATGTTTTGGTTATGCAAACGTTAAGCATTCTATTTCATCATCTCGCAAACATTATGGGAACGTTACTTTTGAATGTTCTCCGAGCGTTCTGAAACATTTATAAAAAAACGTAGACGACCGCCCAACTAAAATCTTTAGAAAAAAACAAACATTCCATGAACAATGTATAAATAACGTTTTTTTTTGTCCTTACATTTTGAGAACATAATTAAAGGGTAACTAAACACTAAACCAACTTTTTTTAGTTAATGATCTGTAAGAATGGAGCTTCATAAATGCTGTTCATTGATTCGAGTACTTTTTTTAACATTTGAGTATAAAGTGTTTTAATTTTCAAATATATGGTGTAAAAACGTCTGAGTGCTGCCCTCTTCAGGTTAAACGGGATCTCCTGAAGTAGGGGTACTCTCTGACGTAGGGTACTCTGTGACGCTACTCTGCCACGCCCCTGGCAGCCGCTGGTATAAAAGCATCTGCTTCCGTCAACACCACTGTAGCGAGTCAGGAGTTGGAAATTGGAATTACGAGTATTGAAAACGATCAGGATAGCGTATTTTAGCCTATGATTTTAGCATCTAGTTAGCATAGCATTTATATAGTTATTTAGATTATTTCGTATAGCCTAGCTAGTTATTTAGCATAGTTGTTAGTGTTGTTAGAAGCATAGTTAGTTAGTAGCATAGTATTGCATCAGTTAGGATAGTGTAGATTTTTAGCATCAGCTTTATCTGTGTTTAGTACAGTGGTTAGGATGGTATAGGTGTAGTGCTGCCGGTTGCAACAGCGCTGCTGGACTGTATAACTTTCCACCAGACTTGGAAATTAGCGCCAGTGTTTACATGCACTTGTGTGCCAAACGCTGCTCTTCCTGCATGGACTCCACAACCGCCGGTGCGTTTTGCTGGATATTTTTTTTCACATAGCGGCAAAATATGCTTAACGGAGGTCAATAGTAATAATAATCCACTCAGATACTGTCCCCATTCTCTCTTGCGCGGCTGCTTCGCTAGCATCGTCGGATGCCGAGTGGGGGAGAAAAGTCCTCGACTTTAAATGACCGCTCTGTTGTAAAGCTACTTCCGTCACTCCAGTCACTCTCCATCTTAGCGAGTCTGACAGCAGCTGTCAGTCACTGCGGGTCTGTCAATCACCCGCTCAGCCCCGGCCTCGGTTCGTCCGTTGGGCTCTGCCCACTTTTCCAGCATTTTTCAAATATTGCCAGTGGGTGGAGTCAGGCTCTGACCAGGGGTTTAGTTACCCTTTAAAGACAAGATAACTCTAACCAAACATTCTATTAACTTTACTGTAAGAATGTTTGTTCATAACTTCTCTAAGAACTTTACATAAAAATTCTAAGAACATTCCCTGTTATCTGGGATGTTTAGCTTTCCACTTTCTCTCATTGTAGGCCTTCAACAATCAGAGTTGGGATGTAGAGCAGACCCAGACCATGACTGGACCTGCTAAGCACAGATGAAGACTAGACCCAGGCCTAAACCAGAAACCCAGATCAAGACTTGTCAGTCCAAGGACCAGGCTACCTTCAATTTACAATTTAGAGCCTTTTATTATGGAGGTTAAGTAGCATTTCAGGACCATGCACTAATTCTGTAACGGTGATTACAATTATCAACTTTAGTACAATTATCCCTGAAACAAATAATGATAAAAGCCAGATCTGGACAAAGACTTTTGAGATTTGACCTAGGCACTGTTTGCGTCATCTTGAGAAGACCACAAGACCAAGACTCCCAATACAAAATGAGTTGCAGACAGACAGAAGTTCGTCTGTGATGCAAATGTATTGGTACACCTTGAGTTCGCCGAGTGAGAAGAGACATTAATAAATAACCTTCAATACAGACACAGTTTATCATAAATATGGATTTCCTCTTTCTTTTTAAAGTTGCTCGCCTTTGATAAACGCTCTTCTCATTCATTACAGGAACAAGTGAACCAGAGAGAGCTTCTAGCACCAAGAATAACAGCTAGCTTCTCTGAAAAAAAGATAAAGTCTATGGAAGTACAGTATATGCTCTAAATGTTTGCTAGGGCGTGGCTTGATGGCTTCATGAAGATCCCGGGAAGCTGATTGGTTGTCTGAGTAAAATGAGTCTCTATGACACAGTCCTGCAATGATATCCATCTGGACTTTGACATACATTTTCTGAAGAAGAGAATGTGAGAGGTACTTGCTGTGCGAAAATACAATGCCTCGAGTCAAAATATGCTAGCATGATTAGTATATTTTCAACAAAATGATAAAACAACTAGCATGTTGCTAACATGATTCTAACTCAATTACAACTATTTAAAGTGATAGTTCACCCAAAAATGTAAATTCTGTCATTAATTACTCACCCTCATGCCGTTCCAACACAAATGGAGACATTTTCGATGAAATCTGAGAGCTTTCTGTCCCTCCATTGACAGTCTACGCAACTACAACTTTGACGCTTCAAAAAGTTAATAAACAGATCATAAGCTAATCCATATGAATTGAGCAATTTAGTCCAAATTTTCTAAAGAGACTCGATCACTTTAAATGATGAACAGATTTAATTTAGGCTTTTATTCACATATAAACATTGATCAGCGGACATAAACAGAAGCTCAACTGACGCGCGAGAACGAACCTCATTGGTTCGCACACGTCAAGCAAACATGCTTGAGCTTCCGTTTTCCACAACTGATGTGTAAGTTGATGGAAATATTCTGAGAATCTTGGACTAAACCACTTAATTCGTATGCATTACTTTCACAATATCTTTATTAACTTTTTGAAGTGGTAGTTGCATACTCTCAGATTTCATTAAAAATATATTAATTTGTGTTTCGAGGATGAGCGATAATCTTACGAGTTTGGAGTGACATGAGGGTGAGTGAATGACAGACTTTACATTTTTGGTGAACTATCCCTTTGATGTCGTCCACTCATTTTGTAGCATTGTAGAAGCTGGATGCCGTTACCGTTGTCACAGGGCGATGTGTGCCAGGGTAATGAGCGAGTCGGGGGATACGGACACTGGCCGTACGGTAACTCCACGTGAGGCGTCTGTGCATGAGGCTGGTCTGCACTATATTCCCTCCAATCACGCCTCTCCTGGGGGAGCATATATCCCGGGATCTGCAGGAGACAATGGGGACGTTTTTGAGTCTTTATCACTAGACTCATCTGAGAAAAATAACATGGTCACCAGCATTGGTTTAGTTTTGGATACTGGTACCCAGCATGGACTCAGGAATGACTATTAGAGTTCTTAACTAGATTAACCAATGAGATTTACTTTGCGTTTCCCAGAAGCATCGTAAGCCTAAATATATCATATACTGTAATCATTGCCACCAATGGCGTCTCTATGATCAACTTACAGTATAGCTTCAATTCTGCTTTTGAGAAATGCAGCCGTGAACCAGCTGGTCTTTTCGGCAGGATTGATTGTACACTTTCACTTCAGGGTTATTATGGTAAACCAAAACTAGTGCTAAAACTAAAGCCATTTAAAAAAACGTAATTTAACTAAAACTACTGATATAAAAATGTAAACTATAGACATATTTAAAAACATAATAATAATAAACATAATAAAACGACTAAAATTGAAACTAAAACAGATTAAAAAAATAGCTATTTATAAATATTAACATAACAACTATAATAGTATCTCAATGATACTAAAATAACTCTCACTTGGAAAAGTGTCTGCTAGGAAAAAATAAGTAAATGTAAATGTAGTTGATGTAGATGCAATGCTAATAGGACACTGAATACGATAGGAAATATCTCTTCACATAAAACGTCTGCCATGTATATTAATAATTTGAGAAAAGTGTGACATCTTGGCATCTTACCTGAGGCTGTAGAGGTGGATAAGGAGAATGCATAGGATAACTAATAGGAGTCACGTGTGCCGTGTTGTCCTCCATGCTACTGGCCTTAGAGCCTAAAATGCAAAAATAACAGCTCTTCATACCCTTCACAGAGAATAACTGCACAACAATGTTTATCAATCTCAAGCTGCAAAACCTGCACGTCTTTTTGTTTGTTTATCTCTCATTGTGATCTTGAATCAGAATAACTTCCCCTCCCTCTTCTCTTCTCTGATGATGAGGGCGGGGCTATAACCTGTCACTCACATGAGATCGGCCAATAGCAAACCACAACCATCCAATCAATTCCCCACGGACAAAATCAAGCCCCGCCCCACATTTGTTCTTGTTTAAGAAGCCGTTTCACATTCGTCACATTAGGAAAGAAAAGACTATCACAACTTCTATTTCACGTTGAGATTAATTTTGGTTTGCTCTCCCAGAAAGCAAGTATAGATTTCGGAAAGCTGTTAAACAGCCAACTCGATCTCATGAGAAAACAAGATGTAAAATAGTTATGAATTACCACAAATGCAGAATTCCTTCCTGTGTTGATGTATTTCTCGTTTAAACAGAAGCTTTTCTGGACATTGATCTGTACATTTTAAATGTGTATGTCTACTAAAGCATTCACTCAAAGATGCACGCTCTCCTCCAGTTCGAATATTGCCTCTATACTTCACAGGTACTTCACAAGCTCTACGAATAGCAACTAGGTGTGAATCGATTTTTTTATGTCACCTTTTATGAAATTCTTGTTCTTGCACAAAATACTTGGATATTTCAGGGTCCAACCAGATGTCTTCATGGTCTTGACCCAACCTCTCTAAAGCACAAGCTTGAGTTATGCAAGGTCTGAGGGCTGATTTTGTTGCTTAGCGCTGTGCACTTGGTAACCGAAGCTCTCTATAAAAAGCTTGAGGGATTATAGCACATGTAGCGGCTTCCTCTTAGCTTCCTGCTACACATACTGAAGGCAAGTAGCAATATTTAATGTGAATGCAAGAGCATTGGTGTGGCAAATTAGCTCTGCTCAAAATTGTGCTTACGTTTCAGAAAGAGCTGGTGAGTTTCAATGCATCAAACCAAGACCAAAAACTGCACCCTTTAAATAGGTGACTTCCTATTACCAAAAAGTTACCAATAAATTGGTAATAAAAGACCTTGTATTCTTGAAACAAGAGAAAACCAAGCATCCAAGTGTGGGAATTACCTCTCTTTGCTCCTTCTGGAATTATCCTGTAGACCTTGTAAGGGTCGGATATGTCTAACTGGCTTCGCTCCACCAGTTCATCGAAGTCATTGCTTTTGTTCAGGGCACAGCGGAGTCTCGTCTTCCATGTTGGAGGGTCTGGTTTGTCCAAGCCTTCCCTGTATTTGCCCTTGAACAGAGCCCAAGCCTACAACAACCATGAAGAGAAGAAGAGATGAGAAGAAGCCAAGAAGGAGGAGAACTTTAATGCTCACGTCTACCAATTATGAACAGATAGGAACCCCGTAAATAATGTATATAAGAGACGATGCATGTCAGAATGGATAATGGATAGTCATTACGATTCTTATTAATGATAATAATATAATATAGAAATTAATAAAATGCTGGATACTTAGTATATTGGATTGATTGTAAAATCCACAGGTCAATCCAGCCATTCAATGGCCTTTTCAGCTCAGTGCAAAACTAAAGCATCTTCTCACATAAATCATCCTACAGAATATGAGGTTACACTTTATTTTAAGCTGACATAGTTGCATTGAACTTAATAAGTAAAAAGTACCGAGAAATATTAATTAACTACATATACTCTAGTTATAGTTACTTGTAATTATGCATAATTTACTGTTATTACTACAGCAAGTAATGTGTAACTATGTGACCTTAGAATAAAGTTTAACTGAATATGATTTTTAAAAAAGTAAAAAAATAAACAGCCTAAAATAAAACGTATTACACACACTGCCAAAAATGTGCCTTTATGTATTCACTATTATAATAAAGTCTACACGTTATACAGTTGCCCCAGAACGTACATGGACACTGAAGTCACTTAGAGGTGCATGGATGCATCGCATCAGATAACAAAATATCAAACCACGTGGCTGCAAACAAATGTGTTTCTCAGAACAATCTGCACTTTTCTTCATCATTTTTTGCTTGTTGACTTCTGATCAGTTGGTGTTTTTAGTGTACGTATGAAGTCAGTTCTTCTCATGTTCGCACAAGTGTCCCATCACATTAACTATAGGCATTATCTAATGTTTGCAACCACTTCTCTCTTCATTTTCAACACTAGATCTATTGTTGCGTATCATTTAAAAGCGAACCGACTTCTGTCTGTCTTGTCTTGCTTGGAAAAAAAAGTGAGTTTAAAAGACACTTGGTTTGATAATTACTCAGACTTGAATAAGGTCTAAAACTGAATAAAGCTGCCTTCAATTTTTAAGTACAATCAACTTGGATGTTTAAGTCATTGCGACTTAAATTTGGCTAAAACGAGTTGAATCTTGTATAACTTAAGTTGAAAATTACTTATAGTTTGCATTGCTTTAACTCATCAGATTGAGATATGTTGTCATAACTTATTGATACTACATTTTTTTACAGTGACATCCTCATCATCAATCACCTTGAAGAGCGCCGCGTCCTCATCACGATTGTAGTCCTGCTTCCCTGCGTGTTTCCAGGGAATCCTGAAAATGCTTTTCTCGTCATTTTCCCAAACCAAGCCGGGATACTCCCCGCTGTCAATCTGATCGATGAGCCACTGTCTAAGTTTGCCATTCCCACAACTGACTGACATGCTGCAGTCCCCATCTAAGTTCATGTCTGTCCGGGAGCAGGTGCACATGCAGTGAGCAGAAGAGTGTTTGAGATGAGTTCATGCATGCATATTCCTTAATAACACACACAATAATCACTACTCTACTGCAGACACTGTTGTAGGCTATTAAAAAAAAGCATCTAGATGTATAAAAAGAATGAAGCTTCAACTTTGAAAGTTTGCATGCAAGTCACACACATGCATATATATGAATAAGTATGAAGCATAAGCATCATAAATGCACAGGCTACTTTTTTTTTTAATCAAGTCGCTTTCGGCTCAACAAGTCTTACCTTAGTGAATGCACAGCTTGACTTCACTTTCACAGCCGACACTTCTCAAGTCATGTCAGAGGAAGGTGTTTCTATTCTTAAATAATGTAAAGTGCACTAGGTGGAGAGATGGGTGGAGCGTTACGTGGAAGCGTGTTTCTCCCTCCAGCACCATTAAGAGTTGAAGACTTCAGAGAAACACGACACAACCGCAATAAACATCCAACATACGGGAAATCCCTCGTCCGAGACACACACATACACACACGATGGAACAAAAATAATGTCGATAAAATATGCCAGAAAATCTCCCAGCACTCGTCATCAGAATTATCCTGGTGTTTGATGTTTGTTTATGTAGGTTTCTTTGAGGAAATTCACAGCCGTCGCCGACAGTCACGGAACAAGACCTGTTATCTGAGAGTGTGTCCCGTCAAAAGAGACTCACTAATGGCAAAGTAATTGTGTCTTTCTGTAAGTTTTTTTATATTTAAATGTCACAGAGGCGCACACTGCTCGAGGTCAGTTTAAACCCCAAAATGATAGAAGCGAATCAAATGATATAGGCTATATGAAATTCATCAAGCGTTTCATATCAAGTCATTTCACATCTGATATTAAGATGTTGCGAGTGTTGAATATGCCGCCACCTGCTGTCAACAACAGCGTTAAGAACAAGTTACTTCTCAACTGTAGCATATATCATTTTCAGGTTCTGGACGATTATTTATCAGACAGTCGAAAATAAATAGGAACATTTGCTAATTTAGTTGTTAGCACAAAATGTAAAATATTAAAAGAGGGGTAAAATGTATAAATTAATAAATGGCTTTATATAATTCTTATTAATACTCTCTCTCTCTCACACACACACACACACACACGCACACACACACGTAAATAAAAGTGCCATTCATGTAAAATACTAAATCAACTACTCTATTTAAAATGTTATTTTGACAATTTAGTTGATGATACATGAATAACAGATGATAGACAAAGCAGAATACCACTAAAAGAGATTCATTTGAAAGGTAAAATTATTCTGTAACATAAATATTTACACATTTAATTGACCATATTTTAATTGAAGATATATCATAATAAAAACTGTGATTTTACTCAACCAATAGGTATTAATGAGAGCAAAGATGTCTGAAATGCACATCTAATTCATGGAAATATTAAATAACCCCATTAACTAGAGGAGTAAAGTTTAGTAAACAAACTTTGAACTTGGCTTGAAAAAGCCAATTAACTTTGATAAGCTTAAAGTTTGAATTAAAAAATTTTAATTGAAGTTTGGGACAGCAGGGAAATGCGTTTCTAGTATGAATTACTACATTGTTAACATGGAATTAGCATGTTGCTATCATGATTTAACATGAATTAGCAGGATGTTAACTTTTTTAGCATGCACTAACATGTCACTAACATTTAACATGTTGTTAACATTAATTAGCATGTTGCGTACATGTTTTTAATAATGTTGCTGGCATTATTTAACATTTGTTAAACATGTTTTAGCATGTTGTTAACATGGATTTGCATGTTGCTAACATTATTTAACACGTGTAACATGAATTTACATGTTGCTAGCTTGAATTATCATGTTGTTAACATTTGTTGCTAGCACAAATTAGCATGTTCAAGATTGAACATGTTAACATTAATTATGTTGATATCTAACATACGCTGCTAACATGAATTACCATGTTGCTAGCATGATTTAACATGAATTAACATTTTGCTAACAATGTTTTAACGTTTAATATTTTTTAGCTGCTAAAGTGAATTATTTAGAATTAGCATGTCGGCCTGCATGATTTAAAATGTTTTGCTAACATATTTTAACACATTGCTAGCATCAATTACTATTTAACTACCATGATTTAACATGTTTTTAACATGAATTAGCATTGCTAGCATGATTTAACAAGTTTGCAAACATGTCCTAAGCTAGTTGCTAGGCTTTGTTAGTGATAGATACATAGAGTATGAAGCTTAAATATTCTGTCTTAAAGTTTTGAACCCCTCAATGAAAGCGCATGGGACTTCTATGACGTATAATCTTAGGAAAACCACAAGCCGGATCAGTTTGAAAAGACATAGCAACCCGAGTCAGAACAGTCTGAAGGCCGGACCCGAGTCTGGTGGCTGTAGCTTTAAAGCTGGAGGAGGAGATACAGTCTAAATTTTGGCTCAGAAGAAGTAGTTTAATAGTGGATCAGTAAGTTGGCTTTTTCAAGTAAACTTAATTACAATCATTACTACATTTAAAAATAATACTATTACAGTAACAGGGCCAATTTGATCTTTTTACTTCAATGTTTTTGGATTTGGATATCCCTCATTAACAAATAGACACAAAACCTTTAATATTCAACATCATGGATCACTATTTTCCAGAGATCAATTCATCTGAATATCAACGTTTGTGAGATTTAGTCAGTCAAAACAATTTAAAATATCGTAATTATTCATCAAAAGTGCCGAGATGAGATTGTGTCATCTACGATCAGGAGAAAAAAAATTAAGGCTCATCTTACCCCATGTTACCCTACAACTACAAAATACCCGTACATTGATATTCAATAACATGTGCAGTTATTA
Source organism: Phoxinus phoxinus (assembly GCF_949152265.1). Taxonomy (NCBI): domain Eukaryota; kingdom Metazoa; phylum Chordata; class Actinopteri; order Cypriniformes; family Leuciscidae; genus Phoxinus; species Phoxinus phoxinus. The sequence goes on from NC_136880.1 coordinate 8,978,823, forward strand.
TTATTGAAACTAAACATTTCTACTTTCTTTATGTGACTTCGGCACTGAAACAGCGCCTCGGCAAGCTTTGGTAATCCAGCTTCACACATTCCCAGCAAGTGTAGAGGAAAAATACAGTCAGTTAGAGACCATAGTATAAAAATCAACTTTTATAATATATCTGTGAACACTTATTTGCCTTTAACATCAGTAGTAATCCTTAAAACCTTGCATATTTACACAAAGAGTCCTTGAGTAAAACAGTGCTGTGCCATGATAATGAGCTGTGGCGAGTGCGGTCAGGCGTCCTGAAGCCGGTCCTCCTCGGGGGTCTGAGCGAGAAGAGTGCGGATCTCCTCCTCGTCCTTCAGGGGGTTCTCCTTGTACTCCTCCTTCAGCCACTCTCTGAACTGAACACACACATCAACAACGGTCATCCAGCACTTCAGTCACACACGCTCAGAAAGCGGAGTGGTTCTGATTAATGCAACCACATCCCAGCCGTGTTCATGTTTCTAGAAATCGTGTTCTGGTGTTCATGTTTCTAGAAATCGGCATTTGGTAATCTGGATCACATATTTACACGGGCCGTAACATATATGTATATACAGTAATTTACAGTGTCTTTGTTACGCATGTAACAATATGTGACCCTGGATTAAAAAAACAGTCTTGAGTCGCACGGGTATATCTGTGGCAATAGACAACAATACACTGTATGGGTCAAAATTATACATTTTACTTTTATGCCAAAAATCATGAGGATATTAAGTAAAGATCATGTTCCATGAAGATATTTAATACATTTCCTACCGTAAATATAAAAATATATATATGTTGTGAGTGAATGCAGCACAATCGCGAACATAAATGCACAACTTTAAAGGAGATTTTCTCAATGTTTTGATTTTTTTGCACCCTCAGATTTCAGATTTTTTATTATCTTGGCCAAATATTGTCCTATCCTAACAAACCACACATCAATGGAAAGCTTATTTATTCAGCTGTCAGATGATGTATACATCTCAATTTCAAAAATGTGACATACAGTATATCGTGTCACAATATAGCGCAGTACAAAAATGCAACAATATGTATCGTGGATAGTGACAATCTGTATTGTGTAAAGTTCATCAAAAAAAATTATGTTTACAGAGTTTTAGTGTCAGTACTACATTAAACTACTATATATAATGTTGAATATAATGTATAATAATACAATGGGGGAATATTTTTGGTATTTCCTGATAATGCCAAGTGTCCAGGATTATTATTTCCTGATAATGCCAAGTGTCCAATGTTACCAGTATAAAGTGGCCTACATTATTTTAAGTATATCTAGCCAGTGACAGTAAAAGCATATTCGACTAAAATGATTCTCAGCTTCAGAATCATGAATATTGTTATTCTGGTGTCTCTATTGTCCTGTGCTTTGGGTTTCCAGCACCTATTCATTTACACACACCAATAATACAAAATGTAACATTTTAATCAAGTTAATTTTTTGTTAATCTTTTACCATATGTCTTGGAGTATCGCAATAATATCATATCGTGAGTTCAGTATCGTGACATAAGGGTAATCCTTACACCCCTAATATTAACCCTATAAAGCTACCGTTTCACTGTATTTGATGCAAATGATGGTTACACTTTATTTTAAGGTGTCTGTGTTACAGTGTAATTATATATTAAGTACTGAGAAATAATAATTAACTACATGTACTTAGTATAGGTTTAAGATTAGCGTTTGGTTGAGGGTTAGTTGCATAATTTATAGTTGTTACTATAGTAACTAAATGTAACATACTGTATGTAACTAAATGTAACCCAAATTTATAAGGCATCTAAATTATCAAAACTTAGATTTACTTGATTATCCATAAATCGTTTTTTTAAATCATGTTCAAATGCGAGTATTAAATATGATCATCAGGCTTTTGAGGTTTATTTGAACAGCTCTCAATCATCTTTCTATTGGATTGCATTGTAACTTTTAAAACTACAGAGCTTTGATCATAAAACTAAGCATTTAAATATCATCTTACTAAGATATTATTGAAAGTTATTACATGGCTTGGTTGAATCCTAATGTCGAATGCGGTGTGTTATTTCTTGATAACACCGCTGCTAAGTATAACAGACTGTTGCCATGAAAAACAGAGCGTTGCCATGGACGCAGGATTCTAACCGTAGAGACTGAATGGACTATTTTATTTAGCGGAAGCCATAAAAATAGTTTTTAAATCAAACCCCTTTTTAAATCAATATTTTGTGTCAAATTATTGATTTATTTGGTAGGTAGCCATGTAATAAGCAGGATAATGTAGAGCGAGGCGGTTGTTATAGTGAATACAAGCTCCGCTTCGCGTCGGGTCCTGATCAGCCTGTCGGGGTTGTGTTCGCTATAACAACCGCCTCGCTCTACATTATCCCGTACATACTGTATAGAGTGACGACTGATATTTAAGTCAAACGCCCTTCACAAAAAAGATTAATGGTAACACTTTACATTAAGGTTCATTAGTTAACTTTATGTATTAACATAAGCATAAAAAACATAAGCAATCCATTTGTTAATGTTACTTAATACAAATACAGCTGTTCATTGTTTGTTTATGTTAGTTCTCAGTGCATTAACTAATGTTAAAGGTTGGGTAGGTAAGAATTGTCTAAAGAACTTTTTTTCAAATTGGCTTAAACTGTCTTTACATACCAATACATAATTAAAATGTAAGTAATTTGAAAAAGAGATTATAAAAATTGAGTGACTGTAGTGCATTTAATCTTCAAAAAACACAGCTCATTAATTCCTACCGGGACGAAACAAGTGATTGGCTTGCGCGACTGTCACTCTTCGTCAACATGACTACCGCCCCTATTACTGGCTCTGCCCACGTGCGCGCAGTCGCGCACCCGTAGGTGGGAGTGAATGGAATTAATGAGCTGTGTTTATTGAAGATTAAATACACTAGAGTCACTCTATTTCAGAGTACTTGCATTTTAATTATGTATTGGTATATAAAGACAGTTTAAACAAATTTGAATAAAAGTTTTTTTAGACAATTCTGACCTACCCTACCTTTAACAAGGTTTTAATAAAGTAATAAATGCTGTATAGATGAAGTTCATTATTACTTCATGCTAACTAATGTTAACTAATAAACCTTATTGTAAAGTGTTAGATTAATTAATAAAAGGTAAAACAACATTGACTAGGTTTACAAGCTGTCAATATTCGGGTTATGGTCGGGTTAAGGTCACTATTTGGGTTTCTGAAACATTCAGAATAACCCGTTTACATGCGTGAGCAGAAAGAGTTACTCCTGTATACATGGAATTTGTAATCAATTGGCAATATCCCGATGTAAACGGCGACGCACGGTTAGCGTCTGGACGTACGGACAACCTTAAGACGCAATATGCGTCATTTCCGATTCTTCTTCCTGTATCCAAAGACAACAACAACAACAGCAGCAGCACGTGGATAATGAATAGTTCGGGGCAGATAGCGATCGCCTTTGTTTGCGCTTTGGTGCTGGTACTGACCCGCCAGCAGCACTTGACACTACTGTGCTGCGTCTCACCATGTTTACCTCTACTTCTTGTTTACTTCCGATATACTGCAGACGGCGCATACAAGAAGTTCCTCTACTCAAAAGACCAAGATTCCTTGCGAATAGAACATGTGCAGAACACAAATCAATGTTCCTTTTGATGGGGATATGCCGATACACATTTACATTACCAAATATTCGGGTTAGAAAAGGGATAACCCAGGGATCATATTCGTGTTTTTAAAAACCGGAATATGAGCATATTCGGGTTTTTGTCGGTGTTTACATGGCCGTGCGCGACCGGGTTATTGCTAATATTCCGGTTTTGAACGGGTTATTGTTACAACAACCCATTCAAAACCAGAATATTAGCAATAACCCGATCACCGTTCTAATGTGAAACAGCGTCACCGTTTACATCGGGATATTGCAAATTGATTACAAATTCCATGTATACAGGAGTAACTCTCTCTGCTCACGCATGTAAACGGGTTATTCTGAATGTTTCAGAAACCCAAATAGTGACCTTAACCCGACCATAACCCGAATATTGACAGCTTGTAAACATAGTCAATGTCGGACGATTTTGAAGTTGGAGGACAACATGAGAGTTTTTCGCCCTTCCCAACATTATCCGCCTACGTCAGGTTACCACCTAATCTTTCCAACGGGATTACGTAATGCGTGAAGTCGTGGACGTACAAGACAAACATTTGTGGTTAAAAAGTATATAAATGTGTTTTTTTTAAATAAAATGGCCGATGGTTTCTCTAGATGAGACTCTTATTCCTCGGCTGGGATCGTGTCGAGACTTTGAAGCTGCACTGAATGGACTTTTCGGACTATAAAAGGTACGAATGAAACGGTTTCTTCTTCACTGCAATTGTCGCTTCTTCTGTCACTAGTTTCAGTGTTTGAGGGGGAAAACATCAAATACCGTTCATACAGCGCACTGTGTTTCCGTGACTGTGCGAAGCATCTGGGTTTGCGTAACAAAACCCGCCCAATCACGGCCAAAACTAGCCCAAAACTAACCCACTTTACACATTTACACGTTCCTTTACGGGGTTAAACGCAGGGTGTAGTACGCCAATAACCCGGGGTCGCATGTACACATGGTCACTGACATAATCCCAGGTCAATGGTAAAGTGGTCAGGTTTGTAAAGTACTGCCACAATAACAACAAACCAATTTGATAGGGTTTATTAACCTTCAAACATGAACTCAGGGCCCTATTTTAACGATCTAAGCACATGGTCTACTCTAAAGTGCACTTAGGGCGTCCAAATCCACTTTTGCTAGTTTAACGACTGGAAAAATGGTCGGCACACCCGGAGAATGGTCTATAAGGGTTGTCTCTATTCTCTAAATGAGTAATGGGTGTGTTTGGGGCATAACGTCCAATAAACCAACCAGAGTCTCATCTCCCATTACCTTTAAAAGCCAGTTGCGTTCGCGCCATGGCGGATTCGCTATTTACAAGACGGAATTTGCAAGCGGAAAAAATGAATGCTTCTCTAGTGAGGAAACGGATCTGCTCGTGCGCAATGATAACTGCGTCGGGTTGTAACTAGCAGAGAACACTGGCGCTGCATTGCCCCGGGTGCATGATAGGGCCCATGAGGTTCAGATGGCACTGTTGGCTGAAGTTTGGTGCTGCTAATCACTGACAATGTCATGGCACTCATCACATGTGGAGGAATCACCTGCTGTAGTTGAGTGCTCTCAAACTCCTTCAGCTGGGTCTGGAAGCCCACATTAGGTGAAGCACAGGGTCTCGCCAGCTTCACCGCGGCCAGAGCCTCCTCCCATCCCAGAGTAGTGACGGTCATGACGTACGCCACCACCAGCGTCACGCTGCGCGACACGCCAGCAAGACTGGATCACAGGAAATCAAAAATCAGCCACTCATAAAGCCATTCCGCCCACACTGAGACGGCGTTTTTATGAATGAAAACGAAGCTTTTTAAAAACGCTCTCCAAAGTGGATAGATTTGGAAACGCTGTTTTCGTGTTGTAGAGTGGACTTTAAAAGAGGTTTTTAAAAATAATGATGCAAGTTTAGTCATGTGAGGCATATTGTACCAATAGATATTCATGTTTATACCGGTATGTTGCCTGTTATGTGCTATACACGTTCACACTGTTGCTAAAATATGTTTATTTGCACACTCTTCATATCACAGTCCTGCAAACATGACAGAATATACTGACATTTCAAGAACCGCTATAAAGCCGAAACAATCTCGGTTACCTTAAATTATCCGTATATCACTGTAAAGCTGCTTTGAAACAATCTACATTGTTAAAAGCACTATACACTGTAAATACAAGTTGCTGCCTTACATTTTTAAGTGCAATCAACTTTGATGTTTAAGTAATTTCAACTTAAATTACATTGAAATTACTTTTAAAAAATGAGTTGAATTTGTGTAAACTTATTGATCATATAATTTTTTTACAGTGTATCAATGAAGTTGACTTGACTTGACATTTGCTGTCCTGCTGTAAAACATGAGAGCAGTTTTAGCGTTTTAGACCAAACATATAATGGTGAGTGAGTGTGACCTGGACACATCAGTGAATGAGGAGATATTTTGCTATATAAAATTATCCTGTCAGAAGAATTGCTGATAACTTTATTATTCATTTTTCTGTCTGTATCATCTCCGTGAGCTTCTGTGAGGTTTTACGCATGCACAGTAAGGTGAATTTAGCGTTATTCAAAAGTTTCTCATCCGCACTGAAACGCCAGAAAAAGCAAGCGTGGACGGAGAGCGTATTTAAAGAAAAAAAGCCTTTTCAAATGTATCCAGATTAATGTAGAAGTAGCCTGAGTTTCTTTGATTTGATTCTATATTTTCACAAAATGTTGACATTAAAATAACTACAGGACGATACGACATAATGATTACTGACGTTTGTTTAGGTTAGGGATTAGAACAAGCCCCAAACCTGAAGCATTCAACTTCATTGACGTTGCAAGATTCACATTTCAAAGTTCAAAGTTCATTATGTTTTCCAGAAAGAAGCACTCTACACATATGCTGCATTATATTCTCATATCAAACAGAGATGCTCGTGTTTACAGTTGTTTTTGGGAAGTTCAAAAATAGCCCACCCCCCTTGACACCTAGTTATCAGCTGTTCACATTATCACACTAGGCTCGATTAGGGCTGGTATCTTGGTTGTGTGCACATTTTGCTTCCTCTTAAGGTAGGCTCTTATATCGTGGTGCATGCAACCGGGTCTACTAACATCAGTTCATTTACAGTGTAGATATCAATTGTTCGAGGACATACAGTACAAACAGGGCTTGACATAACTTTTCTGCTCACCAGCCACTGTTTTTGGCATCGATACCATGGGGGAAAACCTGCCATAAAGATATTTTTAATATCATCTCATAATTTGGCAGCAGGTTTATGAGGCTGCTGTCACTTTAAGACCACGGATCCATTTGTTCTTTCCCAACTATTTACGTTCTCTTACAACATAACTGACTGTGTTTACGTGAATAATCGCCAAGACCGGCATTTTGCCATTATTTTGTGCGTTTTTGTCTGTTTAAGCGCAATAAGCAGCTAAAATAATTTAATTTAGTACTGAGAGGCGGCTTTATGTTTGCGCCCTTTAGGTGTGAGCCCAAAATCTGTGGAAAATGAGTATTGAAAGCATTTCAGAATCCATATGTAACTTAAAAACGCTTTTGACAACACTAAATTGCACTTAATTGTTTCAGACCTTTTAAGACTACAACTGACCCTTCGCTAAGCCCCGGCCTCCTTAGTTACTGTTGCTACGCCTGACAAGCTTTAGCGCCTAGCACGTCTATTACAGTGTGTATGCAGCGGTGTCAGACATTCCCAAGGAGATAATTAGTCATTTTTGGAGAACAGGTGAAATATCTGAGAGAGCGAGACAGAAAGGACTGCAGTATGCATTCGAGGGATATATCCGCGACATAATATGCACCCGATTAGAGAATAATTTTATCAAAATTGAGGCTAAAGCCTAATGTTAGTCCCAGCGCAAGCAGCAGCCGCCCCATACGCTGACCATTCAAATGGGAAACACACAAATTGAGGAGCAGCAATGTTCATGCACAGCAGGGTAAGTGAAATGTGAAAATAATCGAATAATTATAACAGCTTTTCCATAAATCTTGAGGAATAACACTGACATCGGGATAGCCGCGATCGTATTGGGGTAAAGTTACTCAGGGGTTGTAGGCCGTCGATTAACAAAATGCTGAAATATATTTTAAAGTATGTCAGTGAGCCTCCGTTTTGCCTTTAATCGTCTTATTTTACGTTACTTCCAAGCAATAGGTGTTTTTGTTAATCCTGTCGACATTTAGTTGTGAATGGGGCGTCCCACACAGCATTTTCCCAGCATTTCTCCCCTTGGCTTTTAGGTTTCGGGAAGGGAAAGAATTCCACCCCACCGTCCAAACTTTCAGGATACCGGGTATCAGATTTGCACAATCCATATGCACAACGCTTCGGCATGTTTCCCTCGCGCGAAAGCTTGCCAGACCTCCCCCGCCTAGTTACGGTTGCTAAGCCACGATTGGCCAGTGGCGGTTTTCGGTTTGTAAAATGTATATATTATATATAAAATTCAACCCGCCAAAGTGGCTAGTAGGAGTGAAATGTCAATGTCAAGCCCTACATACAAACCCCTCACTTACCAGTGAACTAGACAGCCCTCCCCTTTCAGCCGGGACTCGTGCATAAACATAATGCTCTTCTTAAAATGCTGAATGCTGTGGAGGGGAAAGAGACCAGTTTTTTCAACCGCATGTAGGTCTACAGAGATGACACAAATGTGGAGGATGCTGGAATGAAATATAACCTCTTGTAATGTCATATTTGGACACTGAAGACACACTTAATGTATAAATGTAAAAAATTTGTTTTGACATTTTGTTATCTAATGCATTGACAATCAGGCAGTAAGTGTGGCTTTAAAAGATTTCACCAAAATATACTTTGAAGAATTTTTTTTTTTTTTTTTACAATGAAAGTCAATGGGGTCCAAAACAACTTTTGCTGTATGGGGGAAGGGGAAAAAACGGATGCATTTTTTTACCAAATATCTTCTTTTGTGTTCAACAGAAGAAGAAAAATCATACAGGTTAGGAACAACATGAGGGTGAGTAAATTATATAAATGTTTGGGTTACATTTGGTCAGTTTTGGTTAATGTCGTAGAGTTCAGACGATGACGCTGACAGCGCGGTTCCTCCAGTGGCGGGAAGTAAACAGAGGATTACGAGACATTCTGTATAAATGATGTCTTCCAGATGCAGATTGCTCAGCGGCCGACCGGTCTACCATAAACGCTTTTTACAACTTTAATATTTACTGCCTTCACAGTCCAAGTTTATGTAGGCTTGATACTGACACTCAAATGAGTATGTGTTGAAATACTCAAAACATTTCAGAGATGAGTTCAAGCTGAGTCAGTGTTTTATGTGAACATTAGACATTTTTTTGTTCATTAGAAATTATAAAATGTATAGTATCGGCCGGTCCCTGATTCTGATTGGTTGTCACATTTGAAGCCATTGTAAATTACTCTACAAACATACACCAAATAAATATTCAGTGGAATGAAGTGTTTGAGTAAAGATAATTAGTTACTGTACTTACATAACTTTGTCTATCTTGTAGTTTTACTGATAGTAGCAAATTTGACTATTTTTGAATAAGTAAATACTCTTTACTCAAGTACATTTGTGATATTGCATTACTTTACTCGTTACATTTTGTATGGCACCTAACAAGTTTTTCTACATTTATTTCAGCTACAAAAGAAGTGATATCGCCATCTACAGGGCATTGGAAGTCCTATATCTTGTGCGTTTTGCCTTCACTCAGATTTACACACCCAAACTCATCAACCAGGCTACTTGACGTGGATGCGAGTGCATTAGCAGGTAGTTGTGAAGCACAGGTGTTTGATATATGAGATGAGAGCATGACTGCAGTCGGTGATGAGGCAGAAACCAGCATGTCCAGTGCAAGCAGACTTCGACTATCTGATTTTACTTCACATTATATTCAAGAGAACTTTTTGAAGGATATTGGCTTACTTATGGCCACTTTGAGCACTTGAGCTTAACAGAGACTTGAGTGTTTGTAGATGTTTAAGAGGCTGTTGTGTCGACCTTATTGCAATATTGTGGTGTTCAGATATGTTTTAATTTTAGAAAATAAACATGATTGCTCCCCTCATAAATCAACTATATCTTGTTTTTCACTGGCATGTCTCTTACATTCAGTACGAATAAAGTACTATTAAAATCAGATACTTTCACCCCCCGGTTTCACAGACAAGGCTTAAGTCTAGTCCCAGACTAAAATGTATGTTTGAGCTGTTTAAACTGAAAGCAAATTGCACTGACATATCTTAAAATATGATAACTGTTTTGTGTCAAGATCAGTAATGAGCCCATCAGTAATGTGTTTTTTTCCCTAATGCTTGGCTCACACTACAGGAGTTTTGAAATCCTAACCGATTTTTAAATCTGGTTGCAGCACACACTTTAGGAGAATCTTTGCAGATTTTCTTACCTCAAATCTTAAACATGCTCATACTACAAGATATGAAAATCGCGGCGCATCACACACTACAAAAATGTTACTAAGATTATCGTGCCAGAGGAAGCGCCTCACGTGATCTAAGCAGCAGATCGGAAGCGGGAAAGCGGATGTAAACAAAAGGGATACTGTAACACGAAAACTTGCTTTGTCAATAATGATTGTTGTGAGAAAAAACAAAAGCGGAAGAATAAACGAGTGTGGATGAGAAAATGGAGACGGACTGAACATGGATTGTCAGTTCTTCAGCGAGAAATGCAGGTAAGAAATGTCTGTCACTTCCGTCTCGTCGTAGACTTGTTTCCTATTGGCTATTGTGACAGTACTGACGTAATCACAATCTTGCTCATCCCGATAAATATCAAACATGTTTGATATGATCAGGGCGAGCCCGATTTGTGTGAGAGTGAGAGCAGATCGGGAGGGGCAAGATTCGAACTGTGAACGCCTCACATTACCAGATAATCTGCGCCGAACATCGCAACCGATCGAGGTCCTCGACAAGATTTTTTCTCCGATTCTCGGGAGGGGGAAATCGGGCATAAATCGGCCCAAAACTCCTGTAGTGTGAGCCAGGATTTATTATGTACTGTAGATATGTGGACTACAAATTATCTAATTAATTATTTGCTTAAAGGTTTGAAGTAAAGCATACACTTTAAAAGCTTTGCTTAATTCAGTGTTATGTTGTTTTGTATTGCAAAGTAAACTTCAAAAAAGCACAAATTACTCAACAAACTTTAACTGGACAAGTTAAAGTTACTGGTAACACTTTACAATAAGGTTCATTAGTTAACTACCTGAGTTAGCAAGAAATAAGAATGAACAATACTTTTACAGCATTTATTAACAATAATTTAAACATTTACTAATACTCTATTAAAATTAAAGGTTGTAATTGTTAACATTAGTTAATGCACTGTGAAGTAACATGAACAGCTGGATTTTTATAAACTAATATTAACAAAGATAGATAAATACAGGAACAAGTGTATTGCTCATGGTTAATTTGTGTTAGTTAATACATTAACTAATGTTAACTAATAAACCTTATTTTAAAGTGTATCCAAGTTATTTTCTTTGTTAATTTTCTGAACTTAGTCCATATGTGAAATTTACTTAAAAAAATTAATGTGCGTTTAAGAATACATACACTCAACATATAATAAAACCTTTTTCGCATCGTCTTACTATTTGAATATCCTACTAGCAACAAAACACAGACATTGTTTTGCTTGAAACTGTCCAGTTAGTGTCTGTCAAGAAATCTGACTGTGGTTTCTCTTAAGCATCAACAACACGGTCAGGTACGGTAGCGTTTCCTCCAGAACATCCATCCTTCTGACAGGACCAGGATGAGAAAGGGTTGGGTTTGTCCAGTTTGGTTAAAGAGGGTCAGTTTCACATTACGCATGGCCGGGTTTCGCAGGCTCGTAAGGGTGACAAGAGGGGCTGATGGTGAACGGGGGATAAAAATAAAGGCGTAGTGAGACCAAGGCATCACTGCAGAACCCAGCTCATAACTTCCTTCCTGAACCAAGAGAGCCACAAGAGGAAGTGTGCGTATGTGCGGGTCTCTACGTGTGCGAGTGTGTGTGTGTGTGTGTTAATACATGCGCGCTCAAGGGTAAAACTAGTTTGATATGGCGTGTAAAAACAGACTGAGTGTAATGAAGGGAACAGCGTACCCTGTTTATTACACATGTAATGATGTGTAAATGCAGAACTTATAATACGTTTGCTCGTGAAAAGCATTGAGATCTTCAGGTTGCCACAGTTACTCGCGCTGCCCACTGGCGGCCAGCTATTAGCAAACATGCCCGTCAGAAACGCACCAAGCTATACTTACAGGTTTTGCGTGGGCGAATCTGCTGCTGGGATACAAAGATAAGTCATCTCCTAAAGAAATGGAGGAAAGACATGGATGTGCTTTAATGCGTCTCTAAATCACATGTGAAAACAGAAGAACTATGAAACATGTAAAATCCAGAGCTTTTGGTTGCACATGCCCACAATGTGGTAATTTTCAATAATAAACTCAAAACATAGCACTCTCATGGCTCATGCATACACACTGCAGCATATTGCATTGTTTTATTTGCCTTAGCATGTCAAAATGTGTACAATGTCAAAAAATCTAAACTGTTAGTGTTTCTTTTTTTTTACTTGCTCCCAAAACTTTGGATAACTTTGACAATATATTATTTTTTTAAACACTTCAATACTGCAAAAAAATACTTAATTAGTATTTTTGTTTTGTTTCCAGTCCAAATATCTAAAAATTCTTAAACCAGGAAGCGTTTACTAGAGAAGTAAAATGATATAAGAAATTCTATTTCGTTTTAAGATAAAAAGTTTTAAATAAGATAATTTTTGCTTAAAACAAGCTAAATTATCTGCCAATAGGGTAAGAAAAAAAGTCTTGGTTTCCATTTGAATTCAGATTTTTTTTCTTACCCCATTGGCAGATAATTTAGCTTGTTTTAAGCAAAAATTACTTAAATTACTTTCTTTTTATCTTAAAACGAAATAGAATTTCTTATGTCATTTTACTTCTCTAGTAAACGCTTCCTGGTTTAATAATTTTTAGATATTTGGACTGGATACATTGGAAAAATGCCGTAAATTGAGTTTAGTTTACTAAAATCACACAAAGAAATGCTTTCGGCACAAGTGAACGGGTGCAGGCTTATATTCCTGCAAGAGAAGTCCATCGGTGAGGAAGAGTATCTGCAGAATTTAAGACTTTTTAAGACAAATTAAATAAATACTGTTTGTCCCTACAGAACAAACCCATGTAAACTCAATAAGTGAAAATAAATCTTGTTCACCTCAGAATTCAAAAAAATCCTAATAATTTACTCACTCCCACGTCATCCAAGATGATCATGTCTTTCTTTCTTCAGTGGAAGAGAAATGAAGGTTTTTGAGGAACACACTCCAGGATGTTTCTCCATATAGTGACTTCAATGGTCCAGCGGGTCGAAGGTCCAGATGTGAGTTTCAGCTTCAAAGTCTCGACACGATCCAGCCGAGGAATAAGAGTCTCATCTAGACAAACCAGCGGACATTTTATAAAGCAAAATAAACATTTATATACTTGTTAACCACAAATGCTCGTTTGCACTAATAATGTGCGGCACACATTATGAATCAGGTTGAAAGGTCACGCGTGACGTAGACCAAAGTACAGACCTAGTGTTTACAAAGTGAACGTACAAAGACTACCGGTGAGTCAAATGCCCTTTACAAAAATAAAATAAAACAAAGATGTCGGATGAATTTTTTTTAAAGTTGGCAGTACCACCTAATCTTTCCACCGTGATTACGTGAGACGAGCAATTGTGGTTAAAAAGTATATATATATGTTTATTTGCTTTATAAAATGGCCGCTGGTTTGTCTAGATGAGACTATTATTCCTCGGCTGGATCGTGTCGAGACTTTGAAGCTGCACTGAAAATCCTTGAATGTTTTCCTCAAAAACCTTAATTTCTCTTCGACTGAAGAGAGAAAGACATGATCATCTTGGATGACGTGGGGGAGTGAGTAAATTATCAGGGAATTTTAATTCTGAAGTGAATTACTCCTTTATTTAAACAGGCAGCAACACAACACACTAAGCTTTTAAACAGGGTAAAATACTGAGAATGTTCCAGCTGACCTGACACTGATCTCGTATGTGCGCATCAAACGCTTCTTTATGTTTTGAAGACATGACGAGTCGAACTACCTGTAAAATGGGAGCGGCGGTGTCATGGATGGAGAGGATGTGTGTGATGTTGTTTCTCGCTAATTGCTCCCTGTCTCTGGCATCTGTAAAAATTAAAAATAAGCACATTTATCATCTTTCCTAAACATGCACCTTATTAAAAATGGTGTTTTCGCTTCCAGTGTTGTCCGTTCTTACCTTTGAAGTTACCCAAGTACAGGTCTGACAGAACCTGGGACGACACAAGCAGGTTTGATCAGTCACAAGCAGACCACAGTAATACAAAACCAAATACTACAGCACTCCAAATATAGACAAAGTTTGATGTGTTTAAAGTCACCATACAATCTTTTTTTTTTTTTTTTCATTCATGTCTCTTGAATCAGAAAAACTTCCTCTTCAGAAACATCTCTGATGATGAGGGCGGGGCTATAACCTGTCACTCACATGAGATCCACCAATAGCAAACCACAACCATCCAATCAATTCCATGGACAAAATCAAGCCCCGCCCACATTTGTTCCCCCTTGTTCCAGAAGCCTGTTCACTCAATAGGGTATATGTCGAACGTCGCATGACGAAACCGGAAACCTGGTCTCATCGCATCCGCTTGTCATAGAAAGTGTTAACAGCCGTATGAACTGACGCCGATATCTATGGAATTTTAAGGTAATCAGCTAACCTACCTATCTCACTTTGTTATTGGCGTTTTATTCTATTTCAATATCTTAAAGTCCGCGTGAACCGGAAGTTGCAAACGACTTTTCTCAAGTGTTGTGACGCATTTCCGAGTGAAAGGGAATATTGAACAGAGGGCAGGGTTTCACTTCAGCGCTCCTCCTCTCCATCTCTCGCCCATAGCAGAGTAACGGTTCGAGGGGAGTGGTTAAGCGTTTAACCAACCCAAGTCGTCAAGCCTATGTCATCAGAAAAGAACACCATTCCAGACCCGGAAGTAACTTTTCAGACTTTGATTAAAGATAACTTCGGCAAACAAATTTTTTCCGTGTATTAACTTGCACGGATTAATTGTTCACCACACAAGACTAGTAATATCCGCTAACAAAGTAAATAGGGTCAATTTTGATTTCATGCCGACTTTAACGTTAGTGTGAAGAGTTTTTTTTTTTTTACTTTTAAATATCGATCTTCACATGCGAGGGACATTGGTTATGATCATCTTTGCTCGCTCCTTTTAAGTTATCTTGAGTAAAACAGTAAAAAAATGCATGAAGCACATACAAAAGACCTGAACCGGAAGCGATGCGTTCTGTTTTCCGGTTTCGTAATGCGACGTTCGACATATACCCTATAGGGGGGAAAAGACTCAACTTCCATTTCATGTTGACTTTAAAGTCCCCACGAAACCGAAAACATTAACATGCCCCGCCCCCAACCCGTCGCTCACATGAAACCATGGCAACAATTAGTAACTGGTAATGGTAATCTAATCCCAGTGGATAAAATCAAGTCCTGCCCTACATTTCTCTCCTCAACGAGCCATTTTACTTTATAAAACATGGTCACAGATTTCGACTCTTCTGATTCTGTGAATAAATTTTACCCTGATTGCTTTTCTGATCTCCTGTTGTAGTGAATAGTGCATTAGAAGCTGTGCATGATATTATCTCGAATGTGTCATAAATGACCAATCCAGAGATAACACACAAGGATGACAGAATGTTGCTGTGCGTTGCTAAGGTGTCTATGTGCGGTTGCTATCATATTGCTATGAGCAATTTTTAGCACAATGCTATGTGGTTGCTAAGGTGGTCTAGTTGTCAGCACACTGCTAAGTGGTTGCTATTGTGCTCTGGGTGTTTGTCAGCACGTTGCTATGCAGTTGCTAAGGTGTTCCTAGCAGTTGCTAGCGTGTTGTTGGTTGTTTTTAGGCAGTTGCTTAATGGCCATAGTAAAAAGAGTCAATTCAAGTGATATTATCTGTGAGATTTGTTTTTACATCCGTTTTATCGTAGTAATAGTAACCGCAAAACTCCTCAACAAAACATGTAACGTTAACAGTTTGAGGAATCATTCATAACCGTCACAAAGTTTCATACTTAGTGATTTGTTCAAATCTCTAGCCCAAAGTATGCGCAACAGTGACGCTTTCCTCAGCCAACACCACTAATAAACACAAACACTTGAAAGGCAGCTTCGTGTTGAAGGCGCATTGATTCTTGTCACATCGATCGATTATCCCTCTCAAACTCACAGGCGTAAAGCACTACAGAAGAAGGAGATCAGGGAAGCATGTCCATATACCTTATTTATTCCGTTTCCCATGCCACGGTGTTTGTTAGCAGTGGCTAGTATTTCAGGAGTCCGCTTAAACGAGGCTAGTACAAGTATAAACTATTTTTTAATCACTATAAGCGCTCACAACACAAGCCTCGCGTCCAACTGGTCGTGCTTCCACTCAAATCTGTGTCGAGTTCCTGGTCTGGAGCCGCTCTTAAAGGCACAGTACACAAATAACAGACATGGACTCACGGGTCGTTTTGCTATCAGGACTGTTTTAAAGTGAAATAACTGTATTTCATAATAAAATTAGTAAATAGTAAGATTAAAAACACACAGTTGTCTTTTAAATTAGATTATTGTAGTAGGTGTCATCAATGTGACCCTTCTCTGCAAAATAGGTAATAGAATATAATATGAATCAATTTCACTTGGAGAACGATAAACAAAGAGGACATTTTTAATTTTTTAAAACCGTTTTATGAAAGTTTAATTATGATTAGTCAGTCTAACTGTTTTAACCATAACTCCACTGTCTCTATAAATTAAGCCAATAAAATAATTCAAATGTATTTATTAATCTTCCATTTGCTCCATCACCCTATAACCTTTGATTTGAACATTTTCTTTGACATTGATGCATTTTTTATATATATATATATATATATATATAGTATTTATTTATTTATTTAAATACATTGCATATTTTGGAGAAAGATAACAAAGACGAAATATTTCAAAGCACAGTTTTCTGGAAAGCTTGATTCTGATCAATCCAATAAACCAGTGCTGCAACTGTCACTGTCTCTACAAGTAAGGCCATAACATAAATCCTATCTATCTATCTATCTATCTATCTATCTATCTATCTATCTATCTATCTATCTATCTATCTATCTATCTATCTATCTATCTATCTATCTATCTATCTATCTATCTATCTATCTATCTACTTCATTTTTAAAGTTTACAAACATTCGCTGTTTATTTATTACAACCTAATAAATGGTGACCATTAGTAACCTACATAAGCAGTAATAAGCTGACATCACTGTAAGTGTGGTCTCGTGATCTGGTTTTCTGCTGTTGATTATGTTTGTCTGGCTGAATTTTACTTTCACTTTTGTAAACCAATATCCCGGAAGCAAAGGATAAGAGAAGAGAATTGGCGTTATGTCCCACGGTATGTTATACTGGTTTACTCGTGTTTCTGGTCAGTGTTAAACGTTTGGTTTCGGTAGTAGGCGAAGTCTAATGGTTGAAGTCAACAAAGCAACAGAGCAAAAGTTGCGTCGATCTGACTGGTATTGAAACTAATGGAAAAGTTTTGCCAAAGGGGAATGTACAGCGCAGAAAAATGCAACATTTCGCGTACTGACGTTTATTAAATAATTTTGTATTTAATATTTTTTATCTGAACTACTTTTTTTCTGTTACTTTTCATTTCAATTCTCACTTTTGAGCGTCGGGAAAAAGCGATTTGTTAGACTTAATGTCCGCCTCTTCCGCAATGCTCCAGACAGAGTCATAAAGTTGTAGCCTATATTTCTGTTGTTCTAAGGGAAGTGGTCTTTAAGAATAGAGGAACTATGGCCACAGCATCGAGCCTGAGTGTCATGAAGCCAACAGATCTGATCAAGAAAATGCCTTTGGATTATGGAGGTTTTGGGGAAGTTCACCTGTGTTACCACAAAACACTGGGCCAGGTGGTGTTAAAGACGGTCTACACTGGACCGCAGCGCAACGGGTGAGTAACAGGATGTCTGAGCATGACCTCTTTACGCTTTGTTGACGTTAATAAATTCCATTTAAACGCTTAGTTCATCCAAAAATGAAAACCCAACCATAATTTACTCACCTCAAGCCATCCTAGGTGTATGCCATTGCCATATACATACTCATAGAATGGCTTAAAGGGGATAGGTTACCCAAAAATGGAAAATCTCTCATAGTTTACTCACACTCAAGTTCTTCCAAACCTGTATGCGGAAGATCATTTTTAACCAAACAGATCTCGGGCCCCATCGACTTCCATAGTAGGAAAAAAAATACTATGGTAGTCAATGGGGCCCGAGATCTGTTTGGTTACAAACATTCTTCCTTTGTGTTCAGCGGAACAAAGAAACAGGAACATCTTGAGTGTGAGTAAACTATGAGAGTTTTTTCATTTTTGGCTGAACTTTCAATTTAATGGTGAGTAAATGATGGGATCTTTTTTGTGTGTGTGTGTGAGCTAACACACTTTAATATGACTGTGTGCCAGGCGCCAGAAGCAGTCTCTTCTGGATGAAGGCAGTCTGATGAGCAGACTAAACCATCAGCGAGTGGTCAAGCTGCTGGGTGTTATTCTGGAAGACGGAGACTATTCTTTAGTAATGGAGCTCATTCCCAACGGAAACCTGCTCAGCATGCTGGAGACGGTGAGACTCGCAGACTCTGCACTTTTTTTACGTTTTTCTTTTTTTCTTACATCAAGTTTTGCATTTTTATTTGAATGGGACCACTGTGAAATTGAAAGTCCAAAGACAATCTGAAATGTAGTACAATTAAATTATTTAAAGGACGCTCAACATCTGTAAAGTTATTGGTAGCTTGATATAAAATGTAGCATCATGTTCCTTTAACTTGCAAAATGAACATTATCACTATCTAAATGTGATTATTTAAAGTCGACATGACAGTTGCGCTAGTGTTTTCTTCCCTGACTAGGGTTACACAATTCCTGGAATTTCCAAAGTTGGAAACTTTCTGGAATTAACGGTTACACAATCTGAGCGGCAGCGTTTGTTTTCAGCGTGAATGCCGTGAAAAACACACAAAACACATTTAAACCGGGAAAGAGCTTTTAGATTGACTGTACAACTAGATTTGACAAGAAATTTGAGGTATATTTTTACAGACTGCCAAAAACTACAGAACAGAAGCAAATTAATCTCTGCGATTCATAGAAACAACTGGAGAGCGAAGGGTGGATTCACAGCTATCATTTTGTGTCAATATGCTGAATTTAGGGGTAAAATCATACCCTATATATTATTGAATTCACAACTCATCAATTCAATATTTACCTTTGTATATTCTGCATAATTGGATGTTTTTAAATAAACACTGACAAAAAACTACAAAAGTTTTAGGGCTGGACGATATAATGATATATAGCATTGATATAAGTGTTCACCCGGATTTAGACCTATATTGTATTTATATAAAGCGTTCACCGGCAAATTTGCTTTATGTATTTCCCCGGCGTCGAAACCAGGTACATATAAATGTCAGGAAGCAGGATTCCTGCGGCATTTAAATATCCACGGATCCCTGGATCTGTGGGAAATTGTAAGGAACACTATATCGAGTCCAGGCTTTAGTTTAAACTGATAATCGTCTGTTTTACAGGCATTTTCACAGTTTCCCTGTTAAATCCAGTCACTCAGCAGCTCTTCTGTCACTCAGTCCGGCTGAGGGAGTGTGTTCCCGCGGGAAAGTGACGTCAATGCATTCCCTCAATTAATTCCCGTTAAGTTTCCAACTTGGACTATTTCCAATATTCCCCAGCTCAACTTGCCAGCTCAAGTTTCTGGAAAAGGGGAAACATTCCCCTTTGCATTCCCTAACTGTGACGTATATCCAGGGTGGGATTTCCCCTCCTCTGCTCTAAATATCCCTGCCTCTGATCAATTATTTCTAGCCCCGGTTGGGATAACATTCATCGAAGTTCATAAATAAGTGTGTTGGCACACCTGGCACGAGCGGCGCTATGCATTGTTGTAAAGTCAGGTTAATTCTGGCATGTTAAATTAGCGTTCGATGAATGTGCTGGGGTTTTTACTAACAGTGAAAAGAACGTTAAATGCTCTGTTGTTTTTGGTCATACAAGACATCATTTGAAACTAAAGGGTCTTCTTTTATCTGTATCTTATTATCTTTATGCTTTTGTAAAATAAAGGAAAAACAAACAAACAAACAGGATGCGCAGTCTCGAGACTGCTAGCTGGATCTGCCATAACCAATCGCTAACGTTTGGTCGTGACGTATGATGACTCAAACTAGCGCACGACCTCAACGTCATCGTTCTCAGCCACTCCCTCTGTTCTCTGATTGGACCGGTAAAAAATTGATCGGAGAAAACCCAAGAATACACCACAATCCCAGACGACGTACTGCAGGAAAATTAAGAAAGCAGAGAGAGATCGCGGAGCAGCGCGTTGATTTAGAACGATTTAAGGCGAGACACGGCAGGCAAAAACATTGTTGATCTCTCTCTGCTTTCTTTAATCTCACACACGTCTGGAAAGCGCTCTCTCTTCTGTACGGTCGGATCCAAATATGGTCATTTCCTTTTAATCAGTAACCAATCGTGAAAGTAAAATGGGCATTTAACCCTAAAAGCGAAATCTCATTGGCTGATGTCAATTTCTGACAACGTGATTCGTTCAGATGCATCACGTGACGCGCTCTGACATTTAGATGTGTGTTTTTGACTGTTTTTCTGCTCAGTTGAAGGCCATAAATGCTGTGTTTATAAGTTTTGATGTGATTTAGGTGGTTTGTATTGTTGTTGCTAATGTTTTGACATGGTGAAAATATTTTTTTTTTAAGGCTATTGACAGTATATTCTGATTTACAGGATAACAAAAGTAGATATCCATAAATCCCTCTGTATTTTTTTCCCATCTAATATATGAACACAATGAAAAAAGAATTTTGAACCTGGCTTTATCCAATTCGGAGATTTCGTTTTTTTAAATATAGGCAAATTAGCGCATATTTAATTAGATAATGCCTAATTTGCATATTTAAACATTAAATTACAGAAAACTTGTAATACATTTTTTTTCTCATCTTTATGTAGGTAATCAACTGGGAAAGTTTCATGGTGATATCTGCTAGTTAAAAATATTACCCTATTCACCTGTAGTGTCTCGCCTTAAAATGATCCGCTCATAGCAACAGAAGTGAGTGCCACTGTCTAAAATTATTCAGTCCAACTGGTTTGGGTTTCTTAGGAAGCGGTACAATTTCCGCTGTTCTCCATATCTTTGGGACTGTGTGTGTGTCAAGTGATTTCTGAAACAGTCTTTGAACACCGGGCTCAGTTGTTCTTTAGGACGGTGCCTTCCAGCCTGTCCGGTGTCCTTATTTGGGAGAAGATCCACTTCCCCACAGCTTACCCTGATTGATGCACTCTCTCTTCCATCAAGGCTGATATAATAATTTATAATTTCACTTAATAATTTCCTTATATGTTTGTTCCAGGTGACGGTTCCAATATCTGTGAAAGGAAGGATCATTCTGGAAATCTTGGAGGGAATGGTTTACCTCATGGAGAACCAAGTTATTCACAAAGATCTAAAACCCGAGAACATCCTGGTGGACAAGCATTTCCATATCAAAGTATAAAACTTATCTCTTAATTCCCCAAAGAACACCCTTTTGCAAAAGTTGTGCAATAGTTTAATATTTAGACCTGTTTAAGGCAAGACGCTACAGTTTGTCTGTATATTTACTGTACATATTTTTAAAGGTTGTTTTTCAAAAAAAAAAAAATCGGTAACACTTTATTTTACAGTGTCCTTGTTACATGTAGTTACTGTAGTAATAACTATAAATTATGCATAATTACATGCAATTAACCCTAAACCTAACCCTAACTCTATAGTAAGTACATGTACAGTAGTTAATTATTAATACTCAGTACTTACATGTATAATTGCACTGTAACACGGACACCTTAAATAAAGTGTAATCGAGTTTTCAGAAAACTTGTAATACAAACATGTATTGCAATTCTTAATGTAATCAGTCAACTGGGGAAGTATGACCTGTGATGTCTTGCTTTAAATGAAAATAATTATTAATAGATTAGATTATGGTCTTATATGGTCCCGCAGCACCAACCTCATAAAAGCAAGACAAAAGTATGACTTGTATCATAATCATAATTGCTAGTGTGTATCTCATAATTTTAAGCTTAATGTGGCTCGTCAAGCAGCTGATCACGTCTTCCTGCAATATCTTGTCACTGTAATATAATAATAAAAATAAATTGCAAAGAGAAGAAATATATGTATAGTATATCGCATATAAACTACCATAGAAACACATTTACCAAAAAAGTACCTCGATGCACAAAACTCATGTGACTTTGCCTCAACAGATTTGATTGGATAACTAGACAACCCAGCGGACCAATCGCATCGCAGAGCATCTTAAATGTTGGTTTAATCATTCTGAAATCACTGAGCCAAAGGCCGACATCGCCCCCTATATCCTCAAATAGGGCACGGTGTCCGAAACCATAGTGGACGTCATTGAGCGCACTTATTCAATCCCACATTGCACTGCAATAACGAGTGTACAACCGATGTACACTCAACAGCTGTGCGTATTCACTCACTTGTTTTCATTCACTCCTTCAAGTGAACAGTATTAGTGGACTAACGCAGGGAATAGTGAATGAGGGTTTAGGGGTGGTTTCGGATTCAGACAAAGTCTGTCATCAAAGTGGTTCGGTATAATGACATCTCAGAAAATGTATTTCATGACTGCGTTCCCAAACACCAGCGTCTGAACGCAAGATAACACGACAACGTTTATTGTGTTTCATCTGCACGCTCTGAAACTCAAGTCATTTATGATGGAGGAAAAAAGAGAGTTTCTTACCCGATTGCAGCAATTTCCATTTTTATTATAGATATTTTGCACCGATTTCCCAAGAAGTGACGGTTTTGTTCTCCCTGTGGTGAAAATCAAGCTTTTAATGTTGTTTATTTGGTGTTTTCTAATATGCTTTAAGACAATCCATGTGCAAATTCTTAAAACTGCAGTGAAACAAAGACAGTCTCAAACATACGGTTTGAAATCGCTGGTGTTTCTGACGTCACAAACTACCTTGTAACCAATCAGATTAACGTGTGATCGTAAACCAGTGGATCTCTGAGCTGAGTGAGTGAGTGGAGGCGGGGATCATTTGCATATTCATAGAACCACGTATACTAAATGAGGCAAGGGTGTCGAGTTAAATTCAAGCTTTTAAGGCATGAATAACTTTTTTCAAGGAAAAAAACATTTAAATATGTAATTTTGGCGATCAAAGAGGAGTTTTAAGGGATACAATCATTGACTACAGGGGGACTTTAAACACATGGAATGAAAACAGTGCTTTATTCACAAATATTTTAATGCGATAATCCAATTTGACTTGACTTTTACCCAAAGACAGAATAAATTTCATGCATCCTCTGCCCTGGTTTGTTTTGCATCAGATTGCAGATCTCGGTCTGGCCACATCTGAGGCGTGGAGCAAGCTGACGAAAGAGGAATCTCGCAGACAAAGTCGGCTGGGAAGGAAGTCGTGTTTGCACGGCGCCGGCACGCTGTGCTATATGGCCCCGGAGCACCTCGGGAGCATCCACACCCGCTCCACCGAAAAATCTGACGTCTACAGTTTTGCCATTGTAGTTTGGGTCATCCTCACGGGCTGCGAGCCGTATGAAAGTGAGTCTCGTTTCAGAACCACTTCCTTATGTGGACGGACAGTGTTACACAGCTCTTTTATATGTGCAAGAGAGTCTTTTCGAGTAGGAAAAGCTCTTAATAAAATAATTTTAAAATACATTTTCATTATTGCTGTCAGTTTAAACAGCACAGTTCCTTATTCTCACAGAAATAAAAGGGGGTCCCTGATATAACACTCAATAAAATAGTCCTTTTTTGCCATTGTGCTTTTAAGGCTATGTAAATCATTGCAAACCCTCTTTAATATTTGCCCTATAACAAGCTCAAGACCAGTATTTAACCAGAAAGTATTTTTCCTGTTACTTCAGATGCCAGAAGTGAGGATCACATCTGCCACTGCGTGTGTCAGGGGGAACGGCCCAATGAAGCACTGATCCCGAGTGACACACCCCCGGAGATCATAGACCTCATGAAGACGTGCTGGAATAAGGAGTTTAAGGACCGCCCCACATTTAAAGGTAGAAGCACTGAAGTTTTATCCTCAAATTAATGTTTTGTCACACATGCCAATGCGAGAGAATTGAGAATATTTACCAACCATAAATCTTCCTCACCATTTTGCCTTTTTTTCTGTCAATTTAGCACGTTCATTCACAATCTTAAAAATAGATATATTGGCATCAATGGTTCCAAGAACCTTAAAGTGTAAATTGCAGGTTACATTTTTCATGAAGATAATGCAATGTGCTTATTAAACACAAAGATAAGAACCGCCCACCATTGTTAGTCTAACGGCAAGTAGGCTAGCAGTAATATTGGAGACCTAGCTAGCAAAAATGGTTAACTATTGTGTTTGTGCGGGATGTACGAATACATCAAAAACGGGGAGAGGCTCCACAAGTTCCCCAAGGACAAACGGCTGATTCGTGCCTGGGTGAGGTTTGTGGCTACGAAGCGGGCAGATTTTACTACCTAAGTCAGCCGTCATATGCGGCGAACACTT
Source organism: Phoxinus phoxinus (assembly GCF_949152265.1). Classification (NCBI taxonomy): domain Eukaryota; kingdom Metazoa; phylum Chordata; class Actinopteri; order Cypriniformes; family Leuciscidae; genus Phoxinus; species Phoxinus phoxinus. The sequence continues at coordinate 9,003,376 of NC_136880.1, forward strand.
CACTGCAGACGACTATGACCCTGGAGACATGCGTTGGTTCAATATGGGTTTTAAACTCCGGGTACGGCTTATTTCCGATGCAATTCCTTCAGAAATTGAAGTACAAAGATGACAAAGATATATTTTGGGTGATTTTTAAAATGTACACGTTTTATTTTCATTTTGTTGCCGCTTTGCAACAAAAAGGCATTAGGTCACCAACTGGAATGGAAAAATGTTCGCAAAACAAAATGTTCAGGCAGAATGCGTCAAAACCAGATGCTGCGTGAGGCACGTCAGATTTGCCGGTCGCGGGTCGAGCTGCTCCACGGCGATAGGGACATCGATCTCTCTTCTTCTTTCTGACAATGAGCATCGCTAATTAGTTGCGTTTTAGCACAGGCAATATCGCGGTCTGTCAGCAGATGCCAGCAAAAGCGCCATTGTGCAGTGTGTGCATCTCTACAGCTCTGATTAGGACTACTAACACCATGTAAGTAAATAATGTCTCCAGTCGTTGTCCCTCCTTGCTATTCTACATGACGGCAAGATTTTGAAAAGACTTTGGCTTGTTCCCTAATGTTATCCGGGTTAGCACCAGGCTAACGTAGGCTAGCCCTAGCTACTCACCAGGACACCTGGCCAACCCGCCACTCATTTTCCTCACACCAAGCATTTATAACTCTTTGAGGGCCATGATTTCTGGCAATTTCCTCCCCTCTCTCACGCATGACTGCTTCAAAATTGTAGGGCTGTGGTCCATCAAGAATTTGATGGTTTCCCACCTCAGTCGTTCTCCATAGTCACGCCACAAACAGTAGGAATCTAGCAGAGTATGGGTTGCTAGAAACCCCAATAAATGTTATTTTAACGCATTTTAAGACAGAAATGTTTAAATATATACATATTTAGCACTTTAATTTACACATTAATTGGTTGTGGTGGTTAACCTGCAATGTACACTTTAAACATACATGGAGCCTTTCCATTGCGTAAACGTTGCTCAATTGTGGAAAGGGTTTCTTTATATTATTCTAATGTGAACAGTTCTCTGGGGAGCCAACTGGATCTATAATTCCCTTTTTTTTAAAGTCTTGATTTAGTTTTTGGGCTCTAGAATAATATTTTGGTGTATCAGTGACAAACAGCACAGCTCATCATGTACAGTAACTCTCGTGTGCCTCTCTCCTCTGCTTCATCTGTCCTGGACAAATAAAGGCTAATAAATATATCTTAAAAGAAGTGCACGCTGCACTGGTATTGACGGATCATTCCTTGGTATGGATACTAATAGTTCTCATTATAATTATTGTTCATGGTGTAAAGGGCCTAAATTCTTTTATTTGGTTTACAAGTTTTGTTTGCTTGCCAAAACCGGTTTGTAATTGCGTTTGGCACCATTTTCGGCCTGGATTACATTGGAATCCTTTTGTATCCAAAAACTATTGCAGTTATCAATTTGCTTGTTTTTGTTTTGTTTTTACAGATAGCTATGAGAGCTTTTTACCGTTTTACCAAGAAAAGCTGGAACCAAATGTAAAAGTGGATTTGGAAAGTCTGATGGTAAGTTGTTGTTTTCTCTCAGCTTGTGTGTTTTCTTTTAATAAAAAATAAAATGTATTTTTTTAAAGGTTGCTAGGCCTGTTGAGATTATTACATAATCACCTGAGCACAGAAATTCCCTGAAATGTATAATAAAATACTTACAGTATTTAATAGTATTTACACTTAAAAATTATAAAACATTTTAATAGTATACTATTATGTGAAAGATTTGTTTTATGATCGTTAAAGGAAATCTACGGAGCCCCTGAAGGGACATATTGGTGTAAAAATATGGGGTGGAAGAAAAAATATATATTTTCAATGCTTGTGTTTTTTCTCGCAAAACTTTTGCGTTCCCCCGAGAAACTTTGCTTTTGCTCACAAAGAACTCAACGCAAAAGAATTAAAGAGATAGTTCACCCAAAAATGAAAATTACCCCATGAGTTACTCATCCTTAAGCCATCCTTGGTGTATATGACTTTCTTCTTTCAGACGAATACAATCAGAGTTATGTTGAAAAATATCCTGGCTCATCCAAGCTTTATAATGGCAGTGAATGGGTGTTGATATTTTGAAGCCCAAAAAAGTGCATCCATCCATGATAAGAGTGCTTTTTTTGTACACTGACAAAACTTACATATGATATTGTTTTGTGTACGTGTTTGCCTCGTTCTGCATTACACTAACACAGTCAAACTTTGCTTGTGTCCAGTGCAACTTACAATAGAGGAACATGAACATGATCATATTGGTCACCAGTTCTTTCATCTTTAGGTCGTATCCTACTCTAAAAGAGCCATTTTTAAAGAGTTAAGCGTGTCATTCTGATTCGCAAAATGAATCTGAATGTAATCTTTACATGACCGTTAAATAAAGTGAACGGGTTGATGATTAAATCAGAATAGATTGTTTAACATGTGCACAGTTTCCCGGTGTTAACACATACTAACCATTCTCCTACATTGCTTATTTTCCTTGTTTTAAAAAGCAGAGTTGATATTTATCTATTCTCAGGTGCTAATTGACCGTTCGCTAAGACCCGCTCCCCTTAGTTACTGTCGCTATGTCAGACAAGCTACGCCGCTCTCACACACACACCATGTTCTCACGCAGTGAAAAACACATCGCGGAGCAGAGACACTGACAACACACTGACAGACAGGACAGACCAGGTTACTTTTGGGTTACTTTTAATATTTAACATATTAAACAAAGTCTCACCTTTCAAATTTGGTCATTTTTAAAAAGAAATTTAAACAATAAATACCATTTTGTGGCTCTTATGTGTGTGACAGATCGCTGTAGAGCATCAGTTAAAGCTGCTCATGAACCGATCATCTCTTCCTTCTAGTTCATTTATAGCATCAAATAAACACGCTAAGTTGGCAACACTTGAGGGTCATTTATGACACTTCATTCAACAACAACAATAGCTCGTTCTGTGCGTTATACGTTGTTACACCATTTCTACGTCATTGCCCATGCGTAGCACTTCCCTGTTTTCAAGAAAGTTTTCAATCTGATCAGTGTTTACATGTTCTCTTGTTATGATTGGAAAAGGTTTAAACGACCCTTTATAAATTAATTTGTTATGGATTTGGCCAATTCATTCCAATTGACATGGTTACAAATTTTTTTGAATTCTGATTGCAACTGTATTATTATTAGGGTCCGTGTAAACACAGCTATTGAAAAGAGCAGACTCGGATGATTCGGTCGTGAATTGGTCATTACTAGACCATATTTCTTGCATTCACACGTCTATTTGACCTCATGTTGTGCACATTTTGAAACCAGTCACATAATAATGACTGCATTTGTGAGAGATGCAGTCAGGAAGTGAAACATAGGACAGTCATGCTAGTAATATGCATTTCATTACATTGCTTTGTTTTGCACAGAGATTGTATCAGGGCCCTGAGGAGCTTGTAGAAAAAATGAAATCCCTCACAACAGACTCACTCTCTCCTGAAGGTAAGCAAATGTATTCATGATTTTTTTTTTTTTTTGGTGCTGTTTCACTTCGGGGTTCAGCAACTATTTGACATCAAGTGCCATTTTTATTGTTTATCATTGATGATCTAGATTTTTTATCCAGACATCAATAGCTGTATTAGTATCAATGATACTGATCTTCATTCAATAAAAGATGGTACTAAACAAGTATTTTAAATATACTGTCTTTATATTAAAAATGATTACTTTATAAAATATATAAACACACTTTTTTTATTTTATTAATCAAGCTATTTTTTTTAAACGATTAACAGCACTAATATATATACATATACAGGTCCTTCTAAAAAAAATAGCATATTGTGATAAAGTTCATTATTGTCCATAATGTAATGATAAAAATTAAACTTTCATGTATTTTAGATTCATTGCACACCAACTGAAATATTTCAGGTCTTTTATTGTTTTAATACTGATGATTTTGGCATACAGCTCATGAAAACCCAAAATTCAATCTCAAAAAATTAGCATATCATGAAAATGTTCTCTACACGAGCTATTAACCTAATCATCTGAATCAACTAATTAACTCTAAACACATGCAAAAGATTCCTGAGGCTTTTAAAAACTCCCAGCCTGGTTCATTACTCAAAACCGCAATCATGGGTAAGACTGCCGACCTGACTGCTGTCCAGAAGGCCATCATTGACACCCTCAAGCAAGAGGGTAAGACACAGACATAAATTTCTGAACGAATAGGCTGTTCCCAGAGTGCTGTATCAAGGCACCTCAGTGGGAAGGAAAAAGTGTGGCAAAAAACGCTGCACAACGAGAAGAGGTGACCGGACCCTGAGGAAGATTGTGGAGAAGGACCGATTCCAGACCTTGGAGGACCTGCGGAAGCAGTGGACTGAGTCTGGAGTAGAAACATCCAGAGCCACCGTGCACAGGCGTGTGCAGGAAATGGGCTACAGGTGCCGCATTCCCCAGGTCAAGCCACTTTTGAACCAGAAACAGCGGCTACAGAGAAGCAGCACTGGACTGTTGCTCAGTGGTCCAAAGTACTTTTTTCGGTTGAAAGCAAATTTTGCATGTCATTCGGAAATCAAGGTGCCAGAGTCTGGAGGAAGACTGGGGAGAAGGAAATGCCAAAATGCCTGAAGTCCAGTGTCAAGTACCCACAGTCAGTTATGGTCTGGGGTGCCATGTCAGCTGCTAGTGTTGGTCCACTGTGTTTTATCAAGGGCAGGGTCAATGCAGCTAGCTATCACGAGATTTTGGAGCACTTCATGCTTCCATCTGCTGAAAAGCTTTATGCAGATGAAGATTTCATTTTTCAGCACGACCTGGCACCTGCTCACAGTGCCAAAACCACTGGTAAATGGTTTACTGACCATGGTATTACTGTGCTCAATTGGCCTGCCAACTCTCCTGATCTGAACCCCATATGGCATAGAGAATCTGTGGGATATTATGAAGAGAAAGTTGAGAGACGCAAGACCCAACACTCTGGATGAGCTTAAGGCCGCTATCGAAGCATCCTGGGCCTAGATGACACTAGACCGGATGAGGCAATCCTTCAATTACTAGAGATTAGCCTAACACGTAATGATTTTGAATTCGCAGGGGAACACTACCTCCAAACAAACGGTACAGCTATGGGCAAAAAATTCGCACCCTCATATGCCAACATTTATATGGCGCAATGGGAAGAAACTGTTTTCCCCAAGTGCGATAGGTTACCAACCAAGTACTTTAGATACTTAGATGATATTTGGGGAACATGGGAACACGGGGAGGATACCCTGGAGGAATTTATACAGAGTTTAAATAATCACCACCGGTTAATCCAAGTTAAGGCCACCACGGATTCCTTCACGATTAACTTCCTGGACACCACCATCTTTAAAGGGCCAAAAATTGACTCGTTACACCAACTCCTAACCAAAGTATTTTTTAAAGAAACAGACACACATGCCCTACTCCACCATAAGAGTTTCCACCCCAAAACATACTTTTGAAGGAATAGTCAGAGCTCAATTACACAGATTTTCTCAAATATGTAGCAGACGGGAAGACTTTGAGGAGGCTAAACAAACCCTATTCAGATCTCTCCGTAGCAGGGGTTACACTAGATCCAAACTGTACGCAATACATAAGAGGTTTCATCAACAACAACAACAACAACCTAAAGAATCACAAAAAAACCTAGAAGAAGGAACCTCGGACGAACCAACATTGGTACCAGCAATTTTCACGTACACACTTACCACGACCAAACTAAACCATGAAATTAAACAGAACTTTTTCCGAACCTTCGGCGCCACACAGAACATCAGGATTCTTCCCGCCTACAAAAGGAACCCCAACCTTAGAGACATGCTAGTTAGAAGCCGACTCCCTTCACACAAAGAACCCATCCGATCTATTCACAGACCCCAGGTCATTAAACAAACGGGTAAATACAGGGGTTACAAGGTACCAAATATACCGCTTAACCAAACCAACTGCGTCTATCTAATCACCTGCAATAGATGCAAAAAACAATATGTAGGGCAAACCAAGAACTCCATCCGTAGCAGACTACACCAACATAGGTATAACATCCGAACCGCTCAGAGAAATTCCAGAAATGCGACTCTAATCCAACACTTCCAGAGACACGGCAGTCATAACCTACGCATCCAGGGCATAGAACATAACCCACGATGGCCTGAACAACAGAGAAGGAAAGCAGAGTGGCAATGGATTAATAAATTAGAAACCAAATTTCCCAAAGGCCTAAATGAAAGATCGGAGAAAAAAGAATTTTTTGAAAAACACACACAAGAGAGTAACAAATAGACACAACCCACCTCATTAAAAAAAACAAGGCTACCAGTCTTACTAACTCCCCCCCCCCCCGCCCCCCCAAAAAATGACACCGAACGACAACTTCAAACAGCTGGTACGGAAATACTACAGTTACCTTAGAGCGTTTCATCATGCAAGAACACTAACAGCCAACACTCAACAACACACGGTCCCCCGCCGATTGGACCAAGTGGCAGACGAATTAGCCGCGGCTATAAAACCGGCCATGATAGCCCAAAATCCAAAAACGGAGAGATGGCTAGGAACTGGCTTCACATGGGTCTGGATATCCTCCGGGATCATTATCAGGAAACACTAGCCAGCACGGAAACGTCGATACTTAAAACTTCCTCAGCCAGGTGGGAAGAAGCATGGCAAATAGCAATTAAGTGGGGCAGGAAGAACCTTAAAACTCTCAAGGAAGTAACCATTCGGGAGGCTACTGAGGTAGTGAATAGATTCATGACTAAACAGAACGTGACCAAACAGAATACTAAAGAGGAACCCCCTTCAACATCCCGAGATACGCACCCTAACAGTCCCAAACGGAAGCTCATCACGGAGGAAGAGACCCAACAACATCCCCCAAAACGGGCCAAGATACCCAGAAAAGACGTTACCCCCGAAAACACCGACACCATAAAACCACCCGAACCAACACCCAAACCAACACCTAAAACTATCCAAAAATTTGGTCTCTTCGAAAAACAGGAACACAGGGGTGACAAGTTCAGGAACTGGACCCTTGATCCACAAAAACCCATCCTCATCTTAGGCGACTCTAACCTCTTCCGCCTCCCTCTGATTCAGAAAGAAGAGGTACAGGTGGTTAGCTATCCTGGGGCCAAATTCCAACATATTTTCCACATCCTCAAAAATGGAATGGATATGGCTCCAGAGATACATCGGGTCATCCTATCTTTCGGTACCAATAATAGAGAAGAGGGCAACCCAACCAAATTGGCAAAACTGATAGAGAGAGTAAAGGGAGTAGCCAGGGCCCAGTTCCCAATGGCCGGGATTTATTTTCCCCTTATTAACTACTCCCACACACTGCCCACCAGGATCAAAGAGAACCTAGATACCATTAACCAATATCTCCGCCAGAAGACAGAGTTCATTCCACTACTACCTAACGAGTCCTTCCAGACCACAGAAGATCACATCCACTGGACCTCGCCAACAGCAGAAGCTATGTTACAACACTGGTATCACTTCCTGTGTATTTAGAAAACACTTGAAGAAGCCCATAGAGAGGTAGAGAAGTTCCACCTGAGAAGAGAAGGAGGACCTGGGCAGGATAGTTAGAAGATTCACCTAAGAAGAGAAGGAGGACCTGGGCAGGATGGTTATTAGATAGGCTCCAACTGATTTCAGTTCCCTTAATTACTTTGACTGTCTAAATTAAGAAGGACGGTTCAGGGATCCTTCCCTTAAAAATGACGTTTATCACCTATGTTAAAATCAATCACCTATATTAAAATCAATCACCTATGCTAAACCAATCCCTGTTAATACTAATCACCTATGTTAAAACCATTCTATTCTCCTGTTTACCTATGTTCCAATTCACCTGTTAAAAATTACCAATGTTCAAAATAACCCAGAATCAACCTCCTTAAAAAATTAGAGGGGAGAGGAACATGATGATCGAGGTATGTACACAAGAGCTTGGCTCAAACTGTTCTACTGAAATCTGACCTCCTCCCCTACAAAATTACAAAACTACAAATCCACCAAAGTATTTATTTAGAATCTCGGATTCTCTCCCCAAGCTATCTAAAATCGGAATTAGACCCAAAAATCCAGAATATTACCAACCCCCCCCCCCTCGATAACTTACCCTACCTCTACTCCCACTCCGGAAAAATGTACCCCCTTAAAACAAAAAAAAACCTACCCCTAATCCTACCCAGGAACCCACCCCTATCCCCACCCTACCCCAATACCACCCCCACCACAAAAAACCTCCTCCCCCCCTCCCCCTCCTGGGCCAGCAGTACCACAGGCTGATTGCCTCCATGCCACGCCGCATTGAAGCAGTCATTTCTGCAAAAGGATTCCCGACCAAGTATTGAGTGCATAACTGAACATAATTATTTGAAGGTTGACTTTTTTTGTATGAAAAACACTTTTCTTTTATTGGTCGGATGAAATATGCTAATTTTTTGGATTTTTGGTTTTTCTTTACTTTTTTGCCAAAATCATCCATATTAAAACAATAAAAGGCTTGAACTACTTCAGTTGTGTGTAATGAATCTAAAATATATGAAAGTCTAATGTTTATCAGTACATTACAGAAAATAATGAACTTTATCACAATATGCTAATTTTTTTAGAAGGACCTGTATATATATATATAAGGCGCACTGAATGAGAGAAACATTTCAGAATCTCGCCGGAAGAAGAAGGTCATCCGGGTACTTTTAGTCTACTCTTTTATTAGTTTTTTGTCACATACTATTTTTCGCCTACTATATAGTACAGGGTTCCTCAAACACGGTCCTGGGGGCCACTGTCCTGCACAGTTTAGCTCCAACACTGATCAAACTCACCTAGCTGTGAGTTTCTAGTGATCCTGAAGACATTGATTAGCTTGTTCAGGTGTGTTTGATCAGTGTTGTGTGCAGGACAGTGGCCCTCCAGGACCGAGTTTGAGGAACCCTGAATGTAGCGCATGTTTCGCTTTTAAATAAATTATTTTTGGTTTGGTGTTAATTATAAATTATATTTATTATGGATGCCACTATAATTTATGTTATTAATTATAATGTTAAATGTAGAGGATTGTTCCCATTTGCTCCTATTACAAAAGAAAAAAATCCAGAATAGCATTTCTATGATGTAAAAAAAAATTTCAAGAGATTGATTACGTTGGTCAGACGAGAGAGAGAGAGAGATTTGCCTTCACTCTCTCAGCCGCTGTATTAGAAACACTTAAGCAGAAGTTTTCTGTAATTTAATGCCAAGGTAATGCATCATCACAGTCTGTTAAACGGTTCCATTACTGAATGTAATAATGAAATGTGGTTTATACACTGATTATTATTTTATATTTTTATGAATCATAACTAACATTTTTTTTCCTTGCAGGAATAACATTTATATGCTTTTAAAACCTTAATATTTCCAAACACTTTGATCAAAGTCAGTCAGTAGGTGCGTTTCCATTACAGATTTGCACAAAACTTTTGCAATTTTTTTCCGCCTCTAAATGGCGACAAAAAACTATTGCGAAATGATGGCGTTTCCATTGACCAATGTTATGCGAATAAAACTTTTTTAAAAAATTTCCTCTCGCGATAAATCATTCCAAAAACCATGGTGACGGATGTTGGTAGGTTTATGTAGCCTATATCCCAGCCACCACACTGGCCATTATTATTAATCAAAGGAGGCGTATGTGTGTTATCCAATCATTAATGTCAAGGAAAGAGCCTTATACTGTGAGCGGCTAATATGAGGTGCTTCTGGGAGTTTCTCCCTCATATCTGCTTCGAGGTCTTGATTGTGGCATTTCTTTAAGGTTTATAATATTAGTATTCCTGTCATTCTTTTGTCTTTTATGAACTTAATTAAGAAATCGTCTCGTATTCTGTCCGAACACACCGCGTCATCTACGTCAGGTGACCTGTAAATGTGCAAAAACAAAAATGATTTTCCGAATTGCCTGAAAAACCACCTCATGTGAGCGCTAAAAAAGGTTTTGCGATAAATGGGAGTTTTCGCGAAATTGACTTGTTTCCATATTTTCCATTGCAATTTGAGCAATTTGAAGGGTAATGTAAACGCGGCTAGTGTGTGTCTGAATCAACTCCAAATATAACAAAAGGGGAAATGAAACTAGACCTATCATTCCTTTGAGTAACAAAGTAAAGCTTCTACCTAGTAACAGAAGGGTTTGCTGAATTATGCATATGAGGAACCAATAATATTGGAGAAAAATTATGTAATGAACCTTGTCTAGGGCTCTAGAGATCTTTTTCCCCGGGTACAAGTGTAAAAAGGTTGAGACGTCATCCGACTCGAAGCCAGTTGTCGACTGTATACGCAGTGCTAGAGTATAAACATTATTAAGTGTCGACTGGAGACATGTTTACATTACATGGTTCATGTGCCACAATTCCGGGTCTCAGATCGGATCTCAAGTGAATAATTGGAATGCAGATACTGTATGTAAACTGGTCGTAAAAAAAACAGATATAGTCAACATATCGGAATTGGGCATCAAGACCTTGGGCCCTATTTTAACGATCTAAGCGCATGGTCTAAAGCACATGGCGCAAGTGCACTTAGGGAGTGTCCGAATACACTTTTGCTAGTTTAACGACAAGAAAATGGTTAGTGTGCCCAGCGCATGGTCTAAAAGTGTTGTCCCTAGTCTCTTAATGAGTAATGGGTGTGTTTTGGGCGTAACGTAACGTGTTTCTCCCATTCCCTTTAAAAGGCAGTTGCGCTCGCGCCATGGTGGATTCGCTATTTACATGGAGGAATATGCAAGCGGGGAGACGGACCATCTACGGGACAAGGTGTATACGCGTTGCGGACCCGACTATAGGCGCACATTACTAATTTTGAGGCAACTGAAAAATATTCCACCATTGTCCAACAAAAACCTGGTCTAAAGTCAATGGCGTAATATTTTTCAGTTGTCTCAAAATAGCAACACACCAACAATGCTCCTGAACACACCAGGTTTTCAGACCAGCAGCCCATGGGCGCAAACACATTTGCTATTTAAACAACGTGGCGCAGGACATGACAACGCTAACTGCGTCGGGCTGAAACTAGCAAAAAACACTTGCATCGTGCCTGGTGCCGCATTGCGCTGTGTGTACGATAGGGCCCCTTAAGTGTAAATGCGGCTAAGAGTGACTGACTGAATTTGATTAGTTGTTTCATAGTCTGTGCATTTTTTGTTATTTGCAACAATGTTCATTGTACTGTACGTGAGGCACATCAGATGCTCATATATGCAACGTTTCTTGTGTTTCCGCAGACCCTTCGCCATCTTCCAGAGACTCTCCGGCGCCCTTGAGGAGCTCCGATATCGGGCCGGTGGAGGCCAGCATTGAAGACCTCAGCTTCAGGACGCCTGAAGAGTCTCTCCTGGAGATGGACGCTGCTCCTCCCAGCTCTCCACATCTGGAGCAGAAACTGGCACAAGAGTACGACTATCACAAATATGGTAGTCGAATAGTCGATCAGCCAGACTTCGCATCGCACAGCGTCGATAATCCGCTCCCACAGCAACCGGCCAGTAGCAGGTGGGCCGGAGATGTGTCTTCTGTGAAACCCACCTCCTACCCGGCCTCACAGGACAATCTCTACCTGAAGCCGGCTGCCGCGACTTCATTAGACGGTTCTCACAGGCAAGACTTTGCTGGTCAGCTCTCGGTGCCGTATTCTGAGGTGGACCGACTAAATCTTCCTCAGCATCCATACGATCGCTTCAAGTCCTGCCCAGATAGTGGATCTGCAGCAGAGTCTCTCATACCGGAATCAAACCCTGGCCAGCGGTTTAACTCACAATTCATATGTCCTCCGTCTGACTCGGGTACAGTTGAACAGTGAACAGCTCATACCTGCAAACTCTCGCACAATTCACCGTTCTGACATTAAAACGGGTCATTTGTGTGATTCGTGCAAATCTAAGACAATGCTATTTTAGTGTCAGTGATGTAATATTATAGATTCTGTTAATAATTATTTTATATTTTTAAGTTTTAGTAATTTTAATGAAAGGAAAAGTCTGTCTTCAGAAAGGTTTTGATTGCATTTTCTTTTTATCTTACATTCATATGATGCCTAATAAAGTAGTGTTCATAAGCTCAACGCTGCTTTTTTAAACGGGGGTAACCGCTTAATTTATGCTTGTCCATAAACGCCATCTACTGTCAGAGAGTGAATTTTAATTTAACACTTCTGGCATGTCTGTTCAGACCAGTTATATGTAACATACATAACCATTTATTAGGCTGAAATCTGAGGTAACGTCCCTCTTTCTGCTGGTACTGAGTTTGCAGGCATGAGAAGCTACGGAGAATGACGTGCCGTACTGGGACTGTACTCTAACTTTTCGCCTTCTCTGTTTGCTTTTTGTTTAGGGTGGCCTGTGAACATCTCGAATGCCAAAGCAATTCAAATCGGGAATTGCAACACAATGAATTTGCGAATGTTTGAAAGCAGCCCCATCAACTCATTATCCACTGGATCTCCCGCCAGAACCAGATATAATGAGCTTCTGTCGAAGTACGGTAAGACGTTCTCACACTGCTTCATACCTAGTGAGTTGCTGCGGAAAGTCCAGGGTTACTTTTAAACAGTGATGGGAATAACGGCGTTATAAATAAACGGCGTTATCTTTTTCAGTAAAGAGTAATCAAATTAATTACTGTTTCCTCCGTTACAACGGCGTTACCGTTACTGACAATAAAATGCAGCGTTGCTATAATTGAGCTCACTGACGCGGTGTTCATCCGAGTAGGCTCTCTCTCAGCCATAGGACCTGCAAAGTTTTGTGTGTGTGTGTGTGTGTGAGCGAGAGAGAGAGAGGGAGAGGGGGGCGCGCCGGACTATGCGCTTGACATTGCGTGAGAGAGACCAAGGGTGTCTGAGCTTTATATAGTATGTGTTTATAAATAAATTGCACATTTCAGAATAGAGAATTAGAATATCTACAGAGATTAGAATAATCTCTGTACCTATTGGTATCATCTGCAACGTTTTAATTAGTTTACATGGTTATAAAAATGAAACCCAAAACACGCCTAGAATTTGGCTTAAATAACTTCTGATGATGATGTTCTCTGTAGGTTATAAAAATAAAACCCAAAAAATATTATATTTGATTATTATTATTTATTTTGTTACATTGTTCAGTATTATATTGAGGGCACTTCTTGTTAAACTATTTACTGTGTGAGGCTACAGTCTACCAGTTGTGTGAAAGTTATAATATGTATATTTTATTATTATTATCATTTATTCATTTTTGGTACATTTCTTAAGAAGCATACTTTATTTTTAGACTTATTTGTTGGCCAGTTGTGGTCTGTTCTAAAAAGTTCTAAACCATCTATTGTGTTTTATTGATCCACTAATCATAATATTTACAATAATATATTAAATTTAATTGGTGTCTCACATTGTCCCACAGGAACATTAAAATAGTGCAGATTAGTGTACAATGTTTTATATTATACTGCAGGGCCGTTGAATGCTTGAATCTGATTGGTTGACAAATGTTCTACGGTGTGCAATTATTTTCAGGGAACCGCACGGCTAAAGTAGTTCCGGCAGGTCTTGACCTCATTACAGTTCCATATCACTGCGCGTAGTCAACTGTAATAACGGAAAATAGGATACAATTCATAACAAGAAAAAACGCAGCCCCATGCGCTTGATCTGCAATTTTCAATGTCTAACTTCACAATCAATGGAAACATGCAGTTTAATTTTAATAAATAAAGTATATAGTCCTATATATAATCAGTAGAAAATTAAACTGAATATTTCAATAAATTGATAGTCCTGCTGCATATAATATAACAAATAAATAATTATTGATAGGCCTATACTTGTTAAAAGGGCTTTGTGTTTCATTTATTAGGCTAGTCTACTGTCACTAATAGAAAAAAAAAATTATTAATTAATTAAACCGAATTGAATGCTTCTCTCTCTCTCATAACTGCATTAATAAACTGCATAAAGCCGGGGACACACACTGGAAGGCAGCTATGAATGTAATTTGATAATATGATGACTGATCATGCCCGCATGTTCAGCGCGTTCAGTCTGAATGCAGCAGATTTTAAACACCGCTGTGAACACACAGTCAGAGAATGTTTCTAGTGGTTAAGTGTGTGTCCAGCATTACTCTGCTATCAGCGGCTCAAACCTCCGTTACTAACTCTAAAATTACGTTTTGGAATTAGCAACGGAGCATGGGTTTAGATGCGCAAGGAATTAGTCTTACATACAAGCGTTTTAATGACAAAAACTTTACAAACGTCTTGAAATACATCATCTGAACAATATTTCGAGGTGTGGTAACTGTAGTATAAGCGGAATAATTGACTCCAGGCCGTTGAATTATTCGACTCCGCTTCGCGTCGTGACCGCATTACCACCTCGGGTGTGCATTATTTTTCTAATAATTCAACGGCCTGTCGTCAATTATTCCTTACATAATAATGTATTCAATTTAGTGTCCATTTCATTCATTTAACATATTTAATATTGGGGGCATCCAAGTTATTTGACACATTTGAAATAATTAGTAACACAATAGTTATTTTCTCTGGTAATTAGTTACTTTTTTAATGATGTAACTCAATTACTATTTATGAGAAGTAACTATAACTAATTAATTTTTTTATTTTTTTTTGATAGGGACCATGCATATTCATGAACAAATATGCCAGAATTAGTAAAAAATAACTACTTTTCATCTGCAGTCCCTAAGTGAAAGTGTTGTATTCACTGTTGTCCCTAAGTGAAATATGTATTTCAGTAATTACTTGAGTAACATATTCTAAATACTTTGAAATGCATCTCCAAAACTGGTAGATTTGGTTTTGTTTAATAAGTATAAACAATTGAAGAAAATTGTCTAGTGTTGCTTCTCAAGTAAGTTTATCTTTTTTTATGTTTTTTGGTCAAATGTCTTACTCTTTGGTTTGTGCAAAACAGCCAGTTGTCATAGTCAGTCAGTGTTGAGGGAGTCCTGCATAATGAATCGGGTTGTGTCAGGTCCACCACCTCCATTCAGACATGGATTTATGGACACTAAGCGCAGCTCTTCAGTATAGGATGTGAAATGGCTCTATATCTATATCACATGGGCTGCAGCATTAATTTTGCGTGAAAAGATTGTTTTATCAATAAAATTAAACACTAATTTCACATATATTGTCTTTCAATAATTCAAGCACTTTTCAAGTACCTTTTCATAAATATGTCTGTTTTCAAGGGTTTCAGAAAGTCAAATTCAAGTGCTTTAAGCACTTTAAGGTGCAGTGTGTGAATTTTAGCGACATCTAGGGGTGAGGTTGCAAATTGCAATCAACAGAAGTTACAGTGACCGACAGGAAGTGATGTCGTCGTCCGAGACAGTAGAGTAGCCAGTTCAGCAATGAGATTTCTTTACAAAGATTAAGTAGGAAATGATATTTACTTTACTATTCAGTAAAACTCTATGTTATTGCTAATATTATTGTTACCTGTTCATCATTGTGTCAGTGTTTTATTCGCTGACTTTAGCTCTAGCTTCTTTGCACAAAGAACAACACAGTGACGAAACATGTTTGTCCGTTTAGGGCCACTGTAGAAACATGTCGGTGCATTTCAATGTAAGGGGACCCGGGGTGTGTGTAGATAGGAACTGCTCATTATAAGCTAATAAAAACATAACGGTTCATTATGTAAGGTCTTTATACACCACTCAAAACATAGTTATGTATATTGCATTTCCGTCAACAGATCCTCCTAAATATTACACACTGGTCCTTTAAGGACCTTGTACGAACCCTGTAACAATTCTATTAATATTTTTATTATAACATTTATTATTAAAATATATTATTGTTATTGTGATTATTAAACACTTTTAAATTTGAAGTACAACAGTGTATTATTTCAATAGTAAGATACAAATATCTTTAATAATTGTGGGGTTGGGGGTCTAGTTTTTCTTCTTTTTTCTAATTTACATGCTTGAATCCTATTGCTTTATATGTCTTTTGTTACAATTTTAATAAATGATTTTATTGCCGTTTTGTGAATTCAATTAACTAGACATCCTTCTTGATGATTAAAACCATCACCAAAAACACATTCTAGAAAAATGAAAACGGAAAACACAGATTTTGGGAAACAAATAAAAGAGATTCCTACTGTGCCACGTCTGATAACCGTCTCTGTCATGTGATTGTGTTGTCATGAACAGAGGACCACACCATCACTGAGGTTCACCTGGAGCTTGTGCGGCAGAACGTCGGTGGAAACTGGAAGCAAGTGGCTCGTAAACTGGGTCTGACCGACATAGACGTGGACACCATCGAGCACGACTATGACCGCGACGGCCTGGCGGAGAAGGTGCACCAGATGCTGGAGCGCTGGAAGATGAAGGAGGGTCTGCTGGGCATCACCGTGGGTAAGCTGTGCCGTGCGCTGGAGCGCTACATCGAACCCAGCGTCCTCCTTCAGCTGCTGGAGTCCTGAAACACCAGCGTCATGATCACGCTCCTCTCTGGAGCGAGTCTGTACTCTCTCTACCTTCATCTAAAGGTGAACCTTTACAAGCTGACCGAAAAACATCCATCACTGTTACACAGTGTGTTTTGTACTGGATTGGACACGTGCATTATGCTACAGCATAGTGATGACAATTCTCTATAATGCTGTAAACACATCATAGCATGTCTTGAGTTCATTATTCACCGTTTTTGGCAACTGCCATTTTCCATTTCCGTTGAATCGACCTAATTTTCCAAGGAACGCATGTATGATTTTCTGTTTAGTGATTTGTTTTAAATGAAATGCTGGTATACAGACGGGTGACCAATGACATGAAAAACCAACACACAAGTATTATAGAGTCTGCATTCAGACGGAGATCTGGGGCCTGGTGTATAAATGTTGCGTACGCACAAAATGGGCATTGAAACATATGGGGATTTATACAATATAAACTTAATACAAATATGTTTTTTCAACTCTCCTTTCCTCTTGATACACATTATGCCACTCTCGTTAATGGAGTTAAGCACTCAAATTACAGTAAATCATTATCCAGGGCCCAGTTGTTCAAAAAGTTGAATCTGGAATTATCAAGATTTAGAAATCCCATGTTTTGATATCCAGGATCAGGTCATCCATCTGACTTTTGTAATGGTTTTTCAAAGCAAAATAGGTTTGGATCCAGATACACACTTTTTGTGTATGACCAAATCTGGATTAGCAGCGCTCCAAATTGGGTTACATTTCACTACGTCTGCTAGTTTATAAAGATCAACAGATGGAGTCAGTGTTGGTCAACCCTCTTGTGCTCTTCGCATGGCAGTCAAATTATGAATTTATTTTTTATTTCAATGAAATTAATGTACTATATTTTAGTTTGATAATGTTTTTTATTTTATATTTTGTATTTTTGGGGGATTTTATGGGAGTAAATTATATTTACACTGTAGTTATAATCCATTTATTCACGTTTTGAGCTTAGACCTGAAAATGAAATTTCCAGCTTAAATTGTAGTAAATCTTGACTTTTGTTTATAGATCACAGACTTCAGACTTTGATCTCTTCTCTTCGAAGTGAAAAACGTTAAAAACATTTAACTTCTAAAAAGTTACAGAATTTTATGTTTATTATGAAAAATGTGCAAAAAAAAACTATTTTTCAATCTTTATATGAAAAATCACTTTTTACTGTAAAACTGAGAAAATCAATGCCATAAATCTAGTTGTTTCAAATTTGAGGTATCCAAAGGTATCCTAATCTTACTAAAACTAAAACGGAACAACACAAACTGACGGTTTGATCCAGATCAAAACCAAGACTGGATTATTATTTTTTTATCCCATTTTGAAACCTATTTTCAAGCTTTGATCCAATCCGATATCTGATCAGATTACTTGTGAACAACTGGCCCCTGGTGACTGGAAGACACAACGTCCATCTGGATAGAAATGCTTCATCATATAAAGCTGATCAGTGTTGTATTGGTTTGCCGTGACCCAAACCATGCCAGCAAAATGCAATACCGCCACCGTATTCTTCTCAGATTGGTCACCCATCTGTATATATCAACTGTTTTGAAATGATATCAATCCAAACTGTTTTATTAAAAAAAAAATTTCCTATTATGAAATCATTTTCTGTCTATTGTCTTTGTAGTTCTACATATGAAAACTGCCCTTCTTCCATTGATCAGTATAGCTAGAGTTCAGAATAGGGAATATATACAGAGTATTAGACTAAGTGCAATAATTCAGACAGTGATATCTCTATATTAGATTAGGCTCTCACTATTAATTAAATATGAACTACAACTTTCTCCTTCATAAACTCCTAATTACTGCTTATTAATGGTTACTACGGTAGTTGTTAAGTTTAGGTATTGGTTATGATTATCACTGAACTGATATATTTCTGTAAAGCACGTTGGCCACAGTTGGTGTATTATTGTTCTGATGGAAGATCCAACCACGGCCCATTATATGATTTCTAGCAGAGGCTGTCGAGTTTAGATTTTTATATCTGCTGGTATTTGCCAGAATCCATGATGCCATGAATCTGAACAAGAAGTCCAGGAGAAAAACACACCCACAAGATTAAAGATCCAGCAGTATATTTACTCATACACACGACACGTGGTACTCTTTATCCCTGTGTGCACCTAACCCATCTCAGACATCAATCTTTTGCTTTTTGTTAATTATTAAATAAAAAATAAACACCTCTATAGTTTAAATGTAAAATGCCTGGCGTCCTCAGCCGTCTCTATGCCAGTGTGTGAGTCTGGAAGTTCATGGACACGAGTGTAAAGCTGAGATCATCTCTGCTGGACTCGCTTCAATGCATGTGATGACCTTTACGTATTCAGAATGGAATGAGGCATTTATAAGGCACTTTCATATGTACTACTGTACACCCAAAGCGCTGTACAGTCATATCATGGGGTCTCTCCTCAACAGCACCAGTGTGAGCATCCACTGGGATGATGCGACGGCAGCCACAGTACAGCGGCGCTCACACACACCAGCCATTGAATCCAGTGTTCAGGTTCATTGTTTCGTAGTCCAGGCTTCTGATTGGCCAACATGGCTTTACTGTTAGGGTTATATCGCCACCTGTTGGTTTGGAATGCTTAATAGTGTGTTTTTGCATATACATGTGGACGCAAATATTTTTTTTAAATCAAAGGAGGAAAAGCTCAGTTTATAAAAATGCCCGTGTACATGTGGACTAGGCCAAAGACGGTCTCAAACACACGGTTTGAAATCGCTGGTGTTTCTGACGTCACAAACTACCTTGTAACCAATCAGATCAACGTGTGATCGTCAATCAGTGGATCTCTGAGCTGAGTGAGTGAGTGGAGGCGGGGCTCATTTGCATATTTATGGATTAATTCCTATTAATATTAAATTCAAATGAATATATCCTATTCAAATGATTATATCCTTTATCATTTGTGTGTGTGAGAGAGAGAGAGAGAGAGAGAGAGAGAGAGAGAGACCAACACACACCTCCCTAAGTCTGTGATTTTAATGTACATTTAATATGGAATTGTTAATGTTTTGAGTTCCTAGCATAACTTTAATTCCATCATTCATTGTTTTTAATTTAATATATTGCAGTTTTGCATCGTTTATCTTTTCTCAAAATAGCAAACAAACCATACACATTATTTTAAAAAGTTCATGATGAAATCACTTAGTTTTTCTACGTGGAATATTCAAGGTCTAAACTCCTCAGTCTTTGGCCTAAAAAGTAGAAATTTAGATTTTATGAAAGAACTTCAAGACCTAGATGTCATTGTCTTACAGGAAACCTGGTGTAGAGGACGTGTATGCGTTCACTGGCTGTCCCTCAGGATACAGAGAGATTATATTACCATCAGTCAAACTCACATCAGTCACACGAGGGAGAGACTCGGGAGGGATGATAATATGGATCAAATCTGAACTGTCCATAGAGTTAATAAAAAAAGAACAGCTCCATCTGTGGCTAAAAATAGAAAAAGAAATGATATCAGCGTCTAAGCCTGTTTTCCTTTGTGCAATTTACATCCCACCCCTCGAGTCTCCGTATTTCCAAGAGGAAACTTTCCAAAACGTAGAAAGAGAAATCAGCCATTTCCAGGCCCAGGGAAACGTGCTGCTTATGGGGGATGTAAACGCTAGAACAGGAGAAGAATTCGATTTCATAGAATCGCACGGTACCAGATTCATCACAGGCAATAACGATTCTTACCCCAGCAGACAAAACTGCGATCAAACCGTGAACGCTCACGGACGGCAGCTTCTGCAGCTCTGCCGAGGACTGGCTCTGTACATCGTCAACGGAAGACTGCGAGGAGACTCGCTCGGCCGATACACCTACAGCTCAGCTCTTGGTAACAGCACTGTAGACTATACCATCACAGATCTAGACCTTTCCTCTCTGAGAGCATTCACAGTCAAACCCCTAAAACCTTTCTCAGACCACAGCCAAATCATCCTCTATATAAAGCAAACTGAAACATCACCCAAACCAATTAGAACCCCATATCAAATGAGCATAATAATGTCTTTCAAATGGACTGAAAACAGTGGCACTAATTACAGCTGTTGAGTCTTCAGAAATACAGTCCCTCGTACATTCATTCCAAGTACAGGAATACCCTAAATATAAATTCGGCATCAATCAAGAGGTACAAGATCTAAACAATATATTCTACAAAACAGCACAAAAAAGTAATTTGTCAAGTGTTACACCAAAGAATAAATATTTAGATACGGACAAATGGTTTGATTTGGACTGTAAGGCTCTGAGAAAAAAAACTCAGAAATGTATCAAACCAAAAACACAGACAACCAGATAATTCGGACCTCCGCCTCCTTTATTGTGAGGCACTAAAACAATATAAAGCCACACTCCGGCGGAAAAAAGCACAGTTTTTGCAAAACCAGTTTGAAGAAATTGAAAAATCGATAAACTCACACAAATTTTGGGATAAATGGAAAATGTATACAAACCAAATCAAGAAGTTCTGGCAATTCAAGACGGGGAGAAGTGGAAAAACCACTTCCAAGAATTATACAGCCCAACTGAAATTCAAGATTATAATCAAAATGAAATAATAAACTAGACTATTTGGAAAAATCAAAACCCTTTAGATTTCACCATAACAATGAAAGAATTGGAAGACAAATTAGGAGTCCTTGAGCCCAAGAAAGCCTGTGGTGTCGACAGCATCCTGAACGAGATGCTGAAGCACACAGACCAACGCTTCAGACTGGCCATGCTAAAACTGTTCAATGATGTTCTGTGTGTAGGGTTCTTCCCTGAGATCTGGAACAAGGGCCTCATCAGCCCCATCCACAAGAGCGGAGACAAATTAGACCCCAACAACTACCGAGGCATCTGTGTGAACAGTAACCTGGGGCAGGTTCTCTGCAGCATCTTAAACGCCAGACTTTTACACTTCCTTATGAAGCACAATGCCTTGAGTAAATGCCAAATTGGCTTTCTTCCAAAATGTCGCACATCCGACCACATTTTTACAAACACTAATTGATAAATATGTACATCAAAACAAAGAACACATTTTTGCTTGTTTCGTTGATTTCAAGGAAGCATTTGATTCAATCTGGCATGAAGGACAATACCTAAAAACTTATCGACAGTGGAATAGGGGGGAAATTCTATGATTTGATCAAATCTATGTACACCGCCAGCCAATGCGCTGTTAAAATTGGAAACCAAAGAACCGAGTTTTTCCCCCAGGGGCTTGGAGTGAGACAGGGCTGCTTGTTTAAGCCCCACCCTCTTTAACATTTACATAAACCAATTAGCCAATACATTAGAACATGCTCCCTTTCAAGGTCTCACTCTACACGACACCGAGATCAAGTGTCTTCTCACGCAGACGACCTGGTCCTCCTGTCGCCCACTAAAGAGGGGCTTCAGGACAGCCTGGATCTGCTGGAGGACTACTGTCAGTCCTGGGCCCTGACCGTCAACCTCCAGAAGACTCGAGTAATGATGCTCCAGAAACGCCCACACATTCACACTATCACACAGAACCACTGAGAGCACAAAAACATACAATTAACTCGGCCTGAAAATAACTCCAACTGGCAACTTTACTTTGGCTGTGAATGAACTCAAAGAGAAAGCTCAAAGGGCTTTCTATGCCATAAAAAGATCAATCAAAATTGACATCCCAATCAAAATTTGGCTCAAACTTTTCAAATCAATAATTGAACCAATTGTTTTATATGGCAGTGAAGTGTGGGGTCCTTCTATAAAATTTGATTTTTTAAATTGGGAAAAACATCCGATTGAAACTCTACATTTAGATTTCTGTAAACGGATACTCAAAGTCCAAAGAAAAACACCAAACAACGGATGCAGGGCAGAATTAGGCCAATACCCTCTCCTTCTAAACATCCAAAAAAGAGCCATCAAATTCTGGAAACACCTGAAAACAAGCGACCCCAACACAAACCATTACAGAGCCCTAAAACACGAAGAGCTGAGCGTAGCGAGGAGTTCCCTGTGCCAGCTGGTGCTGAGACTGACTGAGCTCTCTCCTGCAGAGATCAGCACACCTCAGCACACACACACATTCGGCCTGCACAAATGATCAGAACAGAACAAGACAAGTACATCACCCATTGGACAAACACCATTAAAAACCAACACAAACTGGAATGTTATTTGGCACAAAATCGAGAGTACACTGTTGCGAACTACCTGAGCACAGTGAGTGATGTGAAGCTCAGGAAAACCCTGACGATGTACAGACTCAGCGAGCACAGTCTGGCCATAGAGACCGGCCGGCGCAGACAGACCTGGCTCTCCCGTGAGGACAGACTCCGCACTGCATCCTGGGAGTGACGGAGACCGAGCTGCACTTCCTCACAGAATGCCCAACATATAAACACATCAGAGACCACTATTACCCCAAAATTAATCAAATTTTTCCTCAATTCAACACCTGTAATCCAACCCAAAAACTCTGTTTCATTCTTGGCGAAGAAGCCAAATGCTCCAATATAGCTGCAAAATTTGTAGCATCTTGCCACATCCTGAGGGACGACCAGAAACCAGCAAACAACCAATAAACACACTCACTCACAGCCATCAGACACACACATGTATATAATGCTCAATTCCAAGTTCAGTGTTAGTTTGTTTTTGTTTTTTTTTTGTTTTTTTATATAGATGATTTAAGATTGAGAGAGAGAGAGAGAGAGAGAGAGAGAGAGAGAGAGAGAGAGAAATTGCTAAAGATGATTGGTTTGATAAGGAATGCCAAAAATTAAGAAAAGAATTACGATCATTATCAAATATATAACACAGAGACCCTGCAAATCAGCAAACCCTCAAAACATACAAGTCACTACTAATACAGAAAAAGCTGATCACATGAAAGCAAAGCTTAATAAGATTGAGGAGGCAGTTGATCAGAATTCTTTTTGGGAATTATGGAATAATTTAGATCAATCAAAAGAACCCAAACACATTCCCATCTATGACCCTAACATCTGGACCGGACATTTTGGAAAACTTTATTCACAAAACGAACCAACCCTCACCCAAAAACATCTGACCTCCCAATTATATACCCTGGAGCGCACTGTAAAAGACCAGCTAAACCAGTTAGACCAGCCCATATTATTATATGAACTGACAGACAAGATGAAGTCCCTAAAAAATAAAAAATCCTGTGGCGTGGATTTAATATCTAATGAGATGCTGAAACACAGCAGCCCCAAACTGAAAGAGGCAATTCTGAAATTATTCAATCTTTTATTAAAATCAGGACACTTTCCTGAGATCTGGAAAGAAAATTTGATTACACCAATTTTTAAAAAGGGTGAGAAGTACGACCCAAATAATTATAGGGGCATCACAGTGAGCAGCAACCTGGGCAAACTCTTCTGTTCCATCATCAATGGCAGATTAGTTCAGTTCATCCAAGAACACAAGACCCTCAACAGTTGTCAAATTGGATTTATGCCTAAACAGAGAACATCAAATCACATTTACACACTCCACACACTCATACAAAAACACGTCCAACAAACAAAACAAGGGAAAATATTTGGCTGCTTCATTGATTTAAAAAAAGCCTTCGATTCGGTTAGGCATAATGGACTTTTCCTAAAAATAATTCAAAGCGGAATAGGAGGAAGGACATATGACATTATAAAGGACATTTACAATGGGAACAAATGCGGAGTGAAGATTAATGAGAAACGTACTGATTATTTCAGTCAAACTAAAGGAGTCCGTCAAGGCTGCAGCCTCAGCCGGACTCTATTAAATATCGATATTAATGAATTGGCATCAGCACTTGAGAAGTCCTCTTGTCCTGGTCTGACCCTCGAGGACAGAGAAATCAAAAGCCTCCTGTACGCTGATGATCTTCTGCTGCTGTCTCCTCATGAAGAGGGTCTGCACCAAAGCCTCTCGCTTCTTCAACAGGACAGCAGCGACTGGGCCTTACCAATAAACATGGAGAAGTCCAAAATCATGATCTTCCAGAAAAAACCTCGCCTTACTGACAAGAAATACAAATTTACACTTGGGGGAACAATTCTTAATCATGTCACCTGTTATAATTATTTGGGTCTGACAATCTCAGCTTCTGGAAAGTTTGACACTGCAATAAAAGATCTGACTGATAAAGCACGTAGGGCGTATTATAGTATAAGAAAACCCCAGTTCAAATATAACCCACCGATTAAACTGTGGCTAAAAAATCTTTGACAGCATCATCAAACCGATCTTCCTATATGGCTGTGAAATCTGGGGCCCCAAATTTAAACTAAATTACGAATCCTGGGACAAAACCCCCGCTGAAGTTTTCCACCTTGAGTTCTGCAAGAACATCCTGGGAACTCACAGAAACGCTCCAAGTCTGGGTTGCCGGGCAGAATTAGGCAGATTCCCTCTCCTATCTGAAATCCAGAAGAGAGCCGTAAAGTTCTGGTTCCATCTATCAGACGCGCCGCCAGAGAGTTACCATCACTGCGCTCTCAGATACAGGGCAGGACACCCAGAGAGCGACCCCATGCAGCATTTAGTGGAAAAACACAAACTCAATTCAACAATTCAGTTCAGACACTCAAAAGTAAAAGAAATTGGGAAAATAACCAAAGAAGAATACATACACGCAGATAAAGGTCACACAATTAAATAAATTGAAATACTTCCACAAAATAAAGTCTTCCTTCTTCATAACAGATTATAAATTGGCACCATACCTGACCAATATTAGTAACTATGGTCAGAGAAAGCTCCTGACAAGGTATCGCATTAGTGACCACAGTCTGTGTGGAGACGGGCCGACACAGGCCCAGCTGGAGAGCCAGAGAGCTCAGACTGTGTGTGTGTGTGTGTGTGTGTGTGTGTGTGTGTGTGTGTGTGTGTGTGAGAGAGAGACAGAGAGCTCAGACTGTGTTCACACTGCCCTGATGGAGTCGTAGAGGACGAGCTGCACTTCCTCACCGAGTGCAGCAAGTACAAACACATCAGAGACACTTATTTCACACAGATAGCACAGATTTTACCTCAATTCCAACAAGCGAGCCTCGTAAACAAACTGTGTTATATTTTGGGAGAGAAACAAGAGTGTGTTCACCTGGCAGCGCAGTATGTGTCTTCCTGCAATCATATGAGGGACAAGGGCTGAACCCTCTTTTCCCTTAAACTGCTCCCTGTACTTATTTCTGTTATTCTATTCTTTTTTTTATTGTGATATATTAATGCATAATATGAAAAAAAAAAAATTCACTTTTATTTATCTACACATGTTTGTACATGTCTATTGCTTTGGCAATATTGTGATACTTTACACATTCATGCCAATAAAGCTCATTTGAATTGAATGAGAGAGAGAGAGAGAGAGAGAGAGAGAGAGAGAGAGAGAGAGAGAGAGAGAGAGAGAGAGAGAGAGAGAGAGAGAGAGAGAGAGAGAGAGAGAGAGAGAGAGAGAATAAAAGCCAAATGCTGGCGTGATGAATTTAGTTAATTTATCATGATGTCATCGTGCAGCTTAGTTCTCATAACAGCGTCAGTGCAGGAAGATCAGTAATAATGTTGAATATTAAAGGAGAACTCCGGTGCAAAATGAACCTTTGGTCTAATTACACATTGTTACCTAGTCAACCGTTATCTGAGATTTGTTTTCATGATTATCGAATGTAAATAGTTTTATCTCTAAAAACAGTTTAGCCTATAACGCTAGTATAACGCTAGTATACGGGGCATGGAGTAATGACAAATAAAAATCGCTTGTTAATACCACTAACAAGGCTCAAAATAGCCCCACACTAACACGGTAGCATAATGAGGGTCCCTACATGCAAACCGAAGCATTGAGAACTGTGTAAGTGTCCAGACAGTTTAATAAGAAGATATTGTATACATACAGTCAACTTCACGTATATAAGCAGAATCCATCTTTGAAAAACAGACTCTATCAGTCGAACTACGAACCGCCGATCCAAATCCGCTGAACTGTGTAGAATCTCATATGGTCCAGCGCATTTGGATCGGTGGTTCGTAGATCGATTGATAGAGTCTGTTTTTCAAAGATGGATTCTGCTTATATACGTGAAGTTGACTGTATGTATACAATATCTTCTTATTAAACTGTCTGGACACTTACACAGTTCTCAATGCTTCGGTTTGCATGTAGGGACCCTCATTATGCTACCGTGTCAGTGTGGGGCTATTTTGAGCCTTGTTAGTGGTATTAACAAGCGATTTTTATTTGTCATTACTCCATGCCCCGTATACTAGCGTTATACTAGCGTTATAGGCTAAACTGTTTTTAGAGATAAAACTATTTACATTCGATAATCATGAAAACAAATCTCAGATAACCGTTGACTAGGTAACAATGTGTAATTAGACCAAAGGTTCATTTTGCACTGGAGTTCTCCTTTAAGTGTCTCCAACTAAACAAGCCAAAGGAGGAAACAGTGGCAAGGAACCCAAACTCCATCAGGAGACAGAATGAAGAAAAAAAACTTGGGAGAAACCAGGCTCATTCGGGGCCCGGGGCCTATACCTTGAAGCCAGGTATGTTTCGTTTAGTTTGTGCCAACCCTGAGTTTGAGGCACCGTGAAAGTGACTCGGCTTTTAGCGTTGTTCATCGCTAATATAGTATCTTGTGCTCTGGCTGACCGGCTCCAGGTTCTAGATCTCAAACCAAAACTGGACCAATCAGCTGTGAGCAAAGTGACACATGACTGATCCCCCTGTTTCTCTTAATCCAAATTTAAGAAATAACAGATTTTCAAAGATTTTTTTTTTGTTAAAATTATATTATAGCCCTAATCCATTACATTTGATCAATTCTAGTTAAAATCGTTTAGTTTAAATGAATGTGTGTATATATATATATATATATATATATATATATATATATACCGTACAGATAATATGTAATGTAAATAAGATTTGAAATTGGTAAAAGCTTTAAAAATGACTGCATTTGAGTTTACATGTTCAAATCCCTATATACCTGTTATCAACTAAACTAACTTCACTTGCACTGATATATGAAAATATTTTCTTCTTGCTGTTCAGATGCATTTATATACTTCATTTTCTTCAATCTTGGCAGAACAGAGAATTGAATCACACGACTCTCTCGCGAGAATTTTCTCTCTCACAGTTTCTCTATGTTTCAAGGCATGTGATTGGCTGTTCGCTAGTGATGTCACACTTTCACGTGCACGTGCTCCATGACCTCAGGATCAAAGCCTGAGTTTACAGAGGAAAACCATCAAGCCCCAGTTCTCCTCTGGCCAGCCGATTGAACCTGCCGTGGTTTAATTCCCGGCATTGATATCATTCAGAATACTTCATCCGGTTCCTTCTGTTTGAAAAACAGGACACATTATAAATGATGAACTTTACAGTTATTGAACCGAACTGAATCAACACGGAACTGATTTCAACTGAATATCAACTTTTTACAGTACAATTTAATTCTGTTTGCACCATTATCTACAGGTGAAAACTCGCAAAAGTTAATTTATTTCAACAATTCAACTTAAAAGGTGAAACTAAAATATTATATAGACTCATCACATGAAAAGTGAGATATTTCAAGCCTTTATTTGTTATAATTTTGATGATTATGGCTTACAGCTTATGAGAATTTTCAAGATTTTTAAGTTGAGTTGTTGAAATAAATTAACTTTTGCGAGTTTCACCTGTAGATAATGATGCAAACAGAATTAAATTCTACTGTAAAAAGTTGATATTCAGTTAAACCTTGAATATTCTCATAAGCTGTAAACCATAATCATAAATAAAGATCACTTTATAATAAATGATCACTTTATAATAAATAAAGGCTTGAAATATCTGTACGTTTCCATTCAAAGTTGCGAATTTAACTTGTGTGCAAAATTGTAAATTCCCTTAAATTATTTGCAAATAAAGCCATTTCCAACTAGCCTGGCAAGCCAGACTTACATCAAGATGTTTAGTCTGGCAACTCTCCATAGACGCGGCTCAATCCGAGGGGCGGGATAAACGGTTGTCTCTCAAAATCCCTCTGCACGCAATAGGATAGCGCTACAACCAACCAGAGCAACGAAGAAGGTGAAACTTTTTCCTTATCCAGTCGGCTCCGAACATTTCTTCCTTTTTTAAGAATGACTTAAGTGCCGTTCTTTGCTCTTTTCTTAAAGAAAAACTTAACACCAAGTCCTCCAGAGTCGCGGCCAAAGCCGATTCGAAAGACCGCTGTTCTCCATCCGCAGCCGCCATTCTTTGTTTTCAAGTGGCAGCCGTCGCAACTCTGTCGTCATATGTTAAGCCCGCCCCCGCCTACTCTATACACGACGTGATTGGCCGGACCCAATTTAGGTTTTTGCAGCTAGAAGGTCTATGGAGAGTTGCTAGCCTGCCCTGGCTGCAAAATACATTTTACTAATACTAGAATACAAAAGAATACAAAATACTAGATTTCTAGGCTAGTTTCCAACCCATGTGTTCAAGAGAACTGGCACAAAATATCAGTAATACAAATTTTGCTGCAATCAGGGAAGAAACTTTGACAATTTTCCTCCATCATAAATGCCTGGCTTCTCAGAGCGCGCTGATGAAACACAGTGAACGCTGTCGTGGTCTCTTGCGTTCAGAAGCTGGTGTTCGGGAACACAATCGTGTTAGACGCTTCTGGAGGGAAATCATTCTGACTTTGGCTCAGACATTTCAAAATGACCAAACCAACATTTGAGATGCTGTGTGACGCGATTGGTCCGCTGGATAGTCCAGTTATCCAATCACAGCCTCTGTTAAGGCAAAGTCATGTGAGGTTTTTTTTTTTTGTTGCGCATCAAGGCATTAATTCAGTAAACGTATCATTGTAATTTATGCGCATGTCTTCTTATCAATAAAAAAAAAAAAACATCCTCAATTGAGTGCATTTTTTATTTATGTGCATCTTGGCATTTCCATCCAACGTTTTTTTTTCTTTCTGCGATATCCCAAAATGCGTATAAAAATAAGTGGATGGAAAATGTAATCATAATTTTCCTGTTATCACTGTAAAGCTGCTTTGAAACAATCTGTATTGTATAAAACACTATATACATAAAAGTGACTTAACTATACTGTACTGATTTGTTAAAGTCCCCCTGTAGTCAATCATTGTATCCCTTAAACACATCTTTGATCACCAAAATTACATATTTAAATGTTTTTTGTCTTCATGCCTTAAAATATCTTGAATGTAACTCGACACCCTTGTCTCATTTAGTATACACTGTTCTATGAATATGCAAATGAGCCCCGCCTCCACTCACTCACTCACTCAGAGATCCACTGGTTGACGGTCACACGTTGATCTGATTGGTTACAAGGTAGTTTGTGACGTCAGAAACACCAGCGATTTCAAACCGTGTTTTTGAGACTGTCTTTGGTTCACTGCAGTTTTAAGCAGAAGATACTCAGCAATGCTGTCGACTTATAAATTTACACATGGTTTGTCTTAGAGCATATTAAAAACACAACATAGACATATAAACAACATTAAAAGCTGGATTTTCACCACAGGGGGACTTTAAAAAGTGCCATTGACCATCAATGTTTCTGTTGACTATCAATAACGTTTATCAAAATTAGGTTTGATTAATCAGAAGCTAATTCCTTCACGAGTTTAATCAGAAATAATCAGGAACATGTAATCAGAAATATAAAACGATGTCACTTGTTGACTAATGGCATATCTGGAGTTATACAGTCTATTTACAGTCTCTGTTTACAGCTGGTCCTGGTTGGCCCGTTGATCAGCGTGACTTCGGACAGTGCCTCTTGACGTGGGTCAGTAGATTGCTGGACTGTGTGAATCTCCTCCCGCAGAGCGGACAGTGGTACGGCCTCTCTCCGGTGTGCACCCGCTCGTGTCTCTTCAGGGCTCCCGAGTGGCTGAAGCTCCTCCCGCAGTGGGAGCACTTGTAGGGCTTCTCTCCGGTGTGGACCCGCTGGTGCATCTTCAGTGCGTTGGCCGTGACGAAGGCGCTGCCGCACTCGGAGCACACGTGATCTCTCACACCCGTGTGTATGTTCTCGTGGTCTTTGAAAGTGCAGAGGCGCGAGAAGCTCTTGCCGCAGATGGAGCACAAGAACGGCTTCTCGTTCGAGTGAATGGACAGGTGCGTTTTTAAGTGCGACGCCAGAATGAATTTCTTCCCGCACTGATCGCAGGTAAAGGGCCGTTCGCCGGAGTGATAGCGCAGGTGACCTTTGACATCCGTGGCCCGCTTGAAAGTCTTCCCGCACTGAAGGCACGTGAACGGCCTGGCTTCGCTTCTCTTAGTTCTGTCTTGGTCCACGTCCTGTGAAGAACTGAATGATTGATCTTCAGCTATGAAGTGCGTAGGTTTCTGATACTGATGGTCCGATTCATGGTTACACGCCACTTCATTGGGTTCTTCTTGACCTTCCTCTGTTTCTTCTGCCGAGTCTGAAATTAACAAATGATATTGTCAAAATTCAATTCAAGAGGGATACGTCTGAAGAGAAAGTCAACTGTCAGTAAGGCACATGTGTTAGGTAACCATTTTGATCTACTTGGTTATGATAACACAAACTAAAAGCTATTTTCTTCCTACGCACATTTTGATTTCTTGGTAACACTTTACAATAAGATTTCATTAGTTAACTTAAGCTAAAGTCCCCCTGTAGTCAATCATTTTATCCCTTAAAATTCACCTTTGATCACCAAAATTACATATTTAAATGTTTTTTTCCTTGAATTTATTTTTTTGTGATGCCTTAAAATAGCTTGAATGTTTCTTGACACCCTTGCCTCATTTAGTATACCATGAATATGCAAATGAGCCCCGCCTCCACTCACTCACTCACTCAGAGATCCACTGGTTGACGATCACACGTTGATCTGATTGGTTACAAGGTAGTTTAACTTGATTTTCACCACAGAGGGACTTTAACTACATTAGTTAACATGAACAAAATATTTCAAAAGCATTTATAAATCTCAGTTAAAGTTATTCTCAACATTTACTAATACATGATTAAAATCAAAAGTCGTATTTGTAGTTAGTTAATGAACCTGAACTAACATGAACTAACTATGTATTTTTAATCATTAATGTTAAAAAGATGAATAAGTACTGTAAAGAATGCATTGCTCATTTCTCTTTTTCCTGTCTCAACATCTGCATTCCTCTACAAATGAATCGAGATTGGACACAAACCTTTTTGTTCCTCATCGTCATCTTTGTTTTCTATTTGCGATGGCTCTGGATCGCTCATGTCTTCCTCTTTAATAAACGACAACTTTACAGTATTATGCAATGAAGATCTCCGTTGTTACATCTAGTTTTTCCTGGTTGACTGGATACACTTCTGCATTTGAAGGATAGTAAAACTATTCAGCATTTACAGGTGAATTGCACGAAAGGTGCCAGATCTAAGGAAAACACACACAAAAAGAAGTTATTGAATTTAATAGGCAAGCATACCATTATTTACACTACCTGATTTTATTTAGACAGACTGACAGAGTATTACATTTATATTTTCCTACACATTTATTTTACCTTCACAGTTAATAACATACTTTACTAAATGAAATGACACAAAAAAATATTAATACAAAACAAAAATATTAAGTAAAAATATGAGTTATTGTAACACGTTACATATTTACTATACAAATTACTATAAATTAGGCATAATTACATGCAACTAACCCTAAATCCTAACCCTATAGTAAGTACACATGTAGTTAGTTAGTTAATATTACTCAGTCATTAAATGTATAGCCTAATTACACTGTAACACACATTAACATAAAGTGTAACTAACGACAGTATGTTGAAGTAAATGTAAGAACAGAAACAAATGTTGGTCTTAAAACAAAACCGATATAAGACTTAAGATTAAGATTTAAGATTGTCTCATGCAACATTAAATTCATAACATCTCATTACAATGTAATTTGGACATTTTGTGTGAGCAGTCTTCTTTGTTTAAATGTTTAACTTACTGTTTAACTCATACATGTATGTCTTCTTCAGCGACTTGCTCTTTGTATTGGTTTGTTTGAGAATTACTGTGCACTTTGTCTGATACTGTCAGTTTATTAATATCAAATGTAAGTCTGAGACCCTTGGTGCTCTGCAGATGCGGTCATATGGTTGCTGAATTACCTCTTTATTTACTCCTGACATTTCCAGCAGCAAACGCATGTGTTTATTTGAGATAAAGCGCTGCTGGTTATACGGAAAGTCTAGTTTCAATCGCGTCAGTAACAGTACCAGCTCGCGCGCGCACGTCAGTTACTTACGACAGTTGTTACTGGGGCGTCAGTTTTTACGTGATAACTTAGTAGAATAGTAGAACGTAATAGAAACAAAAATGTTTATTACATAAAAACTAACAAAGTATCCGCAAGGAAACCCTCTTTTATGGCCTTTCACTAGACTACTGTTGTTTTGGCGTAAACTCCTCCCAGTGTCCGCGTTTGTTGTGACTGAATCATGTGATCAATCGTCCAGCTCACGTGACGCATCTCTCGCGTTATTTCATCTCACTGCACAGGCTTTATTTCTCAGCATTTCATTCATTCTTCTTGCATTTTAAAGCATGTATTAATCTTTGTTAATGATGTAATGATCCGTTTCCAGTCTGAACCAAGTGCACACGCTGAGAAAGTCAAAGTGTTAGGTTGTGATCCGCTCTCCTAAGTGTAAGGTCACATTCATGATCACCTGCTTCATATATTACAAATAATAATAGTTGTGTACGGGCTTTGTTTCAAAGGGATATTGTCTCCAGACCTGCTACTATATCATTTTGGAATGGTTGTGCTGATAATCTGTTAGGGAATAAAATTGGAAACTTCCTTAAAAAAGAAAAGATAAAGATGACTTGCTTGAAAATCATAATGATTTTAGTAGACTTTTTAAGGTGCACACAATAATTTTCCATAAACACATTATAAAAATGCAAACGTATATTGTTCCGATTAAATATTACCTTCTTGTAAACTGTGTATTTTATAAACCTTTAAAGCATGTTTCACAGAAAATGCATGCTTTATTTTTCTTTATGGTATCTTTTCCAAATACCAAGGTCTGAAAGATTATTATTTTGCCTAAATTACACTTCATTTATCAAAATTAATGAAAATAAACATAATTTGGTTATATTATTTATCTGATAAATTAGCCTACGTTTATTTTCATATTAAACATCGCAACAGTCATTTATCACTGTTTAGTTTAATAGGCACTTTTAAATATGACATTTTTATTGATAAAATGAATAACTTCATTATATTTAGGCTACATACAAGTACCTTGTAATAGGCTACATATTTTTTTACATTGAATCTCCAAATTAATGTAGAAAAAAACCAAAGATGGTATATTTAGTTTAATTCCATCTTTTTTTACTTAACTATAAAACTAAGGCTATCACTGATACCGATAACATTTATGAAGATGAAATCAGTAAATAAACACCAAACTCTGAGACAGGAATATTGTCAAACCCAAACAGGACACCTATTTATTGAACAGATGAAGCAGGCGAGTAATAGTGAAGTAAGAGTTATTGATGACTTATGAATAGTGAAAGTCCTTTCCTTTTGTCCAGGTAGCTTGAGATGAGGCGATAACTGTGGGAATATGGAAATATGTGAAATATCCTATAATATAAAAGTAATAATAAAACACAAAATTGCGTGTTAGTGCCATTTCCCCCATAAGTGTTTACATGATCAGTAAACCAAATGTTATAGCCTATTTGTTGTATTTAACATACAAAATGTATGGTTACTCAATGAAAGGTAATATTCTTTACATTTAGTTGAATTGATTATTAAAGGGGCTGTTTAATAAGCTCCATGTGCCACTGAATGTTGTGTAACACCAGTGCAACTGTATGTTGTTGATCACACAAACTGCCCATTCTTGGAAACACATGGAATAAATCTATTATGAATCACTATGAATACCACATTAACAGTCTCATCCATAACCGTAAACTTATTTTTGCACGATGCGAATGACGGCAGAAGGTCTGGACTCCATAGCAGCTTTCATTGGTCAAGGCCAAGGTCATGTCTAGGAGCGTGAAAGTGTTACCGATGTCCCTATATCAGACCGGTTTGTAAAACTCTCGTATTTTAAAGAGTCTATGCCACGAACTTTACATACTTCACATTGTTTTGAAAATCCAGAGTTTAGTTGATCCTGATAAACTCTCGTTGTCACAGTTGTAAATATGATGGCTTGCTTGTAAAGCGGTATCGCGCTTTGTTTGGTAACCATAGAAACCGGAACTATGGTAACGGGGTCAGAGTTTAGTTTTGACAAACGGCGGAAAAGACGAAAGAGAAAGGCTGAAAAGGTTCACGGTTAAAAACAGTAAAACGCCACGGAGAAACAAGTACAACTACAAGGTTTAGCTTCGGTCAATTGGGGAACAAGGTTTGTAGAGTGAACGAAATATATATTTGAGCTACTTAAAATGTTTATTGTAAAATGTATAATTTGATAATGCTAACGAATTGAAACTAATGTAATGAGCTGTGTAAGTTAACGTTAACGGTCAAAATGTGATGGTAATGCATGGTTTATTTGATTTTACCCAGCTCTTACGTTGGTTGATGACACGGACGGCAATAAAAGTCATTTAACCATCAGTTCTGGCCTTCTCAATATTGACTGGATGCTACAGTAAGAGCTTGCGGCCATCGCCACCTGCTGCACAACGTGGCTACAAGATCCGACGGCAATACCCGCGATGTCCAGCAGATGACAGAAGTTGGTCAGAAAATAAAACAGTTCATTGAAAAGTGCTCAAAATGGAAGAATCACAGGCTGCTTCAGTAAGTCAAATGGACATGAATGAACAGATCACAAGTCTACAACAAGAAATTCAAGATTTAAAAGACTCACTTATAGATGAAATTGAGGATAGACAAAACATTAAAGATTCAATCACACGAAAAGAACAAATCTTAACAGAGCTTCAAAACAAAGCTCAAAGCATGACAGAGTTGCCAAGACGTTCTGAAAGAGTTAAAGTACAAACGGAAAAGATGAGAACATTCCAAAAAGAAGAAATGAGTAAA
The DNA here is from genome assembly GCF_949152265.1 of Phoxinus phoxinus. Lineage (NCBI taxonomy): Eukaryota > Metazoa > Chordata > Actinopteri > Cypriniformes > Leuciscidae > Phoxinus > Phoxinus phoxinus. Next base: position 9,039,065 of record NC_136880.1, read on the forward strand.
AAGGAAAAAAGACTAACAACTCTTTATGAACAATGGAAAAAACAGGTACGCGAAACAAGAGAAAGGTTAAAGTTAGACATCACAGACAAGGAGATGTCAGAACTGGCAGACATAATAGAGCAAATGAGAAATGATGTATCAAATTTATATTCAGAAATAAGAGACCAAATGGCACCATCATCTGACATAAGAAGAAAGATTGATGCATGTGATGCAATAACTCGTGACATTGTAAGGATAATTCTGGAAAGAGTAAGTGGTGTTGATGAGGATTTTGATGCAGAGCGCGAAAGAACTCGTTTACGTGGACTTTTAAAGCACGACTATGCCCAGTCCATATACGGCTCAACCGCAGCATCAAATCGCAGCCAACGGTCCTCAGCTTCACAGCTCACAGCAAAACGAGCCAACGCAGCGGCAGAGCTAGCTGCAAAAGAGGCTGAATATGAGATCGTACTAGAGGAACAAAGACAACAGGAAAAGATAAAAGCTCTAGAGGAGGAGCACAAGAAAAAAATGGCAGCTCAAACATCAGAGTTGGAACGCTTGAAAGCACAGAAGGACGTGAGAGCAGCTCGAGCCAGGTTTGAAGCATATGACAGAGAGTTATCACAGGTGGATGATGTTCGGTCAATAAAAAGTGAACAGGTGAGCCCATACCTCACATCCGAACAGCCCACACCAGCACTCTCTTTCATTCCTGTGCAAACAATCCAGCTAGGCTCTTCATCCATAACTCCATCAAGATCAGCCAGGAACCTTGGAGTTGTAATTGATGACCAATTGAATTTCACAGACCACATTGCTAGCACTGCCCGGTCATGCAGATTTTCCTTGTACAACATCAGAAGGATCAGGCCCTTCCTATCAGAGCATGCTACACAACTCCTTGTTCAGGCGCTTGTTCTATCCAGACTGGACTATTGTAATGCTCTCCTGGCTGGTCTCCCAGCTTGCACTGTCAAACCTCTGCAACTGATCCAGAATGCTGCAGCTAGAGTGGTCTTCAACGAGCCGAAGAGAGCACACGTCACTCCTCTCCTCACGAAACTGCACTGGTTGCCGGTTGCCGCTCGCATCAAATTCAAGTCACTGACGTTTGCCTACAGAACAACCACTGGCACTGCTCCCTTGTACCTGAACTCATTACTACAGACTTATGTGCCATCCAGAAACTTGCGCTCTGCAAGTGAGCGGCGTCTGGTGGTGCCATCCCAAAGAGGCACGAAATCTCTCTCTCGGACCTTTACCATGACTGTTCCCTGCTGGTGGAATGATCTGCCTAACTCAGCCAGAGCTGCTGAGTCTGTAGCCATCTTTAAGAAACTGCTGAAGACGTATCTTTTTCGGCAGCACTTGAGCACTTAATCCAGTACTACTAACACTTTCTTATCTAATAAAAAAAAATAAAAAAAATAAAAATAAAAAATTGCGTTGGATTGTACTGTGAAGGGTCATAGCACTTACATATTGTTGTCCTACTGCTAGTTTAATTGCTTCTATTGTTTCTCATTTGTAAGTCGCTTTGGATAAAAGCGTCAGCTAAATGAATAAATGTAAAATGTAAATGTAAACAATTCCCCCTAGTGTCACTCAACTAGCTCAAGCAGTGCAGGACAGCATTAAACTGAACAGACTTCCTACGCCAGAACCAACAGTGTTTAGTGGCGAACCAATAAGCTTTATTGAATGGAAATCCACGTTTATATCACTGATTGAACAAAAGGGCATCTCAGCAGCAGACAAGTTGTACTATTTGAAAAGATATGTAACGGGCCCAGCTCGAAAATGCCTTGAAGGAACTTTCTTTAGAAACGACGAAGAGGCATACAAAGACGCTTGGGACAAATTAAACCAAAGGTACGGCCAGCCCTTCGTGATACAGAAGGCATTTAGAGAAAGGCTATCAAACTGGCCTAAGGTGCAGTCTAGAGATACTGATGGACTAAGGGCATTTGCAGATTTCATAAACGCATGCATGCTTGCAATGCCTCATGTAAAGGGGCTACAAATACTTAATGACAGCGAAGAAAACCAAAAAATGTTGCACAAACTACCAGACTGGATAAGTGCGAGATGGAACAGGCAGGTAACAAAGACTTTAATGGAGGGTGGTGAGTTTCCAAGTTTTAGTGCTTTTGCCTCCTTCCTCTCGTTAGAAGCTGAAGTCGCCTGCAATCCAGTCACCTCCATTCATGCACTTCGCTGCACGGAAACAAACAACGACCAAAGACACACAAAGGAAATCAAAAGAAACAAGGCAAGTGTATTTAACACAAACACAACTGAACAAAGTGATAGAAGGACAATAACAAAAACACCTTACGGCCTTCCATGCACAATGTGCCAAGGCACCCATCAACTTCACAAGTGCACTGACCTCTTGAAAATGTCTCTAGAAAATAGAAGGAAACATGTAAAAGACAATAGACTTTGTTATGGCTGTTTAAAACAAGGACACAGTGCTAAGGACTGCAAACGCCGCCTCATTTGTGAAACTTGCACAAAGCGACACCCAACATGTCTTCACGATGAAAATTACAGGAACGGTCTGCAAAGAGAAACACGCGTGAGCACAAACAATGCAACTCAAGGTAACTCACCTGAAACAGCAACAGCCATGTCACTTAATGTTGCCAGATCTGAACAGTCAGTCAGTACCTCAATGATAGTTCCAGTGTGGCTGTCAACTACTACTAACCCACTCAAGGAAAAACTGGTCTATGCGTTATTAGACACACAGAGCGACACTGTATTCATTGATCAGGATGTCACACATGAGCTGCAGGCAGATGTTTGTCCAGTAAAGCTGAAACTAACTACCATGATGGGTAGAAATGCAGTTGTAAGCAGTGGAAAGGTGTCTGATCTCTTAGTGAGAGGTTATAACTCAGCCACAGTCATAAAACTCCCCACTGCATACACAAAGGATTACATACCTGCTAACAGAAAACACATACCTACATGTGAAACAGCCAAACAGTGGAGTCACTTGCTACCTATTGTAGACGAGGTCCCTCCACTCCTCAGTTGTGAAGTAAGTCTCCTCATAGGTTATACTTGTCCTAGAGCTCTCGCACCAAAACAAGTCATCTTAGGCAAAGAAAATGAGCCCTATGCCATTCACACTGATTTGGGATGGAGCATAGTGGGCAACTCGACAACATGCAACGAAACCGATTTGGCGAGCAGTCTCTGTCACCGAGTCACTGTTAAAGAAATCCCTCCCTCCACTCCAGCAGATGCAATACGTGCTTTGGAAAGAGATTTCAAAGAGACTGACGGGAATGAAAAGACTGTGTCGCAAGAGGATTTAGTATTCCTTCAGAAACTCGAGCATGGCATAACACAGACTGAAAGTGGACATTTCGAAATGCCATTACCATTTAAAGAAAGACCACTAATGCCAGATAACAGACAACTCGCTGAAACCAGACTAAACCAGCTCAAACGCAAATTCATGAAAGATGAAAAATACAAAATGGACTACATGAAATACATGAGCGACATCATCAAAAGAGGTGATGCCGAAGAGACGGATGATAATGGACCGCCCGGAGAGACATGGTACATACCGCACCACGGCATCTATCATCCAAAGAAACCTGAGAGGTTGCGCGTGGTCTTTGACTGCTCTGCAAAGCACAAAGGTACCAGTCTTAACGAGCATTTACTGAACGGTCCTGACATGATCAACAACCTAACTGGTGTGCTTGTGCGCTTCAGACAGCACCAAGTAGCTCTCATGTGCGACATCGAAAAAATGTTTCACCAGTTCCAAGTCAAGGAAATTGATCGTGACTACTTGCGCTTCGTATGGTGGAAAGATGGAGACATGAACAGCCAACCACAAGCATACAGGATGGCAGTACACCTCTTTGGCGCCGTTTCATCACCCGGTTGTGCGAACTATGGACTCAAACATTTAGCCAAAGAGAACAGTTCTCCCTTTCCAGTTGGCTCACAGTTCATAGCAAGAGACTTCTATGTAGACGACGGAGTCACCAGTGCAGAGACAGTAAAGGATGCTATACAACTGGCAAAGGAAGCACGTGAACTATGTGCAAAGGGTGGACTAAGGTTACACAAATTCGTGTCCAACAACTCTGAAGTTTTAAACAGCATTCCAGCTTCAGAGCATGCAACAGATACAAAAACAAAGGACTTGACGTTTAAGGAAACTCAGACAGAGAGAGCACTTGGCATTTATTGAAATGTGAATAAGGACTGCTTTACATTCAGCATTGCACTAAAGGACCAAACACCAACCAGGCGTGGCATCTTGTCCACAGTCGCAGCAATATACGACCCCCTTGGCTTCATTGCTCCCTATGTGCTCAAAGGGAAGGGGATTCTCCAAGAAATGTGTCGTCAAGGAACAGACTGGGACGACCCACTACCTGAACATCTTAAGCCACGGTGGGAGTGCTGGAAAGGAGATCTACACAATCTAAAAAATGTGCAAATCAGCAGATGTTATGTTCCTGCTGATTTTGGAGAAGTGGTAAAAAGAGAAATACACCACTTTTCAGATGCAAGCACCTCAGGATATGGACAGTGTTCTTATCTCAGACTCATAAACAAACGGGAAGACGTTCACTGTACCTTCATCATGGGCAAAGCACGCGTCTCTCCAACAAAGGTCACTACAATCCCAAGGCTAGAACTTACCGCAGCCGCAGTATCAGTCGCTGTAAGTAACACGCTAAGAGAGGAACTGCTCTATGACAATATTGAGGAATTCTTCTGGACAGACTCAAAGGTCACTCTAGGATACATAAACAACGATGCGAGACGGTTTTACACGTGTGTTGCTAATAGAGTGCAGAAAATCCGCAACAGTACCTCACTGCAACAATGGTTTTATGTGCCTACCAACGAAAACCCAGCAGACATGGCATCCAGGGGCACATCTATAAATGAACTGCTTTCATCTAATTGGTTTACAGGCCCTCACTTCCTGTGGGGAAAGAAAATACAGCTTCCAACAAAAGAGACCGCTGTACTTCCAGTAGGAGACCCAGAGGTGAGAAAAGTACAGACACTAAGCACAGGTACGGTTGAACATACAAGCCTTAGTGACCGGCTCACAAAGTTCTCATCCTGGTCCCGTGCAGTCAGCGCAGTCGCACGTCTCAGACGATACCTGCTCAAAGACAAATCAAAGACACTCACAACTGTAACTGAAAGACAAAACACAGAAACTGTGATTATCAAAGATTTACAAAGACAAGCATATCAAAACGAAATAGAGACATTAAACAAAGGCAAACAACTCCCAAAGAACAATAAAATGTACAACTTGGATGTTTTCTTGGATAAGGACAATGTGCTCAAGGTGGGAGGAAGGCTCCATCACTCATCTCTTCCCAGCTCATTGAAACATCCCACAATCATTCCCAGAGACCATCATGTCACAAAACTGATAATTGCTCACTGTCACGAAAGGGTCAATTATCAGGGAAAGGGCTTCACAATGAACGAGATACGATCCAATGGCTATTGGATTCCAAAGTTGAGTCAAACGGTTGCATCCTGCATTCGCCAGTGTGTGTTCTGTCGGAAACAAAGGAGACCTGTGGAAGGACAAAAAATGAGAGACTTACCCACAGAAAGAATGGAACACTCTCCGCCTTTTACATACTGTGGTATGGACGTTTTTGGTCCGTTCCTGACCAAACAAGCAAGGAAAGAAAATAAAAGGTATGGCCTCCTTTTCACATGCTTTTATTCACGTGCAATTCATGTCGAAATGTTAGAGGACCTATCAACGGACACTTTTATAAATGGGCTCAGATGCTTTATCGCTCTAAGAGGCTCTGTCAGACAAATAAAATGCGATCAGGGTACTAACTTTGTAGGTGCCAAAAACGAACTGAATGCAGCACAAGGCGAAATTGACACTGACAAACTGACAACCTTCCTTGCAGAAAAACAATGTGATTTTGTCCTAAACACACCGCATGCTAGTCACGCAGGTGGAGTATGGGAACGACAGATACGGACTGTGAGAAACGTTCTTAATGCAACATTGGCTCTCACACCAGGTCGACTCACCGACTCTTCACTTAGAACCTTCTTGTATGAAGCAGCTGCTATCGTAAACAGTCGCCCCCTTACAACAGATAGTCTCAACGATCCAAACAGTTTGGAGCCGCTAACTCCAAATCATCTTGTCACAATGAAAACCTCAACTCCTCTGCCTCCCCCAGGACAGTTCGTTAAGGAGGATTTGTATGCACGGAAACGATGGCGTCAAGTACAGTACTTGCTCGAACAGTTTTGGAGCAGATGGAAAAGGGAGTACCTGCAGAACATGATGGTCAGACAAAAATGGCACAAGCCTAAAAGAAACATGCAAATAGGCGACATAGTAATGGACAAGGATGAAATGCAACCACGATCCCAGTGGAAACTTGGGCGAATCTTGGACACTGTGAAAGATACAGATGGACTTGTCAGACAGGTCAAAATAGGCTTTGCAGACAGAAATCTTACCAAAAGGGGTCAACGTGTGAACAAAATGTCTGTAGTAGAACGCCCAGTTCATAAGTTAGTTCTGCTACTAGTAGATATTGAAAAGTAAATTTACAATACATAAGTGTATTGAAATGTTGAAGTTACAGTTGTAACATGTTTACAAGATTATTTCTATATTTTGGTTAAGTAACTTGAATAAATTATTTGTGTTTTTATGTGTGTAACAGCAAATAATTTGGTGGGAGTGTAAAGCGGTATCGCGCTTTGTTTGGTAACCATAGAAACCGGAACTATGGTAACGGGGTCAGAGTTTAGTTTTGACAAACGGCGGAAAAGACGAAAGAGAAAGGCTGAAAAGGTTCACGGTTAAAAACAGTAAAACGCCACGGAGAAACAAGTACAACTACAAGGTTTAGCTTCGGTCAATTGGGGAACAAGGTTTGTAGAGTGAACGAAATATATATTTGAGCTACTTAAAATGTTTATTGTAAAATGTATAATTTGATAATGCTAACGAATTGAAACTAATGTAATGAGCTGTGTAAGTTAACGTTAACGGTCAAAATGTGATGGTAATGCATGGTTTATTTGATTTTACCCAGCTCTTACGTTGGTTGATGACACGGACGGCAATAAAAGTCTTTTAACCATCAGTTCTGGCCTTCTCAATATTGACTGGATGCTACATTCCATGAGGGGGTTTCATCACAGGATCTTTGTTTCCAGGTGGACCTTAAATACTCAGAAATACTGTAGAAATAAACCAATCAAATGAGGACTCCAATTCTGTGTGCTATAATAGCGAAATAAACCTAAAATTCTCGGGACAGCAGCATCTGTCCAAATTTTAAACTTAACCGTTCTATTTCATCAGAAACGATCTGAAAACAGGGCTTTAAGTGTAAAATACCGAACTTGTCCTTTAAGCTAACTCATTACATTTGAGGAAACTGATTCCCTCACTTCATTTTAGTTTATAAAAACAATAGTTATGAGTACTCTGCAATTATTTCAGTTGAGTTCACTAAAAGTAGATATTGCAGTCAAGAAATTAAGTGATTAATTAAGTGATTAATTAAGTCATTGTTAAGCATTAGTGATGACCACCTGCTGTTAACATGCAGAATGACTGAAGGAAAAAGAAACACAAGAACTACGACTGACTTCCAACCTCAACATTAGATGAAATCAACTGAAGATAAAATATGTTTAAATCTGTCAAGATCTCAGCAGAGGAGGATTGAACAACTCCACAAACAGCATTACCAGCTTCACTTACAGTGGCGGCTGGTGAAAAATATCTTCAGTGGGGCTGTGTCATATTCGGTCAGTTTCAATCGTTTCTTAAAAAAACAAGTTTTTTTATTTGAATATTACTCTTCAGCTTACAATCTTTACACCTTGTTATGGATATTGAATCTTTAACCTAACTTTGTAAGTGATCTCTGTATATTACTTTCTGCCCTTGGTATGTCTATCTTTGATGTTGAGGTTTATTTAGTTAAATTCCTTAACCTATCTTTGTAAAGCAACCTTGGGTGCTGGAAAGGCTATATAAATAAAAATTCTTATTATAACCACCCAAACCCAATATTAACACAAACTGCAGGATACTAGTGCACTGTGAAAAGTAATGATTTAATGCCAGTATTAAAAGGTTGAGGCATTCTTGCACAAAAACAAACATATTGCACAAACATTCCATTTGAAATTGAACTCAAACAATTGAATAAATTATCTACATCAGGGAATGGTGCTATCAGTAGTAAAAGGCAACGCAAGAACAGAGTGGACTATACATACAATAATACCAAATTATATAAATCTATAATAAATCTAATTATATATATATATATAAAATTAATGAATTAGCTGATTAAATAAAGTATTACCTGCAAACAATTGAGTGATTTTTTTCAAGCAAATATTCCACAAAATGTACAGTAAATAGCAAACATAGTATTAAAGGGATAGACTTCAGGGTGAGTAAATCATGAGCTAATTTTAATTTTTGGGTGAACTATCCCTTTAAGACAACATTTTTATTTACAAAATTACTATATACAAAGAAACGTGTGTGTGTGTGTGTGTGAGTGTGAGAGAGAGAGAGAGAGAGAGAGAGAGAGAGAGAGAGAGAGAGAGAGAGAGAGAGAGAGAGAGAGAGAGAGAGAGAGAGAGAGAGAGAGAGAGAGAGAGAGAGAGAGATTATTTGTACAGGAATTTTGCCCTTCTCTCCTTCTGAGTGGCAAACCTCTCAATGACCCTATTGTTGAAGTCAGGAATATCCCTGATAAGTTTCTTCTCCATGGAGAGCATCGCCAGAGCATTCAGGCGATCCTGTGTGTTTCTCAAGAAGGTCTTGATCCTCTTTAAAGTAGAGAAGCACCTCTCAGACTCAGCTGTTGTCATGGGTGTGGTGATGAGGATCTTGAGAAGACTGACAGTCTCTGTGAAAGTGCTCTGAAGGTTGTTCTCCATGAAAAACTGGTACAGAGGCACTGCACCACTGCAAGCTTTGAACTCATCATTCTCATAGATGAGGGACAGTTCTGTTTTGAGCTTGGCCTTGTTCAGCATGGGGTATGCCTCCACTGTTGTTTCAAGCGCTGTGTCAGGGAACTTCACACAGTGTTGTGGGAACAGCTCTCCATGCAAAAGTGTTGCGCTTATGAGGTGCTGGGTGAAGGAAAACCGCTCTTTGGCATGGGTCAGGATGGTATCACATACCTGTAAAAGATTCATCAGCTTAAATTTGCAATAAAGCTATTTTGATGAAAGTGATTCTGACTGAACGAGTAAAGTATGATTAATAGAGGTTAACACAATTATTCCTCAATGCACTTTACAGTACGTTTACTTCTCACTAACTCCCTATTGGTTTCCGTTACAAAACAAGGTTTAATTTCAATATCTATAAACCACATATTTTTTGTCACATGTGAGGATTCTTTACGCACTGAATTTCTTTCCAATGAAAACTGCTATTATTTTGCTGCTTGTGACTGCTTTGTCATAAACCTGGAATCTACTGAGCTAACAAGAATAAGGATGCAAATATAAATTGCAAACCACCTGCTCCATCAATCGATCAGTCAGATGTGGCAATTTGACATCCCTCAGGTTTTTATTTTATTACGTAGCTACATACCACCACAGGCCTAAAAATTTGGTAGAGGAAACACTGACAGTTACATCTCAACTTACCTCTGTAGCCAGCCTTTGTTGTTCTCCTGTTCCCATTATCCTCCGTCGCTTTATAGGCTGCTGCTGGTCCGGTGCACCGTCCCCACACAGAGAGGGAATAGAGGCCCTGGTCCAAAAATAAAGTTTAAGTTAACTTACCCCAGTGCACATCTACTGACTCATATACACACACATAAGGACTATGTCTAGCAGCTAGTAACCTGAGAGGTACATAATAAAAATTTATTCTATTATATAGGTGAAACTTGAGAAAAAATTATATCGTGCAAAAGTGCTTGAGTTTTGATGATTATGGCTTACAGCTTATAAAAAAAAAACAAATTAAAAACCTAATATTTGAATATTACGTACATGAAATCAATAAAAAAAAATTAAAAAAGGATTTTAAATACAGAAATGTCGGCCCTCTGAAAAGTATAATCATGCACACGTATATAGTTATATACTAAATATATTAGTTTCACCTTTTAATTTGAATTACTGAAATACATTCACTTTTGCATGATATTCTAATTTTTTTAAGAGTTTCAGCTGTATTTATGAGCTGTATGCATTCTGATGTGCATTTTTCCTTTGTCTAAATGACAATAAATGTCATCTTTAATAACAACTAGGCCTCTTCTAGAAATTGACCTGGTGGACACCTGAATAAGCCTGTTAGAAACTGTGTTTGATAACTACTTTACCTGCATTATTATCAAAATCTAATGGTCTCTTTGCTTTTAAAATACTAAAACGCATATAATTGTAATAGGCTCTATGATAATCATCCACTTTGATGACTAGGCACATTTAGACACACAGCTGGAAATAAGCAAATAGCATATCTAACAACAAAAGATTTATCAGCCAATAGTAAATACAGTTATTTACCTGATCGTTTGCATGCTGTCTGTAAACCTCTGGACAAGTGTTTTAATGAAGACAGGGTCGATGTTCCTTTTCTGCAGCTGGTTGAACATCATGTCCACGTGTGGCATGATCTTGTGGAACAGTGCCAGAAAAAAACAAAAAGCCTCGTCTTCAAGCATCCTCACAAAGCCCCCAGCCTCTCGGACAGTTAAGGGATCAAAGTTTCCATTGTCTCTGATGGTCTGAAAACACTTTAGGAGGTCATCCCGGTGTTCGTACACTGTGTTTACAGCGCGACTGTGGAAGTTCCACCGTGTTGTAGATGCTCTGGGAAGTCTATGAGCAACCACTTGGTCAAGCACGGTGGTTCGCTTGTGTGACCTGGAGAAGAAAGCAGAAAATCCTGCAAGATCGGAAAAAAAAGTGCCGATTTTGGGGATGTGTGACGATGCCTGGTGCATGATGAGATTCAGCTGATGCGCATAACAGTGGACGTAGTGAGCATTTTCGTGGACATCCATTACCTTGCGCTGCACTCCGCCGGTGGCTCCCCTCATTACATTAGCTCCGTCATAAGCTTGGCCGATAAGTTTGGCTTTTTGTCCATCTGGGAGTATGATGCTTAGCCTCTCTAGAAGCGCTGTAGCAATGGTGTCTGCGGTGGCATTCTGGATCGTAATGAACTCGAAAAAGCGCTCTTGGATGTCGTTGTTTCCGTCGATGTAACGTAGCACAAGCACCAGCTGACAGTGGGTGGAAATGTCAGTTGTCTCATCGGCTTGTATGGCGATGAAATCCGCGCGCTTTACTTCCTCCAGAATGTAATCCTTCAGCACTGACAGCATGCAGTCTAGCAGCTCGTTTTGTATGGTCTTTGACGTACCTTTAAAAACGCTGGCTGTCTGAAGGTGCTCCTCCAACACGCTGTCGAGTGAGGCAACGAAGTCCACCAGTCCCCTGAAAATCCCGGGATTGTTTGAGTTGTCAGTCTCGTCATGCCCACGCAAGGCCAGCTCAAAAGCCCCACAAAACTTCACACAGTCGATTATTTTGGATAAGATGTGCCGGTTTTTATCCACCTCCTCGTTGTGTTTCCTCACCGCAACCCTGTGGCCTTCGTTAAGCTGCGTAGCGATGTTCACTCTTCCCAGTATAGCTAGCTTAACTGAATTATCCATGTGTACCTTGGTGTTCTCGTGTTTCGTAACCTTCTCAGACAGGTGCTTCATATCCCTCACTCCGATAACCGTCCATGCTGGATCTGTCCCCGTAGTTTTAAAAAGTAAGCACGGAAAGCAAAATAAGGCATTAGCATGACCACATCCAGCCAGCCAGGCCTTTCTAGTATACCAGCTACGTGAGAATCCTCGCACGTACTGCTTCCCTTTATCGCTAGCCTGTTGTTTGATCGAGATATCAGGTTGATCTGGGCCCAGCTCTTTCACAATTAGTTTATTTGTCAAAATTCTCCTCTCAAATGGATCTTGAAGGAGAGATTGTACCGAGTTGGGAGTAACGTTAATTTGGTTCGTCATTGTCATACAGTAAAAATGGCGCCTTAAGACTCGTCCTCGTCCTGACTTTAGTAGAGGCGCGGGCGCAGCCGTGCGCGCGCTTGGGGCGCTAAAAGAATCGCCCATAGCTGACTAGATTTGAGCTTGCTGATTGGCTTCAGTTTATGTCAAACATTTATATCTTAAATCAGCGATTGGCTAAACTGCTCCAGAGACCCACCTTCCTGGGGCGATTTCTCCAGCGCCCCAGAGCTGATCACGTGCACAGAGATGGAGGGGACGTGTAGAAAAAACAGACATTTTGAATTTCTATTATATTTTCACATATACTGGGTGCATTTAATATCTCAAACACAAATACTGACAAATTTTATACATGATTTATGTATTTATTTACTTATTTATGTATTGCATGTGGCTCATAAACTGTGGTCTGGCTCATGGGGGGGCGGCGCCCTAGCGCCCTCTATTGGCCAGCCGCCCCTGTTCACTTATTACTAACCAGTTTGACTTTTATCATGCGTCTACAGAAGTTGTTATTGTGAATGAACAGAGGTTTAGATGAAGATGATTTATTGAGTTTCATTTAAAGACACCATGATAGTGGTCAGTGTTTGCTTTAGTTGGGCTCTTGACCCTTGACTTTATAACACCAGTTTTTCCTCTGGCTGCTATAACTGAGTGTTTATATGACACATTTTTTTATGGCACAAAAGCCAAAAGAAAATTTGAGCATGTGATTGTGTCATCATTTGGTGTCTTGATTCTCTGATCTTTTCTAGATAATAATCGCTGATTAAACAGGTGATATATAACTTGTATTATTCATTATAAAATAACTGTGACTTTGCTGTAAGGCCCATTGTTGTTACAATCAGATTTTAAAAACCTCTATTTTATCATGCTGACTTACACAGACATCAAGAATCAGTATATGAATCTCAACAATGGTGACCATTAAAAACTACTCATGCTGCAATGCATGCTGGGAGCTATGGATAAGGTTTGTATTATGGTAGTACCGAGCATGCATTGCAGTATGAATCGTTTTTTAATGGTCACCATTGTTGAGATTCATATGCTGAATCATGATATCTGTGTTAGTTTTGGTGATGAATTACATTTACTGTAAAGTCAATGTCATATAATATAATCAGAGATCAGACTCTGAATGAGATCAGTGAATCAAATCATTAGGTGATGATTGTCATCATCATCAAACCTTGACCATCATCACCCGAACATACTTTTCCTTGAATTTTGTGCCATAAGAAAAGTTTCATAAACACTCAATTACAGCAGCCGAAGAAAAACTTGTACTCAATTGTACAAGGGTCAAGAGCACAACTAAAGCAAACGCTGATCTCCATTATGGTGACCTTAAACCTTGTATTTCTTGTGTTTCTCTTTCCTTCAGTGATTCTACTTGTTAACAGCAGGTGTTAATCACTAATGATCAAGGCAAGGCAAGGCAAGGCAAGTTTATTTATATAGCACATTTCATACACAATGGTAATTCAAAGTGCTTTACATAGAAGAAATTAAAATAATCAAAAGAAATAAGAATAATTAAAACAGTTTAGAGTAAAAAATAAAAATAAAATAAAATAAAATACAGTGCAAACAGTCGGACGAACAGCGGCACAGTGCTCATTCAGTAAATGCAATGTTAAACAGAAGTGTTTTGAGTCTGGATTTGAATGTGGCTACAGTAGGAGCACACCTGATCTCTTCTGGAAGCTGGTTCCAGCTGCGGCTGGCATAATAGCTAAAAGCGGACTCTCCTTGCTTTGAGTGAACCCTTGGTATTTCTAGTTGATGTGATCCTAATGATCTCAGTGATCTGTTGGGTTTATATTCAGTGAGCATATCTGCAATGTATTGAGGTCCTAGGCCATTAAATGATTTATATACCAGTAATAATACTTTAAAATCAATCCTAAATGTGACTGGAAGCCAGTGTAAAGACCTGAGGACTGGTGTGATATGTTCATATTTTCTGGTTCTGCTCAGGATCCTGGCGGCAGCGTTCTGTACGAGCTGCAACTGTCTTATGGTCTTTTTGGGAAGGCCAGTGAGGAGTCCATTACAATAATCCACCCTGCTGGTGATGAAAGCATGCACAATTTTCTCTAAGTCTTGACTGGAAACAAAGCATCTAATTCTTGCAATATTTTTTAGATGATAGTATGCTGATTTAGTTATTGCTTTGACATGACTACTGAAGCTAAGGTCTGACTCTAGAGACACACCAAGATTCCTGACTTGATTTTTAGTTGTTTGACCTCTAGAGTGGAGGTATGCATTCACCTTGAGAACTTCATCTTTGTTTCCAAACGCAATGACTTCAGTTTTGTCTTTGTTTAACTGAAGAAAGTTTTGGCACATCCAACTGTTTACTTCATCAATGCATTGGAACAGGGAGTCAATGGGGCTGTAATCGTTAGGCGATAGGGCTAAGTAGATCTGTGTGTCGTCTGCATAGCTGTGGTAAGAGATGTGGTTCTTTCTCATTATTTGGCTCATTGGAAGCATGTACAGGTTGAATAGGAGTGGCGCAATAATTGAGCCTTGAGGAACTCCGCATGTCATGGATGTCCACTCAGACTTATGGTCTCCTATACTCACATAATAACCTCTCGCTTCTAAGTATGACCTGAACCATTTTAGGACTATCCCAGAAAGCCCCACCCAGTTTTCCAGCCTGTCAAGAAGTATGTTGTGATCAACAGTGTCAAATGCAGCACTGAGGTCGAGTAGTACCAGCACTGATAGTTTGCCTGTATCAGTATTTAAGCGAATATCGTTAATTATCTTTATGAGCGCTGTCTCTGTGCTGTGATGCGATCGGAAACCAGATTGAAAATTGTCAAAGTATCCATTCGAGCTTAAGAATTTGTTCAGCTGATTGAAAACAACTTTTTCAATGATCTTGCCAATGAAAGGAAGATTTGAGATCGGTCTATAATTGCTTAATATAGTCTTATCAAGATTACTCTTTTTTTAGGAGGGGTTTGACAACTGCAGTTTTCAGGGAGTTTGGAAAACTTCCAGAGAGAAGTGAGGCATTTACCACTTCTAGGAGATCTGCTTCTAAGCTGTTTAACACACTTTTGAAGAAAGATGTGGGAAGAGCGTCAAGGGCGCAGGTTGATGTTTTAAGGTGCTATACGGTTTCTTCCAAAATTTTGCCATCAATTTCTTTGAAATCAGACATAGTAACTACTTTCTCAGGTTGTGGTCTGATCTGTCTGACCCCAGTGCAACTCAAGGATGTGCTGATCACCTTTCTGATATTATTGATTTTCTCAGAGAAGAAAGAAGCAAACTCACTGCACTTGCTGTCTCAGAGCATTTCACTGGGAATCTGGCTCGGGGGGTTTGTTAATCTCTCTACAGTAGCAAAAAGAGTGCGTGTGTTGTTTAAGTTGCTGTTAATAATATTTGAGAAGAAAGTCTGTCTAGCTTTGCCTAGTTCCATATTGAAAGCATGGATGGTGTCTTTGTAGATGTTATAATGGACTACAAGTTTTGTCTTCCGCCACATGCGCTCTGCTTTTCTGCCACATGCGCTCTGCTTTTCTGCATTGTCTTTTCATATTTTGCACTGCTGTTGAGTTTCTCCAGGGTGCCTTTTGTCTACCACTCTTCCTGACCTTCACAGGAGCAATATCATCAATTACACTTTTAACTTTTGAGTTAAAAGAATCAAGGAGAAAATCAACAGAGTCAGCAGATATGCTTGGTGTTAAAGATATAGCCTTCATAAATAGTACACTAGTGTTCTCATTTAAAGGAACACTCCGACTTTTTGGGACTTTAGCCTATTCACCTTATCCCCCAGAGTTAGATAAGTCCATACATACCTTTTTCATCTCCGTGCGAGCTATAAGTCTGTTTGACGCACCCACCGCTAGCCTAGCTTAGCACAAAGACTGGATGTAAATGGTTGCAGCTAGCATACTAATCCAAATAAGTGACAAAATGAAACATACATTTTCCTATTTACATGTTGTGATTTGTATAGTCAGAGAGTGTACAAAAAACAAAGTCACATGATGAGACAGACATATTTTAACCGTATAAATACTGGGAACTATATTCTCTGAAGGCGAAGCACTGCTACTTGGGCGGAGTGATAACCGCAGCACCTGAGACGCGCCGTTGTTTCTTCTGTCAACAAAACCAACGTGACTATACGTGAGCTCTAGCTCCGCTCAAGTGTCACTGGGACGACAGAGCGCGTTCGAGGCAACAATACTAACATTACAGGGGATACATGAAGCCCGTAAACAACTGCAATAGTAGTTACCACCCTATTCATATAATAGTGTCACTAACGTTACATTAGATCTAAGTTAGCTAATGGCACTGTTACAGTAACGTTAGGCTAAACATTTAAAAATATAACGGAACACTTACCGCAGCCGCTCCACTTTGTCCTGTATGTGATATCGATGGGATGGCCGTATCCTTCAGCACACGTTTCATGGTCCGTGTGGCAAATTCAATTTTTTGAAAATAGTCTTCCTCATTGAAATGTACCGAGCAAACATAATGTCCCTTGATAATCTCATTAGGTGTGTTTTGATCGAGCAAGTAGCCATTTCTTCATCCGGTCAGCGTTTTTAGTTGGAATTCTATGAAACATCATGGTATTACCTGGTCTCCCTTGTTTATTGTCACAGCTCTTTACAATACAGCGAAAATCCATGATTGTAAACTACGCTTTTACTATTTATAAATTGCTGACTCTGTTACCCAAACTCTGAACGAACTCTCTGCTCCTCAACGGCGCGTCTCAGGTGCTGCGGTTATCACTCCGCCCAAGTAGCAGTGCTTCGCCTTCAGAGAATATAGTTCCCATTATTTATACGGTTAAAATATGTCTGTGTCTCATGTGACTTTGTTTTTTGTACACTCTGTGACTATACAAATCACAACATGTAAATAGGAAAATGTTTGCGTTATTTTGTCACTTATTTGGATTAGTATGCTAGCTGCAACCATTCACTTCCAGTCTTTGTGCTAAGCTAGGCTAGCGGTGGGTGCGTCAGACAGACTTATAGCACGCACGGAGATGAAAAAGGTATGTATGGACTTATCTAACTCTGGGGGATAAGGTGAATAGGCTAAAGTCCCAAAAAGTCGGAGTGTTCCTTTAAGCATCTCTTTTTGACAGACACAGATCTAGCTTCAATGGCAGGAGAGATCAATATATCAAAGAAAATACAGAAATGATCAGACAGTGCTACATCCTTAATAACAATCGATGAAATGTTTAGACCCTTACTGATAAGTAAATCTAGAGTGTGTCCACGATTGTGTGTCGGTCCATGTACATGCTGAGTCAGATCAAAAGTTTTTAAAACAGTTTTGATTTCTTTTGCCATATTGTTTTCTGCATTGTCTATGTGGATGTTGAAATCTCCGGCAATAGCAAAACAGTCAAACTCTGAGGAAATGGTTGATAACAGTTCTGTAAAATCCTCAGCAAAGGCTGAAGAGTATTTTGGAGGCCTGTAAACAATGATTAGTACAATGCGTGGAGCACCTTTTAACACAATACCCAGATATTCAAAAGACGGGTAATTACCAAATGATATTTGCTTACATGGATAGACATCTTTAAAAAGAGCAGCTACTCCCCCACCTCTCCTACCCGCTCTGCAGACACTCATAAAAGTAAAGTTAGGAGGTGATGTTTCATTGAGGACAGTTGCACTGCAGTTGTCTTCTAGCCAAGTTTCATTTAGAAACATAAAATCCAGGTTGTATGTGGTTATTAAGTCATTGACTAGAAGTGATTTATTTTTAAGTGAGCAGATGTTTAAGAGTGCTAACTTAACAGTCTTACTTTTTGTCCGCACAGCAGTCTTAGTTTGGCGTGTAATAGGCACCAGATTAGATGGGTTTGCTGTACGGCTTTTGAAGGCCTTAGACTTTCTATCATGTAATCGAACAGCAATAGAGAAAGATACAGGCACACAGGGTTCCCGCTTGTTCTGTAAACATTTGAGAAAGTTACTGTTATCATAGCGGGGACCCGGCACATATCAATGAGAGCTGGTATCAGTTGTTTTTAGTTCACCTCGAGCAGAAGGAGGAGGGTGTGAGCCCTGTCGTTGTGGCAGAGCCCGAAGAACTCTTGCAGGAGGGGGGGGAGGGCGAGCGGGGCCCGCAGGCTTTGGTGGTTTTGGGGCCTGCCGTTTTTTGGTTGATATCTGGGGGCTTGCAAAAGAGTGGGATAGTTTGGTTCCAGCAAAGACCAGTTTTTCCATTCTCTCTGAGAAGCACAGAAGTGGAGATGCTGGAGATAGAGATAGCGTGTCTGGTGAGAGGGGCTGTTGTTGTTCTGGTGTTATCGGAGGCTGTAATATGCTGTCCTGGTTTCCCTGGCTGTTTTCCAGGAAGTCGTCCTTGGGTGTTGAATCTTGGAGCAGTTCTAGTATGTCACAGTCTGTCTGTGGGCAGGGCTCAGCTGAGATTGTGTCCGTGAGCAGAAGTTATTGTGGCTGAGTGGTGTTATCATTGTCCTTGTGTGACGTGTCAACCGCATGTCCATTCAGGTGCTGGAGTGAAGTCCTGTGGTCATTCATACTGTGTCCAGGTGTGTGTGTGCCATTCAGGTTGAGTGGATTGGCACACACTGCAGAAGGATGATTGAGGGAGAAGTAGATATTGTCCTTTAGCACTCTTGAACCAAGTTTGTTTGGGTGGTGTCCGTCCTGTTGGAACAGTTGCCTCTGACTCCAGAAAAGATTGAAGTTGTCAATGACGTTCACTCCTTTTATATTGCAGGTTTTTTGGAGCCATGTATTAAGCCCAAGCAACCGTGAAAACCTGTTTGTTCCTCTTGCTGGGAGTGGTCCACTGATGAATGTTTGTACTTTCAGTCTTTTAAGTGTTTCAAGAAGTTCATTGAAATCCTTCTTAAGGAGTTCTGACTGCTCTTTATGAATATCATTTTTCCCCACATGAATGATGAGTCGATTTGCAGTCTTATGTTTCATCAGAATGTTCTCAAGTTCCCTGTTTACATCAGAAATTGTTGCTTGTGGAAGGCAGCACGTAGTTGTATCCCTGCTACTAGTGTGTCGGATAATGGAGTCACCCACTATCAGAGTCGTGTGCTCGGCTAGGCTCTGAGCTCTGTGCCGCTGTCTGCTCGACCTTGAGCGCAAGTTAGCATCAGTGTTAGCTACTGGCTTATCCAGTCTGTGTTCGATCACATTCATCACGTTTGGAGATTCCTCATTTACATTCATTAATACTTCAAATCTGTTCTCAAGATGTATAGGCGGTGGTAGGAGACCATTGTTTGCAATCCTTGTCAGAGCCGTATCTGGGGTAGAGGATGCTATTGCGGCAATATGTGATACTCGTGACAATCTGATGTCTCGAGTGCCTTTGGGTCTCGCTCCCTGTGTGTGCCATCGATTTGTAAGTCGATCGGCTTGTTTCTCTACACTCAGTATGGCCTGTTGAGGAGCAGTAGATTCATGGGGCTCACCTGCTGTATGCTGAGGGCGTCCATGACGGAGCTCTGTTGTGTGTTCCGTCTGGTTTGGTGGTCCCGCAAATAACTTTGTTTCAAGAACTGCAATCCTTTGCAAAAGTCTGTGGCAGTTAGTGATGATTAATTGATGATTAATTAACTTAACTATACAATTATTGTTCAATTATCATTCTGGGATCTAGAAATGTTCTATAACTCATTCAGTTTGAGTTCTGTTTCAGTCATTCAAGCCACTTCAAGTTTCGGTATTACCGGTATTTGAGTGCAGTGAACTCAATTTAATTGAGTAAATATTACTGTTAGGTTTTACAGTGTATTAAACAGCCCAAACTATGCAAAAGCAGCAGCCCTTCTGGCGCACTCAGTGTCTGACTTCACTGACTCATTTTTATTCGCACCTTCAAGTGGACTATATTAGTGGATTAATGTAGGGAATGGTGAATGAGGGTATAGGGGGAGATTTAGAATACAGCCGAGGTGTCAGTAGGCCTATAACTAAGTGTAACATTGGCCAGTGCTAGATAAACCAAAACTTAGGACAGTTGAGAAAGATCAATGGGTGTGTATTTGAGGGAATACAAATACAATGGCTTTGTATCCATTTGTATTTGTTATTTATTTGTGAGTTAGACAGTAGCAGCAGAGACAAAAAGTAATGATATTGATCTAAATAAACATAGATGTAATTTAATATGTGGTTAGAGATTCTCATCTATGGCTTTAATATTGCGCAAATCATTTTATGGAATTATGTAAATAAGAAATAAAACCAATTTTTAACAGTGTAAACATGCATTCTTCTAAAGATGCCTGCATGTTTTGATAACCCAGACAGCAACATAGCTGTCAGGGAAAGTATTTGTCTTGCTGTAGCCATATCATAATAGACATCCAGTTTAATACAGCATCTCCTAACCTACATTACTCTGAAAACTGTATGTGCTGGATCTTCACACTTGCCCTTCACAATGCAGGACTCATTTCAGAATGGTAGGTGTTACTTTATAAGGGTTTGTGGCATTTTCTCTTATGCTATATTAAATACCTGATTGGTAAGTTTGTGATGGCACATACCGCTGCTGCTTGGTACCACTTTAATTATAAGCTTTTTTTTTAGTTGTGGCCACTAATCTAAATAAGTCTATATTATTTTATAATTCCAAATGACACAGCTGAACTGTCAATCCTATGCAAATAGACATGTGTTGAGCTATCAAAACAACTGTGTATTTACAATATGTATTTAAATACTATAGGCTAGGCTATTGAAGGAGCTACAACATACGGTGACATGCACTGCAACGTTACTGTAGGTGCGTTCAAGTCCTCCTGGGAAGTTCATATTTACGAGATGGGAAGTCGCTTTTACGGCGGCAGGTGCGTCAAGTCATGTATCGTCGGAATAAGATGGCGGTGTACTTTCTCTTTATTAATTACACAAAAATACAGCAAATTTCTTAAACTCTCCTTCTAGAAAATCAGGTGTGTTTTGCTTTTTAATGTTTAATTTATGATGCCACTTAACTATATCAGTACGTATTATATTGTTATATTATAATGCCATCATATTTTGTTCAGGCAATTAGCTTACTTCGCTGTAAATAGGACAATATCAGTATCACTGCTAAATAACTTTAAGTATTGTAGTATTCCACCATGTTTCTTGCTGACACACCCCAAACTCGTAAAGATCGGGCTTAAGGAAAATCCTGTGCTTCCTAGTTGTATTAATGACCTTGTGGTGCCGTTCATGTGCGTTCAACTTGTAAATATTAAGCGTATGTTCTGGCAGGTAAGCATCAGTTCTGGCAGGTCACGTTAGTCAAGCTTGCATCAGTGACTCTCAGCTGATCCACGTCTACCTATAGGAATACGAAGCCTATCACCGTATACATATATAAGCTCGTTCAGTATTATCAGCAGCTATCGCGTTTCTCAGGAGCGAATTACCCTCCTCCATCCCCAGCTCCTCCTCTCGCCAGTCAGGATTTGGCATTCTGATTCCCCCTTTAATCCGACTAAATTCTCGAATTATGTTGTACTCTAAAATCTTGAATTAATGATATCTGCATACATTCATGTTGGTTCTGTTCTGTTCACCCCAAGGGGGGTTATTGCTGGGAGTTCTCGCCCAGAACGGACCCATACCGCCAATCCAAACTGTATGCTAACTGTCAATAGTATTTGACGATAGTGGTCCTGACAGAAACTATCTTTACGGCATGACTTGAACGCACCAATTATCAGTGGCACATGCCAATGATAATCGGATGTGCCACTAAGCATAGCGACATGTGCTGTGGCTTCTGTACGTAAGATGCCATGCTACTTTATGTTAATACGTCTATGTCACTGTCAGATGTCTTATTATTTAGTCGATTATATATATATTGTAGGGAAAGAACAGTTACGACCCACAGACCAGTAGACGAATCAATGAAGACCACAAATCGAGGTTTCGATCAATCGAAGAATGCTTTATTTAAAAGAAAGTTTGCAAGAGCAGGATAGTTAGGGAAAGTTAGGCATTTCTTTGGCCAATCTGCAAAAAAATTTCTTACCAATAGCTTTTTTTTACCATGTGTTCCTATAGGTGTCTAGTAACACCTCCCAATTTATCCACGGCCAAATCCTCGGGGAAACGCCTGGAGAGGCAATCAAAGTTGGGGTGCCCAGAGGGCCTGGGTACCAAAAAAAAAGGGATCAGGCTGTGATTGCAGAGCCATCCCTGCGTGAGTGGTATTTACGACAGTACAAGTACTCCACAGCGACTCTAGGGGTCGATGTTTGACAAAAACGGAATTCCTACATAACTGTACCTTTAACTGCAACTTGAGTGAAGCTGATTCCTAGTTACCCTTTCCCTAACTAGGAATCAGCTTCACTCATCAAGGGGTTTGTTGGCTGCTTCTGCTTTACAATTGAATAAAGTAAACCACCATCAGTGTTTGACGTAAGTGCACACAGGATTCTGATTGGTTTACACATAGATAAACTTGGAAAATCTCCAAATTGGCCTTCATGCCTTTACATCAATTATAATTCTGTATAAGATGGTCTCGACCCAGGAATGTTATGCAACAGCATATTCGTAGTTCAGTCCTTTCGACCCCTCCAGTCGTTTCGTCTCCCACCTTGCTTAAGCCAGTCCAGATCCTATCCTGGAGGACAGAGAAAGAGACAGAAGAAACACACACCTCATCCTCAAGTTGCAGTTAAAGGTACAGTTATGTAGGAATTCCGTTTTTGTCAAACATCGACCCCTAGAGTCGCTGTGGAGTACTTGTACTGTCGTAAATACCACTCACGCAGAGATGGCTCTGCAATCACAGCCTGATCCCCTCCCCCCTTTATCAAGGGGGTAATCCATCCGCCGGAAACCGAAACTTCCCCGGGGGCCGCCATTGGCTATCAAGCCATCACCTGCTGTTAGCATTCCATTGACTCCCATTCATTTTGGCGTCACTTTGACAGCGAATAACTTAACATCTGAGGCGTTTAATTAATTTGTTTTTAACTCCATTTGTCCATTATTTATTTCTAAAGAAACACGACAATGTATAAAAGGCTCCATTACCTTGTATCTTACGTTATGCCCCGTATAAGCAGTTTTTGTAAAAATAGGCTAACGCTTGCGTCATATCCACGCGACTGTCTCACAAGTCGAGAAATTACCGTATAGACAGGCAGAGAAGCTCACAAGCAATCGGGGGGACGTGGAGGCATAAAGTCATGGGAGAACCACATAGAGGGTCATAAAGTTGCTCTTGCTGCTAGCTCATGGACAGCTAATACTCACGCTCTCCGTCTCTGCTAGATTCGGAAGGGAATGATTAAAATTTCTCTCATCACAGCTACTAGAAGACTTACAGCTGTCAGACCGGTTGCTCACGTCACATCTACGTCGTCAAGCTCAGTTTGAGCCTGCGCACTACGCTCAGCCATCAGATAGTGCGTGCTTCTAATTGACTTCACTTTTCTCCATTGAAACCTATGGGGTCGCTGTGTCCAGTTTATATACTTTCTGTGCCCTGTATACCGGTACCTGTTCAGTAGGATGGAAGCTGTAACGAGTGGAAATAAGGTGTGGCCCCTTTAAGAGTTGCGCGCACCCTGTTGAACTGTCGGCAGTCTGTATGTGCGCCTCGAACACCCCATGGATGCGGCGCCGGGTTATTTCTGTTTGATACTCATTCTTATCCTATTTTTGTTTATCAAATATTGCTGTGGACGGTAGAACGTGTGACAGACAGTTACACAAGTTCGATTGGGGAATAAAGTGCAAGTTGTGAGATGCCGATCGCCTCCCGTGAGTCTGTCTGGCCTCTGTAATAACTTCATCTGTGAGCTAACCCTATTTTTCCTCCTGACACAACACGTTAAAAAGCGACGGACATCGAACAGGCACAGATAGCCTCCGAAGATGTCTACTAGTCCATCAATAAGAACGCCAGGTCAGCATCGCTGTTGCATCCATTGCTGCCTTTTAGCTCTCGCCAACGAGTGAAAGCCTGACCGAGTGAGACTCTTGTCCAGTTCCTCACGAGGTCAGTTTCTCGGTTTCTTTTCCTTGACTCTTCCGGAAACGTTTTCTTCGTCAAACCTGCCATGATTTACTTCTGAAATGCTTGCTAGCGTCTGTCATAGAGGCGGTTTCATAGATTGTTGATGTATGTGACGTCATGCCGTAAAGCAAGTCGTGATTCTTGCGAGATTTGTCGGGGCGCCACCTCTCAAACTTGCATTGCTGGTTTTTCCAGCGACGGGATGATGCTATAGGGATGATTCGCCCTACTACGAGTTTGTTTACCATCGAAATTATTTTATACAAGAATTGTACCTAATTTTATAACAGCTTCAGTGTGCCTTTAACTGTCTTTTTCCCAAAACAGTAGAAGTTTGAACAATATTGTTCATTTTTCTTAATCATCATTTTTAGTCAAAAATTAATCTAAGAGACTATAAGAAGAGACGGGCCTCCCTGTCAGGTGACCAAAATAAACTAATATTAGGCTATTAGAAGTCATGTATAAATGTGGTTTACAAAGTTCCCATTTTGTTGTGGATGCAACTTCTCATTAAAATATTTCATTAATAATCACACTTTTGAATATCTTTAAACAACGTTCTTTGTTCTAATATCTTTATTCCTTAAATTTTGTACATCTTTAACATGAAAAAATACATCAAATACACAAGTCTTTATCAAACATGATTCCACGTCCTCTCAAGGCAATCTGAATCTGAACAGTATAGACTACTACATTAGTGAGCTTAGAGGCTATAAAATGATGATAATAATAAACATTATTACTGACATGTAATGCAATTATAATAACTAGCACATGCCTGAACAAGACTGCTTGTTGCAAAGCAGGGTACAGTAAGAAATCTGCCACATCCTCTTCACTTCCATTAATGGTGGGACACACCAAGGCGACAGTTTGAGAGCGTCGGTTAGGGGCTTTTTATACGACACCGTCTAAAAACGTAAAACTTATGCGGTTTGGCCGTTTGTTTACACGACAACGGTGTTTTGGGTGCCTGAAAAAAACAAAAACGCGAATTTCTGAAGACAATGACGTCATGCACATGCGTATTACGAATTCAATCAATAGTGTTTCATCGCCATCTAGTGGCCTGGCAGCAGAATACAGCGTTTTTAGTCGTTTTTATTGATCCGTGTGAATGGGGTACATTTTGACAATGGTGTCGTTTGTACGTAGGAAACTCAAAGGAAAAACTTCTCCGTTTTAAGCATATCATTGTTGTGTAAACGTAACCTTAATTTGTTCGATGTGTTACTTTTTGTGGGCTGATTCAGCATGTTGGTGAGAGAGAGAACTCTGATTGGCTGTTCAGCTTAGCTAAAGACTCGAGAATAAAAGCAAAAGTGATGAAAGCGAGCAAAGCCAAGACAGTACAGGCAGAAGGCTGTTATAATTATGTCATCTTACCTGAGCATTAGAATGCACAAATATTTTCATAACAACATGAGCCGACTAGAATGAAGAAAGTGATCAGCATTATTGATATTCATAATGGTAAGCAAGCGCTGCTTTGTTTTTCGGTTTGTATATCTAGTCCTATATTCGATTTCCTTACACGCAGGTGCAGAACGCACGTGATAGTTGACAGTCGCCTTTAGTCGTTTTGATGTGTTCAAGCAAAGCCTTTTCATCGAAACGCAGCCAATGAGAGCCAACAACAGTCAGCTTTCATCACTGCTAGTTCTTTGACGTCGGCTAGGTGTGTCCCGGGCTTAAGAGTAATTAGTTAATCAAGCGAAAAACTAATTACTCAATATACTAAATATATCAACAGAAAGTATAGTCTATTTTATTCTAAATATATAGATATCAATGCCATTGTTAATTAAATTGGTACTATTGCTCCTCACACATAAAAACATTTATAAGATTTATGCATTTCAATTGCACATAAAACTTTCATCCATTTAGATTACACAGTTTTAAACTAATAAGCTTAATGTGATGCATATTTGTCAGTCATACATGAACGAACGAAAGAGGTACAATGTCTGTAATGGTACTAATAAACTAAATGTGCTTTAAATACACAGTAACCAAGTTTATATTCATCATCAATAAATCAAATTTCTTTCAATTTCAAACATTTGTCTATTGAATATTGCTTGTTTCACAGTTAGTTTTAAACATGTTCATACTTTTTCACTGAATACATTTAACGGTTTTTACAAACAGATTTACAGTGGGGAGAACAAGTATTTGATACACTGCCGATTTTGCAGGATTTCCTACTTACAAAGCATGTAGAGGTCTGTAATTTTTATCATAGGTACACTTCAACTGTGAGTGACGGAATCTAAAACAAAGATCCAGAAAATCACATTGTATGATTTTTAAATAATTAATTAGCATTTTATTGCATGACATAAGTATTTGATCACCTATCAACCATTAAGAATTCCGGCTCTCACAGACCTGTTAGTTTTTCTTTAAGAAGCCCTCCTGTTCTCCACTCATTACCTGTATTAACTGCACCTGTTTGAACTTGTTACCTGTGTAAAAGACACCTGTCCACACACTCAATCAAACAGACTCCAACCTCTACACAATGGCCAAGACCAGAGAGCTGTGTAAGGACATCAGGGATAAAATTGTAGACCTGCACAAGACTGGGATGGGCTACAGGACAATAAGGTTGGTGAGAAGGCAACAACTGTTGGCGCAATTATTAGAAAATGGAAGAAGTTCAAGATGACGGTCAATCTCCCTCGGTCTGGGGCACCATGCAAGATCTCACCTCGTGGGGCATCAATGATCATGTGGAAGGTGAGGGATCAGCCCAGAACTACACGGCAGAACCTGGTCAATGACCTGAAGAGAGCTGGGACCACAGTCTCAAAGAAAACCATTAGTAACACACTGCGCCATCATGGATTAAAATCCTGCAGCGCATGCAAGGTTCATCTCCAGGCCCGTCTGCAGTTTGCCAATGACCATCTGGATGATCCAGAGGAGGAATGGGAGAAGGTCATGTGGTCTGATGAGACAAAAATAGAGCTTTTTGGTCTAAACTCTACTCGCCGTGTTTGGAGGAAGGAGGAGGATGAGTACAACCCCAAGAACACCATCCCAACCGTGAAGCACGGAGGTGGAAACATCATTCTTTGGGGATGCTTTTCTGCAAAGGGGACAGGACGACTGCACCGTATTGAGGGGAGGATGGATGGGGCCATGTATTGTGAGATATTGGCCAACAACCTCCTTCCCTCAGTAAGAGCACTGAAGATGGGTCGTGGCTGGGTCTTCCAGCATGACAACGACCCGAAACACACACCCAGGGCAACTGAGGAGTGGCTCCGTAAGAAGCATCTCAAGGTCCTGGAGTGGCCTAGCCAGTCTCCAGACCTGAACCCAATAGAAAATCTTTGGAGGGAGCTGAAAGTCTGTATTGCCCAGCGACAGCCCCGAAACCTGAAGGATCAGGAGAAGATCTGCATGGAGGAGTTGCAAAATCCCGCAGTGTGTGCAAACCTGGTCAAGAACTACAGGAAACGTATGATCTCTGTAATTGCAAACAAAGGTTTCTGTACCAAATATTAAGTTATGCTTTTCTGATGTATCAAATACTTATGTCATGAAATAAAATGCTAATTAATTACTTAAAAATCATACAATGTGATTTT
Source organism: Phoxinus phoxinus (assembly GCF_949152265.1). Classification (NCBI taxonomy): domain Eukaryota; kingdom Metazoa; phylum Chordata; class Actinopteri; order Cypriniformes; family Leuciscidae; genus Phoxinus; species Phoxinus phoxinus. The sequence continues at coordinate 9,066,807 of NC_136880.1, forward strand.
CTGGATTTTTGTGTACCTATGTACACAATGATAAAATGAGTACCTATGATAAAAATTACAGACCTCTACATGCTTTGTAAGTGGGAAACCAGCAAAATCTGCAATGTATCAAATACTTGTTATCCCCACTGTATGCTGATTCTAAGCAATTTGAATGCAAATATTTAAAACTATGACATTTTTTTTTTAAATCTAAAATCTAAATAGATGGACATTTTATATGAAATTCAAACTAGTCCTAAATATTTTTTTGCGTGTAGAAAATACTAGTATTTTGCATTTTCATTTTATGAACCAATAATCTGCTTACTTTATTACTGCCCCTCATTTTTTGGGTCTTTTTTAAAAATGTCATACCATTTACACCGTTTCCATTTCTTTGCCTAGTGAGCAGAGTATTTTGCTATGAGTCCGTAGATTTCTGGATGAGCTGAAACTCTTCCCACATGAAAGGCAGTGGTACGGCTTCTCTCGCTCAACTGTTTCCAGGGATCCTGAGCACTTGTAGGCTTGTTCTTCTTTGTGATTTCTTTGGTGCATTTTCAATTCACGAGCTCTAGTGAAAGCTTCACCACACACGGAGCACTCATGAGCATTTACACCGTCATGCGTCTCCTGGTGCTTCTCGTTCGCATTCATCGTCGGGTCTTTTTTATGGACTGATGGTGATTTAAAGCACAGATGAGATTTGAGACTGACCTCCTGTATGAAACTCTTTCCGCACTGATCACACGTGTAAGGCCGCTCTCCAGTGTGAATTTGCATGTGCACGTTAAAGCTTTCTTTACGTTTAAAGCCTCTCCCGCAGTGCTGGCACGTGAAAGGCTTCTCTCCGGTGTGAACTACCATGTGAATCTTCAGGTGCGATTTCTGTGAAAAACATTTTCCACACTGAAGGCACATGAAAGGTTTCTCCTGAGTGTGAATTCGGATGTGCAAATTTAAGCTCCCTTTACATTTGAAGGTGTTTCCACACTGATGGCACGTGAAAGGCTTCTCTCGCGTGTGAACTCTCATGTGAATCCTCAGGTTACCTTTCTGGGTGCAAGCCTTTCCACACTGAAGGCATGTGAAGGGCTTCTCTCCGGTGTGAATTCTTATGTGATTCTTAAGGATTTTCCTCTCTGTAAAACTCACTCCACACTGCAGACATTTGAAAGGCTTCACTCCGCTGTGAATTCGCATGTGCATATTAAGGTTTCCTTTGCTTGCGAAGCTCCTTCCACACTGATGGCACGAGAAAGGCTTCTCTCCGGTGTGAATTCTCATGTGAGTTTTCAGGTTTACTTTCTGTGTGAAACTCTTTCCACACTGACGACACGTGAATGGCTTTTCTCCGGTGTGAATTCGTATGTGATTTTGAAGGATTCTTTTCTCTCTGAAACTCTTTCCGCACTGAGGGCATGTGAACGGCTTCACTCCGGTGTGAATTCTCATGTGCATATGAAGCCTTTCTTTACGGGTGAAACTTTTCCTACACTGAACGCACGTGAAGGGTTTCTCTCCGGTGTGAACTCTTAAGTGCCTCGTCAGAAACCTTTTTTGAGTGAAAACCCTTCCACACTCTGAACAGGTGAAAGACCTTTTGGCTTCTTTTCGTTTGGCCTTTTCTTGGTTTAAATCGGTGTCAGTATTGAAATTCTCGTGCTTGTCGTCAAGATCATTCAGTTCTTCACTTTCTTCTTTCACTTCCACTAAACCTGAAGTGAGAACAAACAAAAAGTCAAAATTCATTACAAGATAGGGACAGGTTATTTTCTAAGGCCCTGATATACTCATGATAAAGTTCATTTCTATTCTCCGCTAAGAAGTTGGAAATACCTTGCAGTGTTATACGGTTAGCAAGCATCCCGGTTGTGTGTGTGTGTGTGTGTCTGCCGTATTTAATATGGTGCGTTCAAATCATGTCGGAAAGATTGTATTTTACGAGTAAAATAAACAAAAACATAAAAAAGGAAAATACACCAGATGCAAGTTCTTAGTTTTCTTGAAGTAGTGTTTAAAAACCATGCTGTATTTTGTCTAGTTAATTACGAAAAGGTACACCACCATCTTGCTCCAACGACAACAAGCAAACACAACTTCCCAAATTAAATCGTAAATGGGTCAATGACGTGACGCCTACATTTTCTGTCCGATTGCACTTTTTCAGGTAAAAACAGGTTTAAATGCATAAAAAGATACTGTATATTTGTAGTACCTCTCCCATGCATGTACTACTCACTTTAACTTTTCAAAATCCTTTAGTTATTTATATATTTTTTTTGGGGTTAAAGTGTCAAAATATCATGTGGTGCGACTGTCCGGCCATAACTTCTGTTTTGGAAATTACTCTAAATTTATTCAAATTTATTTTCTGCACTATTTGGCATGATTTACAAAGTGTTTTGTAATCCTGTAAAAAAAATTAATTTATGCATTTATATTTACATCATAATATACAAACAAACTTTGTCCGATGATGTCCATTTTATGAAATATCATGTTGTGCGACCATCATGGGACTTTTATGTTGAAATCCATTTAAAGACAGGAAGTTGCATCATATACCAATTTGCCAAGGACCCATGGAAGCAGCAAGCAGGTTTGTAACTCTCTCTTAAATATGGAAAAAAATTAAAAAATTTAACGGCTGGTATGTAGTTTACCACATTTAGATATCATGTGGTATGACCTTAAAAAAACAATGAATATTAAGTTATTTCCACAAATATATTTTTTTATCATAAATTTCATAGTGACCTTTTGTGGGAAGCTAGCTTGTTTTGTTTAGGTGGCCAATTCTGTGCCTGTAAATTTTGACTGAATTTGAAAATATCATGTGATGCAACCAAATATCACGTGGTGCGACCACTGAGTGTTTTCCATGATAAATATTAGGGCTGTAACGATTAATCGCGATTAATCGAAATTCAAAATAAAAGTTTGTGTTTACATAATATATGTGTGTGTATTGTGTATAATTATTTTGTATATATAAATACATACACATGCATGTATATATTTGAGAAATATTTGCATTTATATACTGCATATATATTTTTATATGATTTATATTATATAAAAATAGAACTATTTTATATATAAATAACACATTTTTATTAAATATATACATGCATGTGTGTGTATTTATATATACAAAATAATTATACACAATACACACACATTTATTATGTAAACACAAACTTTTATTTTGGATTTTGATTAATCGCGATTAATCGTTACAGCCCTAATAGATATAGGTCCTAGATTGGCAGTTTTTGTGCTTTTGTATTCAATTGATGTTTTATATACATAAGGTAATTTATTTTTGTATAATTTGGAATAGATCTTTGTGCAATTTGGGTCATCTTTGTACAATGAGAAAAATACAAAAACATAATTTAGAGCATGTAATTTCAGTTTGGTAATTATAAATAAATAAATACATAATAAATTACTAATAAATACATAACTATTTTAATCTATTTTACCAGATGCCACTGCCAAGCAAAATAAAAACCAAAAAGCAGGTCTTAAAGCTGCCGTCGGCAAGATTTTTTTGATCATATTCACTGAAACCGAAGCTATGCTCCGACAGAACAACATAAATCAGCCAGTTAAAAAAAAAAAAAAACCGCGCTTCTACCTCCACCTGGAGCCTGTTATTTGTTTTGCAAAAATCCACCGCTCCCGGTTCTTCTGGTCCAGTCAGCACAGGGGGGTGTGAGATATGACTGTCAATCGCAGTTCGTGCACACGCCACAGATCCCCCCTCGCGCACGTTACAATATCACATGCACACGCCTGAAGTTCGCAGGTGTGTTGGATTGTGCGAAGCGTGATGGCGGAGAGAAAATCTACTAACAAGCTTCCAATTCCTCGGTTAACAACCAGAGCTAGGAGGTCCAAAACAACCAAGGAAAAGAAAACATGGTAAGTACTCCATGGTGTTGATCGATGCTGAAGAGACGGGCGCGCGTTCACAGAAAATCGGGTGCACACGCACTGACGAGCACAAACTCGATGGGAGGGTGCTCGGTGGGAGTGGGGGAGGGGCATGAGAGTTGTATACATACAAAACTTTGGCTAAGTCCACTCAATAGACTATGTGCACGTTAGCATATGCTACTTCCGTCTGCGAAACCGATAGGGGGTGTCTAGTTTCCGGTAGCCTGATGGACGACGTAGTAGAGGATGTATATTCCGCCAAGAAGGCTACAGTACCCCACGTTGTGTAATCCCCTTTCTCTGGTTGTGCAGTTATTACTGCAGGGGCTCAGTGCAGCTTTCACTGTGTCATTGGGAGAGCCCTATTCTCTTGGAGATAATCCTCAGAAAACTTGTACTGGGAATTCTACTGTAGTGACATTGCAGCCTAAAGGATGCAGCAGGACATGCATATCTTCAAAGCAGGGAGAGTGTAACCCGGATAATCCAGGCTATGAGTAAGAGTTGAAAGATGTGTAAAAAGATGGGAAAATTAAAAAGAATAAGAGAGAAAAACGAGTGCTTTAGAAGAGAAAGTGTTTCGTCCAATCATTGATTGACACTCTGCATTGATTGACACTCCAACGAGCCAATGGTAGCAGCGCACTGAGACTGCGCCGGCGACACTGCCGCTGTCAGAGACATTGAGAGAAAGAGCGAGTCAGATGAAGCAGGATCTCCAGACACTCCGTATCAAAGGATAGATGTTGAGAAAGAGAATTATAAATGCAATCAAACGATTACAGTTATGAGTGAAAGTGATAACTTTGAAGAGCTGACGACGAGACAGAGAATCGAGAATAAAAGCCCATGTAGATACACGGAGCACCAAAGCACCGCAGATAATCTTCCTATTGAATAAGATGTGACTTTTTTGCCTTGGTGAGTTGTTTTCTTATATTGACTTGACATTTCACAAGTTTTTATTTTATGTTTTAGGTCCATTGCGAACGATTAAACTAACTTAACGCCGGTCCACTGATGTAAACAAGACGGCAACCGGAAACGAAGTACCCAATTTCCACCCTCAAGCCGGAAGTTAGCATTTTTCTCGTGCACAGAGCGAATCTGCCAGACCTGCCGACTGCAGCTTTAATACTAAGGAAACAGCTAGCAGAGATGAGAAAACAAAATGATAAATTCAGAAAGAGTGAGAAGAGGTTAATGGCAAGACAACAACTAACCACAACCCTACGTGAAAATTCAAGCAAAGGGGGTCTAAGAAACTGTCAGCAGAGAGAAAGCAAGCTGTTATAAATTTTTTGTCCAGAGATGAAAACAGTCGTCTTTTAGCTGGGAAAAAAGACACCATCACCAAAAATAAACAGAAAATGCAAAGAAGAGTTCTAACAAAGCCCCTCATTGAGCTTCATGCACAATATCAAAAAGAGTTGGAACAGTATTTCTCCATGTCTTACAGACCATTTGTGAGAAGACGGCCTTTTTATATCACAGAGCCGAAGACCAGGGATAGAAATAGGCTACATGCGCATATGTGGACCATGAGAATGTCCGGCTACTGGTTAACAAACTTGCCAAGAGAGGGCTGTTGAAGACAACCAGCATCTCAGAGTTAATAAGTATGATTGTGTGTGACCCTAAAAACAAAGCATGCATGGATTGTGTATGTGCGAAGTGCTGCCTTGATGAGGTTGAAATTCCAGAAACAGACTCTACTGAGGTTTCTTGGGAACAATGGGGTCGGGTAAATTTAAATAACGCTGAGAAAACATTTGCAAATGTTTTGAAACAAACATACAACGGGACAATACAATAATTAAAAGAGTTGTTTCACAAAAGGCTAGAGGCTTTAGCCATACATCAGTTCAACTGGATCCACCAAACAGAACAGTTTCGTGACCTGAAACAAAATATCACAAATTCTGAAGCTGTTCTCCACATAGATTTTTCCGAAAACTATGCCTGCAAGATGAGTAGAGAAATACAAGCTTATCATTTGAGGCAGCTGAAAGCAGGTCGCACTACACACTGCTGTCCTCTACACAGTACATGGCACCAAATCATATGCAACACTGTCAGACAGCCTTCGCCATGATAAACGAGCAGTGTGGGCACACCTGGAGCCCATACTGAAAGAGCTTCGGGCAAGCTGCCCAGAGATTACAGTTCTACATGTAATCAGTGATGGACCCGTTACACAGTACAGGAACAGAGCAAACTTTTACCTCCTTAGTACTGTGCCTTTCCTTTCTGGGTTCAAGCATGTTACATGGAACTATTCAGAAAAGTCCCACGAAAAGGGTGCCCCGGAAGGCATTGGTGGTGCTGTAAAGAGGGATGCAGATCGTTATGTTCAACGAGGAGGCGAACTGGTCTTGTATGAGATGCTGGCCAAAAAATCAGGGTCAACTATTACTCACCCTTGGGTAAGCGAAGAGATTCAGAAATATGATGAGATGATTCCAAGCAAATTGAAAGCTGTGAGGGGCACCTTAAAGACACACCAGGTTTTGTCTTCACAAGCTGCACAAATTAGTCATAGGGAAGTGTCGTGCTTCTGCAAGCATGCAGAACTAAAGACATGCCTATGTTATCAGCCAGTAAAAGTAGACCTGAGGGACACTATTTGCTACAGGATCCTGAGGATCCTCTCCTGAGCCACCAAGGGAACAAGCTAGTCTTCAAGACTTGAGTGGCAAGTTTGTGATTGTAACCTATGATGAGCTTCCATATGTAGGTCAGGTCCTTGAGGTTGACGGAGAGGAAGTCCAGGTTAGCTCCATGCGGCAGTCGGGTGAAAAGAACTTAGTCATGTGTCCACAAACTCCAGATGTAATTTTCTACTGTAAGAAAGATGTTCATGCTGTCATCTCAGAACCTGAGCCAGCAACCTCTCGCTACTCTAAATTGAGCAGCCAAGACTGGGCAAAGTTCAGAAATAACTGGGGTTAGAGAAAATGCCTGCTGTTAACACCATGTGCCGCACTTTCTCACAGTCATTCCAAATACCCATCAGCAGCATGATGATTGTCACGTTCAATTAAATGTTTGTTCAGAAGGCCACTAACTGTTTGTGATGAGGCATGATTACATGATTGGGTCAGTGACGTGCCGCACTGATTTGCACTTCCAGGAGCAATAAATATTATATATTTATATAAAATAGGTTTAAAATTATATATATGTTTTAATCTCACATCATTTGTCCTCCTCACTGATCATAATTGTGTGAAAATTTCAAAAATAGGTAACTTTTAGACTATTAATGTGGTCAAATGTCATACGGTCAAACGGAATTCACTTAAAGTTATTTAAGACAATTGCATTTCAAATTATTAAAAATGTTTCAAAATGATACAATTTTTCATTTGGCATATTTTTTCAAGTCTTAAGAAAAGCATATTAAAGTATCAGTAAGATAGACCTTTAAGAAATGTCATTAGTATCTAAAACAAATTGTTCCACAAAGACACATTTTCCCTATGTCATACGGTAAAACAAAGTTTAGAAGCCATTTTGGAACTGAATATTAATGACTTAAGTCATGTGACATTGGATGACATCACTCAGAGGACCCCCTGAAGACCAGCCAAGTTGAAGGTAAGTTTAAGATTTTGCTCCTACATTTGAGGTAATTTCATCTTTTCCAAGTGTTACCATGTGTCACAGATTTGGGTGTCATATGGTCAAACGTCAAAAAAGTTTAATACATTTAAAATGTGAAAAAATATTGATTTACAGGTGAAATATAAAGTTTAAAAGTCAAGGTTAATGGTAAAGGTGGAAGGAGGTGGCCAAGCAACTGCCTGTTATAAATGACAAAGCATGAAACCGTCATAAGGGCAAACAAAAAATGTCATACAGACAAACGATTTTACCGTATGACATGTTGTTATACCATATGACACAGAGCATTTAACTGAATTATTTAGTTATTTCTTAATTGTTATATCACATATATAGTTTGTACAACTAATATGAATTAATATTAACATATATAATATATTTCTGCCTATTTTAAGCATTTTTTTACATTATTACAGATGTCTCTTTCTAGTAAGGAGAGGGGTGCACATTTCCGTGCAAAGCTAAGGGCAGATCCTGCATCTAGAGAGGAGAACCTAGCCAAGAGGAGGGAAAGGTATAACTGTGAGAGTATATGATGACATAGTCTCTCCAGCGTGTCCTAGGTCTTCCCCGGGGTCTCCTCCCGGTGGGAACAGATCCTCGAGCCACCTCAGCTGACCCCTCTCGATGTGGAGGAGCAGCGGCTCTACTCTGAGCTCCTCCCGAGTGACCGAGCTCCTCACCCGATCTCTGAGGGATCGCCCAGCCACCCTGCGGAGAAAGCTCATTTCGGCCGCCTGTATCCGGGATCTTGTCCTTTCGGTCATGACCCACAGCTCATGACCATAGGTGAGAGTAGGAACGTAGATTGACCGGTAAATCGAGACGACAGACCGGTACACCGACCGCATTACTGCAGAAGCTGCCCCGATCCGTCTGTCAATCTCCCGTTTCATCCTTCCCTCACTCGTGAACAAGAACCCAAGATATTTGAACTCCTCCACTTGAGGCAGGAACTCTCCACCAACCTGAAGTAGGCAAGCCACCTTTTTCCGACTGAGGACCATGGCCTCGGATTTGGAGGTGCTGATTCTCATCCCAGCCGCTTCACATTTGGCTGCAAACCGTCCCAGTGCATGCTGAAGGTCCTGATCAAAGGGGCCAACACGACAACATCATCCGCAAAGAGCAGAGACGACATCGTGCCGACACCCTCCGGCCCCTGGCTGCCCCTAGAAACTCTGTCCATAAATATTATGAACAGAACCGGCGACAAAGGGCAGCCCTGCCGGAGACCAACATGCCCTGGGAACAAGTCTGACTTACTGCCGGCAATGCGAACCAAGCTCCTGCTCCGGTCGTACAGGGAAAGGACAGCCCTTAACAAAGGACCCCGGACCCCATACTCCCGGAGCACCCTCCACAGGCCGCCTCGAGGGACACAGTCGAATGCCTTCTCCAAATCCACAAAGCACATGTGGATTGGCTGGGCAAACTCCCATGAACCCTTACTGTTCTTTTTAAACTAAATGTTAAAAACAGATTTTTTCACAAGTTATCTCACTGTTGTAAATCTGAATGATATTGTCATGTATTACATATAGCACGTCCTATGTGTTCCTTGTACTGAAAGAGAGTTGAGTTGACTAAAATAAATATTCATGTGTTGGTAAATATATTCTACTGTTAATAAAAGGGTCACTTGAGATGCCTTGTGTTTCTTTGAAATCATTTTGAATTGGCCTACATGTATTTATTACATTAAAAAATGCAATGAAACATTGAAATTGTACTATGTCATACGGTAAAACAAAATATGTCATATGGTAAAACATTGCATTTTAAAATAAATAAAAATAAATACTTTGTTTGTTTACATGGTTCATGAAAATAATGGAGGAGAGCTAGTATGATATACATATATATATATATAACATCAAGGCATTTTTGACTAATTTCTTTTAAAAAAATAGAACAAATGTCCATAGATGACATGCTGAAGTTGTTAAAAAACAAAATATTTAGTATTTGTGGTGTAGGTGTTTACATTTTGCAACTTGTTATAGAATACTTACAGATCAACTATTACATTCATAGTTGTATTTAACTGTGTCATGAATATCAAATTTAATTTATTTCTAAAAATCACTTTGTTTTACCTTATGACGTTTTCAAGGACTGTATCCAAAGAAACACATTAAAATGTCATATATTGTTATTTTTTATAAAGGGCACTAATAAAAACAAAAAATATACACAGATTTACACAAAAAATGCTATATTTAATTTGTCCTCTCATTTTAATTTTTTTACTGTTTTGAAATTCTAAAACGTCACTGACCCGATTATACATGGTTCTGATCTAAATGAAATCATATTGTATTAATTCCATTGTCTCCATTGTCAAGTTCCAGTTCCATTGTAATCGTCAAGTAGGGCTGGGCGATAAAACGATAACGATAATTATCGCGATATAATTTTTCTCGCTAAAACAATATTAGTGATCGACCGATATATCGGTTTACCGATATTTTTACCGATATTTAAGCATTTTCCCATAATCGGGTATCGGTTTTGTAATATCGGATTCACCGATAGACGGCACCATCTTGTGGGCGTTTTGAGAATTTCGCCATTGCAGCACCGCATCTGAGGAGAGACGAGACAACAACAACTGCGTGCACAGCACAGGTAAAGTAGGTTATATGTAGGCCTACTACTTGCTTTGCTTCAATTATTCAACCTTATTTTACATAACAGACTGTAACAAGGTTAGATGGATTAGGTTATGGATAGACGAGGCGAGAGAAAGGAGACGGAAGCATGGAGCGACAGTGACGAGAGAGGGGAGAGAGAAAAAAATATATATTGGTCCGGTTCCCACAACGCGCTGTCATCTGGACCTCCACCAGCTGGGCGATCTTCTCCGCGGTGCCTGGCAGTGACGCTGAATAGCCCTCAGTGAACGGCTCGACACTCCGGCCGCCTGGTGGACGGCGACGACTCCTCCGGGTTCGGGCAGACGGCCGGAGTCCCCCGTTCCCTGCTCCTCCCCGTCATGGCGGATGGCAGCAGGCTCCGGCCCACGGCGAACGGCGGCGACTCCTCCACTCCCTCACGGACGGCAGCCGCCCCTCCAGCACCCAGGCGGCCGGCCGCGAGCTCGACCGTCTCCCGGGCAACTCCAGCGCGCCGCCTCGAGCGTCCATGGTGACGGAAACTGCCCACCATGCTCGATGGCACCGCGGATTCCACAGCGGCGAGGGCTCTTTGACAGCACGTTCTTCCTCCTTCCCGGGTTTCGGCACCAGTGTAACAAGGTTAGATGTTATGGGAAGAAGGAGGCGGGAACCGGCGAACGTTCAAACATTTTAATAAATAAAGAAACTAATACAAAATGAAAGTATAAGCCAGCAGTCCCTCGCGGACGACTGCTGGCTACATAAATAAAACACAACACAAACACAGGCCTGTCCTCTCTCGATCTTCACTGTCGCCACACAGACATAATGCACGAATGAGATTTGAGACAGAAATGCCTGATATGTAGTTTATTTATGCAGCTTGGCGGCTCTAAAAAAAAAATCACGGAGTCAGGATGTCCAGTCTCAATAAAGACGTAACTTTACATTAATTAAATAAAACCGACGTGAATGAGTGCATGTTGTAAATAAAAGCGCTGAATTTAATTATCTCTCTGTTGTATTCGCTCACCATTAGTCGCGTAAACAAAGTTTGTTCATATTGCTGAGCACTCACTGGGTTGATGATCAGGAATGCTCATGCACGGCCACTGCATGGAACTTTTAACAAGATTCACTTGTTTAAAACACCCTAATTGATATTAGCACTTATTACATAACCATTATTTCGCTAATACACATCTAAATAAACACAGCTCTGTGGAAATTCATTATTTATTATTTCCACGAATCAGCGCCGCCGCTCCCACCAGGCGCATCACGCGCTGTGCGTAGGGCACCACCGAGTGTTGAGGGGACACCAACAAAATGGCCTTTTAAAATCTCAAATTAGTTCAAATATCCCGAAATCAAGAGCGAGTGAGTGAGTGAGCGAGTGAGCGAGCGAGCGAGCGCGCCCGCGAGACAGAGACTGTGCTTCAAACCGCGTAGCGCGTGCACGGCAGAGAGGGAGAGGAAGAGAAGAGAAGCGTGTGCCTCATGAAGCGCATGACTTTTTTTTACCTCATCAAAGCTTTTATTTTTAAACAAAGACACTTTACTAACAGTGCACTTCATTTTTTGCCCTCAGACTTCTCTATTTATTGGTGTATAAATAAGTTTTTTTTTATTTTTGGAAACAGGAGGGAGTGATTGTTATAAATAAAATTGTTCAGTTCAGTTCAGTTGTGTTGTAATAATTGTCTCAAAAACAGAAGTATAACAGTAAATAAATATCGGAACTGCATATCGGTTATCGGGCATGTCAACATGCAAATAATCGTTATCGGTATCGGTTTAAAAAAAATCAATATCGGTCGATCACTAAACAATATCAAGAGTTCGATAAATGTTCGATAATGTTTTATGCGCCAAAAGCGGAACGAAACTCATTTGAACCATGCGCGCCACACGGACCGTTTATCCGCTCGGCTCAAAGTCCAAACGCAGCGCGAGCTCACTAGAGCAGACGTTTCGTAGAGCCCTGCATTTCAGCCCGAGCCCGACGGGCCCCGACTTATTTACGCCCCTAGGGCCGGGCTTCGGGCCAATTTTCACGTCATAGTTCACACGCGGGCCGGGGCTCGGGCCTGTTTTAGGCTTAATCCTTCTTTTTATAGCCTATTTTAGACATGTATTAAAATTAAATATGAGAAGTGGACGATGGAAAAACAAATATAGAAAGACGTTTTATAACCTATCACACTGACATATGACTGACACATGACAGTCTGCTCACGCACACACACAGGTTTCCCGGCGGCACGACCCAAGATTCGCGCCACCGGCTCGCTCTGTTTTTAGTGTCCACGCCAGCAGCAGAAGTAGCAACTTCAGCGCAGCTGGAATAGTTAAAGAAAAAAGTACGACTGGATTAAAACCTTTCACTGTGGATGCGGTGATTTTTCTTCACGATGCTCGGTAAGAGACTGTTCTTAGCCATGTTAGGTGGCTGTCTTGTTTGACCTTTTCAACGTAATTGCATATTACGTGACGTCACGAACACGCATCACAGAACAGAGCAAGGCGAGTGAACTAATCCTTTAACTCTGTGACATACGTAATTGTCCGTAATTATACGTAATTGACTCTGATTGTCCACCACTCTTGTTCATCCAAAACAAACTACAATATAGACTCAAGGTGTTAAATACCGGAATTATCCTTTAAGCATTACAAGGAGCACGGTGTTACTCCACGCATCCATGGTAACAAAAAGCGTCAGCCTCCTAATGCACTTAAGAAAGATGACAATGTGTATGTTGCGCATTTCATTTTTAACTATGCAGAAACTCATGGCATTCATCTTCCTGGGAGGGTACCAGGCTTTTGGAGAAGTGATTTGAAACTCCTCCCAACTAACTGCACAAAGGCAATGGTGTACTCCGATTACTGTGTGGCAGTTGCTGCGACAAACCGGCGTGTGGTCTCAGTTGTTACATTTCGTCGCATCTGGCGGGAGGTTGCACCATTTATTGTTACAATGCGGCCAGCAACTGACTTATGTTGGACATGCCAAAAGTATCAAAAAAATATCAGTGAGGCTGCCAATAGGTCTGATGCAGAGAAGGCAGAGCTGCATCGTCTGGCCACAGATCATCTAGAGAAAGCTAGAATAGAACGTTCATACTATCAGCAACTTTGTAAGGATTCAAAAGCAAACTTGCCTGATGAGTTAGAGTTAGGTCCACACATTCCTTGTAGCTTTGAGGGGATGATACATTACAGCATGGACTTTGCACAACAGATTCACTACCCCAGCAATCCCCTACAACCAGGTCCAATGTATTTTAAAACACCACGTGAATGTGGCATTTTTGGTGTAGCATGTGAGGCCTTGCCAAAACAAGTCACTTTCCTGTTGGATGAATCCATACAGACTAGGAAAGGTAGCAACTGTGTTATCAGCCTTTTGCACCATTTCCTTGAGAACTATGGATTGGGTGAAATGCACATGCATCTCCATGCAGATAACTGTGCGGGGCAAAATAAGAATTATTTTGTGATGTGGTATATTTTGTGGCGTGTCTTGACAGGTCGCCATGTGTCAGTCAAGGCAAGGCAAGGCAAGGCAAGTTTATTTATATAGCACATTTCATACACAATGGTAATTCAAAGTGCTTTACATAGAAGAAATTAAAATAATCAAAAGAAATAAGAATAATTAAAACCGTTTAGAATAAAAAATAAAATAAAATACAGTGCAAACTGTCGGACGCACAGTGCTCATTCAGTAAATGCTAAGCTAAACAGATGAGTTTTGAGTCTGGATTTGAATGTGGCTACTGTAGAAGCACACCTGATCTCTTCTGGAAGCTGGTTCCAGCTGCGGCTGGCATAATAGCTAAAAGTGGACTCCCCTTGCTTTGAGTGAACCCTTGGTATTTCTAGTTGATGTGATCCTAATGATCTGAGTGATCTGTTGGGTTTATATTCAGTGCATCACGAATCGGTTGAGTCAAAGATTCAATAATCCATTCATAAACATCTGTCTCATTCTTAATTGAATCAGTCGATTCAACGAATCGTTTGAATTAATAAATCAATGACTTGCTCAAGGCCGCCTGCCGCCACCTACTGGCGGTTTAGTGTTATGTTTATAAGTATCATTCATTCCAAAGTTGCTTATGTGTGTATAAAAACAATCTCATAACATACATTATTTAAATCAATTTTCAATGATTAATTTGATCAGCCTTACCTAGGATTATTATTCTAAATAATGTAATTTGTTGATCAAATTTAGGAATTTAAAAACAAAGATGAATACATACATTTAATAATATTAGGTAGGGGGGTGTGTGTGTGTGTGTGTGGGGGGGGGGGGGGGGGTTTAAAGAGGCAGATATTTCAAAGTGCAGATTTTAATATATCAAAATGAGAATATTGCTTCAGAATAAATTATTTACAACACACACACACACACACACAATTCCAGACAAGCGACTGTCAAAGTGAATGACAGATTTACTTGTCCAAAGGACAAGCACACGGAAAGGTTTAATATCGAGCCCTGCATTACAGCTGTAATAAGTGCATTATCAAATTATCCAATGTTAATATAAAGTGTGACCTGATACCATATGGGTCATTCCTGGTAAGCAGTGACTTTCCTGTCCCAATGATTTATTTACTCATATTTTCTCTAAAATGAGTCACAAATTTATAATAAATTGCTTAAATTGTAGATTTAAATTCTTTACCATTTAAACAGAAATAATAGACATTAAAAATACTATTTTGTATTTTACACAATTTTAATTGATGTATGCATTCAATTTTATCCTGTCCTCAGTGCACAGTAATCAACTTAATAATATAAATGGAAAAAATGGCACAACAAAGTACGTTTTTAATAATCAAGACATATACTATTCATCAAAAATTGTTTTGCTTGTTTCAAGAAGAAACAAAAAAATCTAAGATGGCATTAGGGACATAGCCTATACTATACAAGAAAAGCTCATTATTGTTTAACATTTACATTATTATCATGATAACTATGTATGTCCCTAACAGGGTAGAATATTTTCATGGACAGTGTCTGAACAATCTACCCATAATTATTATTTTCAAAGTCCCTGAGCTTGACCAATATGTATTCCATATATTTAAACATGTCACTATTTTGGTAGAATGCTAAAAACATGAACACTTATGAAGCCAAAATGTCACCGCATACCAGGAATGACCCATCTGATCACTTAGATGTGTATGTATAACTACAGTAGGGCTGTAACGATTTCTCGATTAAAGTTGAGTACTAGATTTTTTTTATTTTTTTATCCTTGATTGCAATTTACCAGTGTCAAGTAATCGGCAAAATACCGGAAGTGGCGCATTCCACATAATAAAGTGCTATCGTGTTTTGACGTGCACATTTTTTTATTTTTTTATTAGCACAAAAAAAAAAAAAAAAAACAACAAATAGATGTAAAAAACAGTACATATGGATTGTGCAGGAGAGGTAAGAAACCCCCAAGGGCTTATAATAAAACCTCCCCTCTGGTTTATTCAGTTAATACCACACCAAAGTATTATAATAAATAACAGCAATCATCACAATAATGGCAGACAATTCTAGACACCACACAATACAAAAGTTTAACAATCACACAGGTGTCTTTTCATTCTTGACTTAAATACTGATAATGATGAGCTGGTTTTAATAAAATAGGGAATAGTATTCCAAAGTGACGGTCCTCTATATTTTAAGAAAAATTGACCAAGAGTTGTATGATAATAAGGAAGATGAACATTCATTGATTGTCGGGTTGAATATGAATGCACATCCTTGTTCATTAAAAAATAGTTTTTAAACACTTTTGGGAGGCTTTGATTTTGAGCCATATATTTATACATAAAGATACATGTTTGATAGACGTTTATGCTGAAAATAGATAAAATATTTAATTGCTTAAACAGAGGAGCCGATGGTTCACACCGATTTGATGCTGTTGCCAGTCTAACAAACCTTTTTTGGATCAAATGGATTTTTTGCAGAGAAGAAGGGTAATTACTGGCCCAAACAATGTTACAGTAAGAGATGTAAGGATATAATAGACTATAATAAAGAGTTAAAAGACAGGATTGATTTACCAATGAACAAACTTTTCTGATGATGCCAAGTGACTTCATGATTTTTACGCACACATAATCAATGTGGTTTTTCCATGAAAGTTTTTCATCTAATAATACCCCTAAAAATTTTATTACTGTAACTTGGTTGATTTCAATGTTATTAATAAATAATTTAGCATCTTTTTTTAAATCCCTTTTATTTTTATTCCTGAAAACTATATAATTAGATTTTTCTATATTTAATGAAAGTTTGTTCATCTGAAACCACTTTGCGATATATAGTAGAACATCATTAGCTTCATTCATCAGGGAATCAAAGTTTGCATGTGATATGACAACAGTAGTATCATCTGCAAATAAAATGGGCAATGCAGATTCAAACATCGAAGCTAGGTCATTTATATAAATGAGAAACAGGAGTGGCCCAAGAATAGATCCCTGAGGTACACCACAACATAACTTAATTCTCTTGGAAGTACTACCATTAATAATTACATATTGCTCTCTATCAATCAAATAATCCTCAAGCCACTTGAGTACAACATCCCGAAACCCATAACGGTGAAGTTTGGAAATCAGAATGTCATAATCAACTGTATCGAATGCCTTTGACAAATCTAAAAATATACCAACTGCAAACATGTTGTTATCCAGTGCTATAGAAATTTTGTCTATGAGTTGTAACAGAGCCATATATGTTGAGTGTTGTTGTCGAAATCCATATTGATGTTTATATAGGATCTCGTTGTCATTCAAATGTTTTAACATTCTTGCGTATACCAGTTTTTCCAAAACTTTAGAGAAGCAAGGTAAAATGGAGATCGGCCTATAGTTATTAAAAAGGCTAGGATCCCCTGCCTTAAATAAAGGTATAACCTTTCCAATCTTCAAATCTTTTGGGACTACCCCACTTTTTAAAGAAAGCATAAGGACATGAGTTAAAGGTTCACTAATTGTTAATGCCACTTTTTTTAAAAGTTTTGCTTTAATTTCATCATGACCTGCTGCAGTGTCATTCAGGTTTTTTATAATGCCTAACACTTCTCTAGATGTCGGAGGATCAAAATTACCTATTGCAGGGAAGCAACCAATAATTGGGTCGGTTGGACAACCATCTGTATAAACAATTTTTTCAGCAAGCTGCCTTCCAACATTGGCAAAGAAATCATTAAAACCATTTGCTATATCAAAAGGGTTGGCAAAAGAAATACCATCTTTAGTAAAATTAGTTGGAAATTTAAAAGAACCTTTTTTTTTGTTAAGTAAGTCATTAATGATATTCCATGTGGATTTTATATTACTAGCAGACTCTTTAAGTCGGTATGAATAGTAATTTTTCTTAGCTATACGAATTAGGTGAGTAAATTTATTTTTATATTGCTTGTATGTATCACAATTATATGGTGTTGGATTTTTAAGAAATTTTCTATATAATTTGTTTTTCTTTATTGAGGACTTCAATAATCCTGAAGAGAACCACGGTTTAGTTTTGTTTGACTTGCCTTTATACTTCACTAGCGGAAA
Source organism: Phoxinus phoxinus (assembly GCF_949152265.1). Taxonomy (NCBI): domain Eukaryota; kingdom Metazoa; phylum Chordata; class Actinopteri; order Cypriniformes; family Leuciscidae; genus Phoxinus; species Phoxinus phoxinus. The sequence continues at coordinate 9,084,590 of NC_136880.1, forward strand.
GCACTCTTGAAATATAGAATTAAAAGTTTGAAAAAATAACTGGTAAGCCAATTCAGCATCATGTTGAATATAAATATTATCCCATGTTGTGTGCTCAATCATAGATTTAAAACGATCCATATTCATTTCACTAAACTTTCGATAGCTTGGTTTCTCTACAGTCATTCTTGAGCTACCACTAATTCCTGAATTCAAATTAAATATGGGGAAGTGGTCTGAAATGTCCGCGCACAATATTCCTGAATTAGATTCATAATCAAAAGAGTTTGTAAAAATGTTATCAATCAGGGTGGCAGTTTTGCTTGTCACCCTGGTTGGTTTACATATAAGAGGATGAAAATAGGATGAAAACAATACATTTAAAAAATCAGCTGTTGAAGCATGGCTTTCACTTTGAAACAGATTGATGTTAAAATCACCAAGTAGAAAACACAGTTTACCTTCATCATTAATAACATCCAAAGCAGCAGAAAGTGCAACATTGAAACAATTAACATTACTGTCAGGTGGGCGGTATATACATCCAATAATAACATTTCTTCCGCCAAACTGAGAGCAAGAGAGTATTTCCAAGAACACAGATTCAACATTACATTCGTCAGAGTTTAGCGTAAGATCCTTCCTTACTATGAACTGAAAATCATTATGCACAAAAATAACAACTCCACCTCCCACCTTTTCCTTTCTACATGAATGAACAGAATTATATTGAGACATGTTGTAGAAATCTATCATATCATCCTTGATCCATGTTTCTGATAAAGCAATAACAGAAAATGTGTGCTTTAAAACAGACATAAAATGAGTTAATTGATCGTTATTTTTAGGTAAACTACGTATGTTAAGGTGAAATGTAGAAAAAATGTCAGACTTACTTGTGAGATTACCAGATAAACTGCTGAACTCATTTTCATTATAATAATTACAGGGACGAGATTTATTGTTCTTTATTGTTCATGATCACATGTTCTTGTTCAAGAAGTTACAGCAGCTGTTGCATTTCTATCGCCCAGAAGTGACCAAAAATGAAAGATTAAGTTGACAATTGAATTAAATGTTGTTTGGCCAATAAACAAGGATTTGATCATGCCTTAGTGTAACCAGGCCGTTGGCGCCCTCTACGGGCATTTCTTTTAATACGTAATGTAGGCTACATAATTTAGGTTTAGTTTATATCATATGTTTTACATGGTGTATTTTTAACAGCGTTGTTCAATAAAACCAATGATTACTTTGATACATTATTTAAACCAATGATTATTGCTTGTTATTATATATTGGGTAAAAGTACTTTACATAAGGTATTAACATTAAACAACATGAACTAACAATAAACAATATCTTCATTTGTAACTGTATTAATCTTTGTTAATGTTGGTTAATATACAAATCCAGCTGTTGTTTGTTCATGTTAGTTCACAATACATTAATGTTAACAAATACAACCTTTGATTTTAATAATGTAGCCTATTAGTAAAAGTTGAATTTAATATTAACTAAGATTAATAAATGCTGTATAAGTTGTTCATTCTTAGGATGTTAACTTAACTAAGGTAATTAACTAATGTTAACTAATAAACCTTATTGTAAAGTTTTACCTATGTATTTTACGTCATTTTAAATGATGTTGTTCACTTGGATCTATTTTTTTACCACATTTTTTATCTGATTAGGCTGCTCGAGGGAATAATCAGTAGAATACTCGATTAATAAAATAATCGATAGCTGCAGCCCTAAACTACAGCCAACTTTGTTACCTTATTGTTCCATAGCAGTTATTAATGAATGAATAAAGTGGACACCAACCTATTTGTTCCTCAGTATCTTCATCTTTCACTCTGCATGGCTCAGGATAACTCATGTCTTCACTCTCCTCTTTAATAAACTCCATCGTTATAACAGTATGTCTGACCTGCACACTTATTTACTACACAGATCTCCGTTGCTTCATGGAGTCACTCCTGCTCGCTTTCAAACGCATCGCCACATTATTATAATGATGAGATTATGCGCAATGAATCCCAACTCGCACACTTCTTCAAGGTAGTAAAAGTGCTTATACCGAACTAGTTAAACTTTAAAGTACACTCGTTGGTAAATACGTGACACGCTGTACAAACAACTTTGAAGCGTGTGTTATTGTTGTTCTTCTTCTTCTTCTTCGGTTTATTGGCGGTTCGCGTTACCGAGTGTCTGCCGCCGCCTACTGGGCTGTAAGAATGATATCGGCCGTTTCTCAATACCAAGTTCCCAGAGTTTGGACTTGCTAAGTTCGACTCAGAAGAACGAACGGTCGAGGACGGGAGGACGCGAGTCCAGTCATGGAACGGCAGCGTACTTGATAGCGTCACATGCTTAATTCAATTAACTTCATATTTTTTTATTTTCAATGTATTAAATATATTTACAAACTAATATGTACGTACTCTGATAATTTTCACTTTATATTTATAATAAAATTGTATATGATATTAAACAACTGCCTCTTTTTTATTTTATTAAAAATTAGGCTAATACCCAGTGTATTGTTCAAGAAACAACAAATAAAGATAAGAAGAATAGCTGGTACTTTATTCCATGTGGAACACAAGCACATGTCCATTACAACACTCTTCCTCTAGCAAATGCACATCATCTACAACACATTACTGCCATCTGCTGGAATCAATTAGTACTCATCACATAATAGATAATCATTACATCTCTTTTCCTTTTTTTTTTTTTTTTTTTTTTTTTACAATTTTACATATCACATAATTACTAACAATTCACACCAGCCTACTGTAAACAATTATTATTCTTTCTTTTCTTTTTTTCACTATAAGTCCAATCGAACAGGTGGTTTTTGAACTCGATTAGATCTCCGTAAATCAGGAATGTCAGTCTTTGGTATAGATAAATCAAGTTCAGAAATTTGGCCTGCAGAGTAAAGCATATCTGAAGATAGCAATTCAGGAAATTGCAGATCAACAGACTGCATTTCTGGAGACAAGGTTGGCTCATCCAAAAGACATTTTTCTGCAGTCTTAAGCAGACTGTCGATTTCTCCGTAAGGTCTGCCCATCTTCTGTTTGAACAAGATATGATCTTGGATTTACCTCTTTTAGGATTGTAGCTTTCCTTCTCCATCCAGTAGGCTCCTCAACTCGAACTACATCTCGTTCACAAAGAGGTTTCAGTTGCCAAGCTCCCTTGTCATAGTATTCTTTCTGCTTCTCTTTAAGATGTTGCATCTCCTTCAATGACAAACTGTTGTTTTCTGTTTTCAGGGATAATTTTGGCAGTGTGTCACGCAGTTTACGATTCATCAATAACTCACCAGGAGATAATCCATCCACAACTGAGTGGAGAAGAACGGTAACTCAGTAGAGACAGATTTTCATCAGTATTGCTTGCAACGGCTTTTTTCAAAAGACTTTTAGCAATTTGTACCCCTTTTTCTGCTTTACCATTTGCCTTTGGATAAAGGGGGCTTGAAGTAGTATGCTTGAAGCCATACTTTTCTGCAAACAGCCTGAATTCACGACTATTATACTGAGGACCATTGTCACTTTGCACAATGTGAGGAATTCCATGCCTTGCAAAAATGCATTTCATGTGTTGAATCACGTCATTCGATGTTGTATGACGAAGGTGTTCAACTTCAGGATAATTGGAATAATAATCGATAACCACCAAATAATCCTTACCATTCAACTGGAAAAGATCAGTTCCTACTTTTTGCCACGGTTCAGTAGGATGAGGAGCTATCATCATAGGTTCTTTAGCCAGTTTATAATGATGACTCAGACAGACGTCACACTGACTGATGAATTTCTCAATGTGCACATTAATTCCCGGCCAAAAAACAGCTTGTCTAGCTCTTCTCTTGCATTTTTCGATACCAAGATGCCCCTCATGAATTCGACGAAAAATGTCTTGGCGCATTGACACTGGAATGACAATTCTGTTCTTTCTCAACAGCATGCCCTCCACCACACTCAGTTCTGCCCTTAACGGAAAGTACTGTGGACACTTGCCTTTGATCCATCCATGATGAAGATGTGCAATAACCCTCTGCAGTTCAGTGTCCTTTGCAGTTTCCTCTGCAATCAGTCTTAACATCTCATCTGAAACTGGTAGAGATGAAAACACCATACTCACATGTCTCTCAACTTCATCCATATTGCTGATCTCCGCAGCTACTGGTGCTCGAGACAGTGCATCAGCCACAATGATATACTTTCCAGGGGTATACACTAGACTCAGATCATATCTTTGTAATTTCATCATCATGCGTTGAATTCGAGGTGACATATCATTTAGGTTCTTTTGAATGATAGATATTAATGGTTTATGATCCGTCTCTACTGTAAAAGTAGGCAATCCATATACATATCCATGGAATTTATCACAGCCAAATGTTAAACCCAAGGTCTCTTTTTCTATTTGAGAATAGCGTCTTTCCGTCTCTGTCATAGATCGAGAAGCATAGGCCACAGGTCTCCAGGAATCCCCTATGGCCTGAAGAAGCACCGCCCCCAATCCATCCTGAGAGGCGTCTGTAGAGATCTTAGTTGGCCGCGTATGATAAAAAAAACAAGGACAGGTTCAGTAGTAAGAATCTCCTTTAACCTCCTCCATTCTTGATCATGGACTGAACTCTTGATCATTTTGTAACAACTTTCTCATATGGGTAGTTTTGGCTGACAGATTTGGCAGAAATTTTCCTAGGAAATTCACCATTCCCAAGGCTCGTAGAATTCCCTTCTTGTCACTAGGTGGAGGCATATCAAGGAGGGCTTGCACTTTTGCTGGGTGTGGCTCCACACCTTTTGCAGACAGCTTGTCACCTAAAAAATTGATCTCTGTGACTCCAAATTGACACTTTTTCTGATTGAGCTTTAAATCATGTGCTCAAACTCTTTTTTCCATCACTTTTACTAGTCGCTGATTATGTTGTTGAAGGGTGGACCCCCACACCACAATATCATCGATATACACACGAACACCCTCTAGACCTTCAATAAGGGTTTCCATGGCTCGATGAAAAATCTCAGGAGCTGATTTGATTCCAAATGGAAGTCGAAGAAAACAATATCTTCCAAAGGGAGTATTAAATGTGCAATATTTGCTACTCTCAGAATCCAATCGGATCTGCCAGAACCCTTGAGATGCATCCAATTTACTAAAAACCTTAGCACCCGACATTTCACTAATGATCTCTTCACGGGTGGGTATCTGGTAATGTTCTCTTTTGATGCTATCATTGAGGTCTTTAGGGTCTAAGCACACTCTTAAGTCACCATTAGGCTTCTTCACACAGATTATGGAGTTTACCCAATCTGTAGGCTGTTCAATCCGTTGTATAACTCCTGATTGGGTCATGCGATCCAATTCCTGCTTCAAAGGCTCGCGCAGAGGTGCAGGAACCCGGCGAGGAGCATGTATGACTGGTGTAGCATCATCTTTCAGTTGTATTTTATAAGTAAATGGCAATGTGCCTTGACCTTCAAAAACATCTGGAAATTGTTTGACAATGTCAGTTACATGGTCACAGACAGACTGTAAGACGACGGTTTCCCTGTTGACTTGATACACTCTTTTAACCAACTGAAGGTCTTCACAAGCTTTATCTCCTAGAAGAGATTCATGGCCATTGGGAACTACAACAAACATCAAACTTTTCATCTTTCCTTTTACTTGTATCTTTAATCGACAGACTCCTCGTGTTTCAATTGGTTGTCCATTATAGGCAAACTGTAAAGAACTGTACGTTTTTTAATTAGAGGTTTTTCTTTCAATGCTTTCACATCTCTGACGTTAATTAAATTAACTTTTGCACCCGTATCTAATTTAAAAGGCACTATGGTCCCATTAGCCACAAGAGGAACAATCCACTTTGAAGACTTCACCGAATCCTCACTGGATACACATGTTGCAGCATCCTGATGTGTATTCTCTTCGGAAACCATGTTCACATAGAATGAGTCACTCAAAGAGTCGCTGTCATCTGCCTCCTCCACTACATGCACTTTATTTTCCCTCTTCATGTCTTTTGAAAAACACATTTTTGCAAAGTGGTTCGGGCCATTACACTTCGAACATCTTTTACCGAAAGCTGGGCATTGTCTGAACTTATGTTTGGTCCCACAACGCTTGCAAGAGAATGTTTCATTGTCATTATCTCTGAAACTTCTTGTGTTACCTCTTTTCTTGTCTCTGAATGAAATGGCATCTACTGCTGCGCTCTGAAATGACGTCGCTGACGAATTAGCCCCATCAAACTGCTTCACTTGCTGTCTTGCTACTTCACTTGATTGGCACAATTTGACAGCATAATCCAAGGTGAGTTCTGATTCTCACAACAATCTCTCTCTCAGTTTTTTCTCATAGATTCCAAACACAATCTGATCACGAATCATTGAATCTCTCAATTCATTAAAATTACAAGTCTTTGCCTTTATCTTGAGATCTGTCAGAAAGTAATCAAAATCCTCTCCTTCATGCTGCACTCGCATTCTGAGTACATATCGTTCATACGTCTCATTCCTTCTTGACAAACAATGAGCATCAAATTTTTCCAGTACCTTATCCAGTTTCTTCTTGTCAGCCTCTTCCTCGAAATTAAAGGTGTTATAGACCTCCACGGCATCAGTTCCAGCAATGGTAAGTAATAGGGCATTTTTTCTTTCATCCACAGCAGCTCCTTGTCCGACAGCAACAACATACAACTCGAACTGCTGTTTGAAAGTCCTCCAATTTGCGTCAACATTTCCACACAACTTCAACGACCCCGGTGGTTTAATGACATCCATTGCCTTTTCTGAACCCCACTCCTGGTACCATGTATTGTTCAAGAAACAACAAATAAAGATAAGAAGAATAGCTGGTACTTTATTCCATGTGGAACACAAGCATATGTCCATTACAACACTCTTCCTCTAGCAAATGCACATCATCTTATACAACACATTACTGCCATCTGCTGGAATCAATTAGTACTCATCACATAATAGATAATCATTACACCCAGTAAACACAGAACGTTCCCATATGGTTCCCATTTGATTATTTTTTTTTGGGAACCAAATATGAACGTTCTCTGTAGGTTTTCTTTTTATAACCTAAAGAGAACGTTCTGGGAACGTTTGCTGCAGGTTATTTTTAGGTTTTATTTTTATAACCTAAAGAGAACGTTATGGTAACGTTCCCTGCATGTTGTTATTTTATAACCTAAAGAGAACCTTCCAAGAACGTTTGCTGCAGGTTATTTTTAGGTTTTATTTTTATAACCTAAAGAGAACGTCATGGTAACGTTTCCTGCAGGTTGTTATTTTATAACCTAAAGAGAACCTTCCCAGAACGTTTTCTGCAGGTTATTTTTAGGTTTTATTTTAATATCACTTACCATTAACAGGCAGTAGAGGGTGCTCATATTTAATATTTATAGGGTTTCCTTTTCATTTTCCTGGAAGGTTTCAGGTCTTTGAGTAATTTACTACTCAACTGATGACTTGAATCAGGTATGTTATACTTATATTATAAATTATAATATAGAAATTATATAACTATTAAAGATTTTTCATGGTTTATTTGAAAGATTTTTTCTTTTTTTTATGGTTTACAAACATTGTTGGGCCGAAATCTATTTGGCAAGACTGAACAAAACAACACTACAATTTCACTACAGAGTTTAACAGTTTTATTAAAACAAGAACAAATGGGAGGGGAGGTTTTATTTCAACAGGAACAATTTCCAGATGTGTTCCTCAGGGGACACCAACCCCATCTGCTGAATACAGGGGAAACATTATTGTGCATCATTCACCTGTCACCCATCTCCATCTGTCCTTCATGTAATGCAGCCTCCTCCCAAACCAGCAAAATGAGAAACTGAGGAATAGATGAACACTTGCAAAAGTAGAGACTGGATTAAAAACATAAAAATACATCTAGATTTTGGAGAATGGATGGATGTGGAAAATGGTTTAGCTCCTAGGGTTATTTGCCAGTAGTAAACAAGTGGCTACTATTGTTGTGATAAATGCACACAGAAGGACACACACTGTAGGTCAGGGGTTCTCAAAGTCTACATTCAAAGGTCCAAATCTAAATTTTCATTAATGACAAAGGTCCGGAACTATTGGTAGTTACAAAACTTGTTTTTAATAAACATGTATAACAAATCAACATTCATTTTATGAAAAAATAAGGCCTTTTGCATTCAAAATACATGAATAACAAGTGCAAAAGTGGCAAACCAATTCATTTAAGTGTCTGGATTTTTCCTAACAAAACACCACAAAAGTAACATGGTGCAAAATCAGTGTTGCCAGACGTACGATAATTATCGTATTTGTACGATAATTTTGACCTCTGTACGATGTACGATCAATAATGAAAAAATTCCCATAATGTACGATAATTTCAGAGTTGCCCGCAAATTAGTTAAAAAATCTCCCGGAATCTAGATCAAGAAGAGCGCGCATGTGTAGCGCGCGCACAGCAGAGAAAGGGAGCGAGAGACCTTGCGTGTGTGTGCCGGTGTGTGCTAGTGTGCGTGTGTGCCTCACGAAGCGCATCTAAGGACCTATTTTTTTCCAGTCTATGGTAAGGACCCAACCAATCGAATTATTCAGAACCCCCCTAACCCATTTTCCTGCAAGTCAATGAGTTCAGTCTGCAGAGATGCCATGCTTGCCCATGGGAAGATGCTCTTGATTTCTTTTGAAAACTCCTCAACATTCTTGACTAGGAATGGAGATGGAATGCAGAGCAGCACTTGTCTACCTATATTGAAGCCCTCAAAGCGCATCCTGAAATTTTCAGTTAGCTTCTCCAAAAAGGAAAGAAGGCGATGATGGTGATTGCCATTAGTCTGCTGGAGAAGAGTTGGAAAGCGGATATGTGGCCCTGTGATGTCACTCTTAAAGATCTCCAGCCGCCTTTCAAAGGAGCGTACTGCTGCCATCAGATCACACACTGTGTTGCCTTGGCCCTGGAGCTCAGTTCATTTAGATGAGATGTTATGTCCACTAAAAAGGCCACAACCTCCATGGTGTCATTATCCCTCAGAAAATTCAAGTAATGGCTGGCTTTGACATTCTTCTGCTGGTCGATTGTTGAGTTCACGCGCGTGATCATATGTAACTAAACCTTTGCGCGTGAACTCGACAATCGACTACTTTGGACTTCGACCGAAAACAGGATGTAAATACAGGTATTTGCGCTGGCTGATATAACATCATTTTTATTCATATCTTTCACATCTACTGCAGTCAGATTCACCGTGTTCACTCTGAAGGAATCATCTAACATGGCTGGGCACTTGTAATGACACATCAAATATGTTAAGAGGCTAAAAGCAAGTTTAAAACTTGCCCCATTGAAGTCAACAGGGTGCACATTTTTAAAAGAGGATAACACGGTGTAGGCAACACTGATTTTTGCCGTTTTTCTCTGTATTGACAGCACTCCAAATGTACAAAAAATGAGCTCAATGTTAAAATTGACCGGAGTTCTCCTTTAAGCATCTGCATGATAGCTTCATAGATGTCCTCTCCTCTAGTGTGACAGAGTGGAGTAAGGCCCAGTATGTCTTCACAGAATGTCCCCTTTGCCTTGCTGAAATATCTGACAAACACACATAGCTGGGCTTGGTCTGTGCTATCTGTTGACTCATCCACCGCAAGTGAAAGGCAGGGTGCATCTTTGATATCATCCGTTAACTGCTTTACTAAGTCATGGGCAAGTATCTCTGTCCTCCTGGTTGAAGTGTCATTGGACAGTGGAATTTTCTTTAATTTCTCTGACATCTCCTGTCTCTCCTTTCCCTCAAACAAAGCATCTGCTATCTCCACTAAACACTCCTTAACTATCTCTGCATCAGTGAATGGCTTCTTGTTTTTGCCTAGTACCCAGGCCACTCGGAAAGATGCTTCTGTAGCTCTCTCTTGCTGTGTCACAGCTCTCACAAGCAACTTATTTGTTGATTCATATGAAGACTTTAGCTGTCGTAGTTTTGCTGTCCGTACCTCAGTATTTTGTGGATATTGCCATTCAAAATGACCGTGTTTTGTTTCATAATGCCGTTTGACATTTCCACTCTTCACAACTCCAACTGTCTCGTTACATATCAAACAGAATGGCTTCGTGCTGGATTGGGGCAAAATGAATGCATTGCCTACCTCTCTGTCCAATCATCTTTGAAAACTCTATTTTCTGCGTCAACTTTTGTTTTCCTGGACAATGACATCCTCCACACCGATTCAAATGTACTGAGGTGAAGTGTCGCGTCGCGCGGCTCGGCTCGCACCCGATTACGTCAAAAGTATACACTGGATGTCATGGCAACTGAATCACAACGTATTCCAATGTTACAGTTGTTGCAGTGTTATGAACAGAGAAGTGTGTAGCCAGTGCAGCAGCAGAATGACTAAATTGAGCTCGAGGTAAAAAAAAAAAAAAAAAAAAAAAGTGGTGGGTACAAAATGACTCATGACGAAACCTGGTGGGTACCCCACCGAAATCGACGCCTATGGTTGAAATACGAAATGGAGGCGGGTCCGGATTGAATTCCCTCCGGGTCCGGAACCGGACCGGAGTCCGGACTTTGAGAAGTGCTGCTGTAGGTGTTGGACCGACCTAGTGGTGGATAACCTCACTTTGCACCATTGAGGCTTCCATTGGATAAAGCAATTTCCAATTGACTACATGCATCAAACCTGCCTAGGTGTTTAAAAAGAAAACACAATATTAGTATCACTAAGGTTGTAATTTTCTAAGAGATGTACATTTATGAGGGGACACTGACAAATGAAAAGAACTGACCTGTGCTAGTTTGCTCATTATACACTGGCAGCCAATGTATACCATGTGACCAATATAACCCAGTTGTAGGTTAGAGACAAAAAGGGGCAAGTGTCTACTGGGCAAAACACAACAAAAGACCTTAAATGGCTAAATCCCAATTGACTACATGCACCAAGCCTGTCTGGGTGTTATGAAGAAACTCATTACAGAGTGGGTTAGAGGAGACAGAAAGGTGCGAATGTCTGCTGGCCAAATAAATAAGGTGACCCAAAGGCTGCAGTCACTCAGGAAGGCCATTCCCAGCTGTTTCCAAAGAAAACCAAGGGGTCTAGACATAGATAGGTGGAAGGCAACTGAACTGCGACAATTTGCTGTATACACTGGCAAGATAGTGTTAAAGGGATACTTCACCTCTGTAAAGATGAATGCGTATTTAAAATGGGTCATTTATGTAGAAGAAATGTGAAATTATTTTTGAATTTGGAGCTTTCTAGACTGAGAAAAGCCAGAAAATGTATTTTTGGCTTATGGGGATGAAAGACAACAACTCCCAGAATGCACTTGCTTCGCTGCCCTAGGAGGCCACGCCTACCGGTAAGAGATCGTAGTAAACAACAAGGCTATGCTACTATAGTCTCCGTGAGTCTGCCCGGTATTTTGATGTCGCCCAAAATGTCCAGGAGGACTTTTGCGTTCTACAGTCGCCATTCATCATGTTTACTGTGACGAGCAGGAACGAGACTGACGGCCGCGGGAGAACGACGCGAGGCCGGTGGCGTGATTACTGATGAGCGGCGCCTGTGAGACGAACCGGTCTCGTATCTCTCACGGAGGAGCGGGAATTTTCCTAGCAATGTTAAAATGCACATCAACCGATTACTTGTTTAGCGTTCATGTAAACACTACATTCAGATTCACCAATCGGAATGAATTTAGTTAGATTGAAACAAAAGGTGTGCATGTAAACAATGAATGCGACTGCAGAAAGCAAAAGCCGAATCCCGGACATTTTGGACGATCTCAACGGCCGGACATGTCGGGAAAAAGAGGATCGTAACCCCTACTACTCAGCTTTCTCCACATAATAAGAAACTGTTAGCTTGGCTTCCAAATAAAAAATGGCTGACACTATATGTACATTCTGTGAGTGAGATCCCTCCCTCCCTCTATGGGCGGGTTGAAAACATGCGGAACAGCACCTTCTACTGGATAAATGAGGAGCTAGTGTTTGTAGTCTTACCCATATTCAAAGAAATTGGACTTCCTGCTTTTTATGCGTCATAAAAAGCAGGAAGTGGAACACTTAAATCCTTATTTCTCCCATCTCAGAAGAAAATAAGGGAATAAACCATGACCATTCGAAAATGTGACTGGGTTTCTAAAGATACAAAGTCTAATGCAAATGGGTGAAGTGTTCCTTTAAAGGGAATTCTGGCGGACCAGCTGTACGACCATTTTATGGCATTCAGTGTTGCCTTGGGCCTTCTTCTTTCACCCAGCTTGGCAGTGGACTACAACAACTACAGCACTGAGCTGATGACTTAAATCGTGGGAAAAACAAAAGACCTATATGGCGATCACTTCGTGGTGTACAACATCCATTCAATGGTACATCTACCAGCAGAGGCGATGAATTTTGGCAGTCTTGATGCTAGCAGTGCATTTCCATTGAGAACTATCTTGGAAAGCTCAAGCGACTCATAAGGTCAGGAAGCAGCCACTTGTTCAAGTTGATGGAGATTTCAAAGTCTTCACAGACTCAATCTTTGGTGGCCACAAAGTGTGTTTCGTACGCACATCTCACTAAAAAACAAGATGAAGAAACAGGCAAAACATTTACAATCTAACTGTTGAATAGTTAAACTAGGATTGCGTTCTGAGGTGGTTCTAATGTATCTAGCCTTCCTCTTGGTGTGTCGATCAGAACACAGGAATGGATCAGGACAGTTTGAGGCGATCAAAGGGGTTTATTGTGGTCTGTGTGAGGTATGTGTGTGGTTCTACAATAAAACATAAATAAAGAAATAATCAGCATAACATGACTTGACTGTTATATCAAATAAATCACATTATACATCACATAGCATTGCACTATACAATATTATAATATACATAACTCAACTTTCCATGGACCAATACAATGCAATTTGGCACTATCATTGTTTAAGTAAACATCATCGGCACGTTGAAACCGAAAGTAACCATATTGACAATGAATATCACACAGCACACTATACAGAACTCGCCAAATGAACCTGACAAAGAATTACGTATAATATTATAGTAACATAAATAAACAGGTACGGAACAGGCTGCAGATATCCTCAACTGCGATATAATATATTGTAAACACAGCTCGTGAATGCGCCGAACGCGCGAGCTTAATTCTCCTCACACTGTTCATTCTGACTACCCACAGCGGACAAATCCCAAATTGCCTCGAAAATGAATACTATAATTAACAAGGATTGTCTGCTGATCAAAACGGGTACTTACAATCAGTAATAGACGCACACTATAGCACACAGATAAGGGTTATTTTTCCCGGTCCCGTGCAAGTGTCTCTCGCTTCATTCTGCGTCGTCCGGGCGATGATTGACTGGTGCACTAAGCCCCGCCTTTCCAACATTGCCGCCCCCAAATTTATTTGGAAATTTGCTCCGTTGGAAATTAATTCAGGTTTTCTGCTGGTTGTCTTCGCTGTCCGGATGCTCATCCTCTTCAGGGATTTCGGGAAGCACTATCAGACGAGCTATAGGCCGAGTATATGTTCTGTCTTTTATCTGTATCTCCACTGTTCTGACACGGCCATCGGATCCTGGAAAGACTTTCAGAATTCTTCCAATTTGCCATAGGGACCGAGGTAGCTGGGGGTCAACTAACATGGCTACAGTGCCAGGCTCAATGTTAGGTGATGGTCTTTGCCACTTTCCTCTCGTCTGCATTGACGGTAGATAGTGCCTTATAAATGCAGACCAGAATCTGTCAGCTAATACCTGGGAGTGCCTCCATCTCCGCTTTGTAAGAAGTTCAGACTCTGCATACACCACCTGGGGTAAGGAACCATCTGGCCGCCCCATCAGCAGGCAATTTGGAGTCACTGCGTCCAGATCAGCCAGATCTGACGAAACATATCCCAAAGGCTTAGAATTTAGGATGGCTTCGATCTCAATCAAAACTGTCTGAAGCACTTCTTCGGACACCGTTTCTGAACCTAGAGTTGCCCGAAGGGCAGCCTTTACAGACCGGATCTCCCTCTCCCATACACCTCCAAAGTGTGGAGAGGCCAGAGGATTGAAGTGGAAACTGATCCTTTGTTTGGCCAGCAGCTGTTGTAGGTCTGGACTGAGTTGGCTGAAAGATTCCCGGAGTTCTGTCTCTCCACCTCGGAAGTTGGTGCCCTGGTCGGAGTACAGTTCCGCAGGCTGACCACGACGACCAATGAACCTTCTCAGTGCCATTAGGAAGGCATCACTATTCATTGAAGCAAGCACTTCTATATGCACAGCACGGGTGGTGAGACACTTGAATAGGAGGCCCCACCTCTTCTCTACCCGGCGTCCCAATTTCACCACGAATGGCCAAAAACAGTCCATTCCTGCTGAGTAAAATGCCGGCTTAAACAATCTGAGCCTTGGAGGAGGTAGATCAGCCATCTGCTGTGTTGCTGGCTTTGATCTCCACTTACAACAGTCGAGACATGCCCTTTGGTGCTTCCTAATTGCCTCCCTGCCTCTCAGAATCCACACTCTCCTGCGGAGCTCAGCAAACACCCGCTCAGGTCCTGGGTGGTGGAGTCGAGTGTCATAGTCCTTAATCAGTAGCTGAGTGTTAGGATGATGAGAGTCGAGTACGATAGGGTGCACGGTAGCTGGGTCAAGGGCTTCCACTCTCCTCAGTCGTCCTCCGACTCTGATGAGTTGGTTTTCGGAGTCAAATTCCGGAGAGAGACATAGTAACCGACTGTTGGAGCGAACTGGCTTATTGGATTTTAGCAGCTGAAAATCCTCAGGGAAACTATCTAGCTGTATCTTTCTCAGAGCAACAGTCTCTGCCTCTCTGTAGGTACTTGCTGGGGGAGATTTATCCTGAGCAGCCGCCCCATGCAGCTCCTGTGCAACTGTGTCCACCAAATCTTTCCAGTGGTTGTATTTCCTTTCATTTAAAGTTAACGGCACAGTGTTAGTGATTCCACAGAAGATTCCTCCTTTAAGTTCAGCTGCTTCTTCAGAGTTTGGAAAGTGTGAGGTGGGGTGAGAGGGCCACTCCTCCGGAGGTTGCAGTAGGAACTTCGGACCTTGAAGCCATCTGTTGGGGCCGATAAAGTCTTGCAGTCTCTTGCCCCGAGTCAGGTCATCAGCAGGGTTTCCTTCTGAGTTTATGTGTCGCCATTCCGTCCGGTCGGTCAACTCCTGAATCTCCGCCACCCGGGTGCCCACGAAGACTTTGTACCGACAGGACTCAGAAAGGAGCCAGTGGAGGACAATAGTAGAGTCAGTCCAATAGGTGACCTTGTCCAACTTCAGAGTGATCTCAGTTGTGAGCAACTTCGCCAACTGTGCACCTACCAAGGCGCCGCAGAGCTCGAGCCTCGGTATTGACTGACGCTTTCGTGGGGCCACTTTAGACCGGGCTAGAAGAAAGGCAAGGTGGAGTTCGCCCTGGCGACCTTCCGAACGCAGATAAGCAACAGCCCCATATGCCTTCTCAGAGGCATCACTGAAAACGTGAATCTCCCGGCGTACATCTGATTGATCCATATAGGAGGGGTTATAGCACCTAGGGACTGTCACCTGCGATAGGAATTTAAGCTCCTCTTCCCAGTCTGTCCATGCTTGCCTGAGCTCACCTGGGAGTTGTGGATCATCCCAGTCCCTGTGGTTTAGCCAAAGCTGCTGCACGATCACCTTGGCTCTGGTAGTATAGGGAAGGATGACGCCAAGGGGGTCGTACTGACTCGCCAGCACCCGATAGATGCTCCGCATTGTCAAAGCATTGTATGTGACAGGTCGGTGTTTGAACCCGAGATGGTCCAGCTCACAGTGCCAGCTCAGGCCCAAGGTTGACTCTCGTGGGTCGGCTTTGTCTTGAGAAAGCCACAACTCCAGCTTAGGGGACCTGGCTTCGGGAGGTAGGTGACTGACAACTTCCGCTGCATTACTGGCCCACTGCCGGATGTCGAAACCACCAGAGGATAAGAGGGCACGTAACTTATCCACTAACAGTCGTGCTTCTTGAACAGAACTCAAACTTTGTAGACAATTGTCGACGTAAAAGCATCTGTCTACCGAAAATCTTACATCCTCGTCAGGCG
Organism: Phoxinus phoxinus; assembly: GCF_949152265.1. Taxonomy (NCBI): domain Eukaryota; kingdom Metazoa; phylum Chordata; class Actinopteri; order Cypriniformes; family Leuciscidae; genus Phoxinus; species Phoxinus phoxinus. Next base: position 9,100,698 of record NC_136880.1, read on the forward strand.
TACTGTGCAGCGCCACGTGTCGCTGAAGAGCGAAGGATGCACAGCATGGGCTGCACGTAGTCCCAAAAGGAAGTACTTGCCACTCATAAGTATCTGGAGGGTCATCCCGTCGTAGGTCACGCCATAAAAAACGTAGGAGTGGTCTGTCCTCAGGCAGTAGCAGGACCTGATGAAACATCCCGCGTATATCCCCACTTATGGCCACACTATGCTCCCTGAACCGCAGGAGAACACCCAGAAGAGATGGGCTCAAGACTGGACCCGGTAGTAAGGAGTTATTTAGGTTCATCCCCTCGTACTCGAAAGAACAGTTGAACACTAGGCGGTTCTTACCATTGTGAGAGACCATATGGTGTGGGATATACCACTTCTCTCCCGTGCCTTCCTCTCCCTCATTCTCCAGTTTGATGGCAGCCCCAGTCAACTCCAGCTTCTTTATTTCAGACTTATACACCTCCGCCTTCTCTGGTGACCGAACAAGGCGACGCTCCATACCTCTGAGACTAGGCATCACTGCTTCTTTAGGGGCACAGAAGAAGGGGAAATCCTTCCTGCGCAATAGAGGCGTTGCATAGCGGAGGATGCCGTTAACTTCAACCCGAGTCGTCTTAGTCTCCAAGAGACTGATAGCCTCTTGGTCCTCTTTGGATCGGGTGGCCTGCTTCTCACAGCGGTAAGGTAAGACATCAATCTGCCACAGCCTTTCAACATCCTTCTTCAGCTCTAGTTAAGCAGGGGTGAGGGATAAGAAGAAGCACTGTTGTGTTGACAGCTGATCCTTTACGAATCTTGCCGGTCCCTGCAAGGTCCATCCAAGCCTTGTCTGAACAGCTGCAGGTCCTCCAGAGGGGCCCAGACGAACAGGTGATATGGGAGTAATGAGGTGCGTATTATCAGCTCCAATCAGTAATAGTGGGCGTACTCCATCAAAAGACTGCAGTGGAAGGTTCTTCAGGTGCTGATACTTCTCAAGGACACTCAGAGGGTAAGAATGGTCCGCTAAACCAAGGCACTCGGCAGTGAAGGCAGCTGAGATTCGAAATATTTTCTGTGGCTGAGTTACTGGAGAAATCTTGAAGGAGACCACGGCACCATTGACAGTTTGAACATCCTGGCGGATAGTACGCAGGGCTAAGCTCTCCATGGGACCGTGGATTCCGAGTTCCGTGGCTGCAGGGGATAGAAGAATCGTCCTCTCCGAACCATCATCCAGGACGGCATAAGTATCCAGGGTTTTGTCGTTGTGACGGAGCAGGACTTTAACAACTTTAAGGAGAACTTTCCTAAATCCTGTAGGTTTATCCAGATACAGGGTTTCAGTCGCTGAATTAACCAGACAAGACCCTTCAGTCACTGGTTTGGAGTTCACCTCATGCAGGATTTGCAGGTGTCTGCCTTTACAGATACTGCATGGCTTTTTGAGGGTACACTTAGCCGCTGGGTGTGCACGCCCACAGCGCCAACAACGGTGATTTGTCTGGATCCAATCCGTGATCTGCTGTTTGTTGAAGGACTTGAAGGTATCACACTGACTGAGGTAATGGTCATTTTTGTCACAATACGGACAGAAAGCTTTGGGCTGTGCTTTAGTCATCCCTGAACTGGCTATTGGAATCGGAGCTGGTCCGATAGGTAATTTGACAGGGCTCTCGTCCGATCCATGAAGTACAGTAACTGAACGTCCGGCAGGGTGTGTGGCTCTTCCACGATCAGTCTTCTGCTCTACTCTCCGCTGGCGATCTGAAGTTTGACTCTCACTGCTCTGACACCACGCTTCATACTGTAACCATTCAGAGAAGTCTAGGAGGTTATACACTGCACCAGGACGATGAAACATATGCCTTCTGAACTCCGACCTCATTTCAGGAGGTAGTTTGCTTAGCAGCCTCTCCACATGCGACCCCCACACCTCAATTCCGCCTGACCTTCATGGCCCAAAGTCTCCAGCATACCGACAAGGGATCTGATTTGCAAGGCAAACTTGTCAAAGGCTGCTGTATCACCTCGTCGTAGATCAGGAGCGTCCATCACTTTAGCTATCCTTCTGAGGGCTAGCTTGTAAGGTTGTCCGAACCTCTCAGTCAGAGCTGCCATGGTATCAGTATACGGGAATGGTGAGTTAAGATAGGAGTCAGCTACCAGACGGGCTTCATCCAATCTCAAATGATCCATCAATATCTGATAGCGGAAGAGCTCAGTCGCATCATGAGGTAAAAGGTTCTCCAGAGCAAGCTTTAGTCTGGTGAACTCACTAGGATCTGCTGTGATGAAGTTTGGGATGGTCGGTGTAGGCCCACGGTAGGTCTTTTCTCTCTCCTCTGGATGCAAGGAGGGAGCTCTGGGCACAGATGTCAGACACCTAGGTCTCCTTGGCTTATAGCTTTCATAAGGTTGAGGCATGTAGGCAGCCCTAAAAAGCTCAAACCTCTGCTCTGGATACAAACTTTGATCCTGGGCATAGGTACTGTACTCATTGAGTGGCGGAGGTAATCTGCGAGAAGTCGGTGGGACAGATTCATCTGGATAGCTGGCAGGAGGGACGCCACAATAATTAGGGGGCTTAACTGACTGTGTGACTTCTTGTCTGGCAGACAATCCGGTTTGCATATGATCTCTCATTACTTGAAGCTCACTAAGCATCTTACCCAGGAAATCTACCATCACATGTTCCCTTAATGGCTCCTCAGCATTCCTCTCTGAGTGGTTAGACAGAACAGAACAATCTCTATAGTCCACGGTCTGCTTCGGGGTCGGAAATGAGCTGGTTTCCCCTCTAACGGTAGACGAATATGAGTTCACTGGTGCAGCAACTGTGCTGGCCAACCGCATTGACTGCCGGTTGGTAGATGAGTGGGGAAGTGGTGTTTAAAGAGACTCAGAGCACAACTGGGGTTGCGAAGGCCTGCGTGCTGTGTTACAGACAGTTTGTGGAGATAATTGAACCTCAGTTTCTTCCCAAGGCCGATAATATGGTGAAAACTGAGGTTGATTAAAGGGCATGGGAGCTCTCACCTGATGTCTTTCATAGGGATGCTCTCTGTTACGAGCAGCCGGCGACCACTCGTCCACCACGTTCCAGGAATACTGACTCACAGGACTGGAGGCTCTGTCAGAGGGGGAGGGAGAAATACTGGCAGCATCTGATGGATGACCTCCCTGTGACTCCTCTGCAGCATAAGGCATCTTTGGCTTTCTAATCGGTCTACGTTGTGCAGCGGTGAGATCGTAATCCTCGAGATAGGCAGGAGTGCGAACATGGCGTTGCGGTCTGCCACCATCTGCATTTACCCCTTCTGGTTGCATATTAGAGCTGATAGATCCACTTTATCCAAGAGCAATGGCCGATATCCGGCTCGAAGGACCAAATTTGTTGAATAGTTAAACTAGGATTGCGTTCTGAGGTGGTTCTAATGTATCTAGCCTTCCTCTTGGTGTGTCGATCAGAACACAGGAATGGATCAGGACAGTTTGAGGCGATCAAAGGGGTTTATTGTGGTCTGTGTGAGGTATGTGTGTGGTTCTACAATAAAACATAAATAAAGAAATAATCAGCATAACATGACTTGACTGTTATATCAAATAAATCACATTATACATCACATAGCATTGCACTATACAATATTATAATATACATAACTCAACTTTCCATGGACCAATACAATGCAATTTGGCACTATCATTGTTTAAGTAAACATCATCGGCACGTTGAAACCGAAAGTAACCATATTGACAATGAATATCACACAGCACACTATACAGAACTCCCCAAATGAACCTGACAAATAATTACGTATAATATTATAGTAACATAAATAAACAGGTACGGAACAGGCTGCAGATATCCTCAAATGCGATATAATATATTGTAAACACAGCTCGTGAATGCGCCGAACGCGCGAGCTTAATTCTCCTCACACTGTTCATTCTGACTACCCACAGCGGACAAATCCCAAATTGCCTCGAAAATGAATACTATAATTAACAAGGATTGTCTGCTGATCAAAACGGGTACTTACAATCAGTAATAGACGCACACTATAGCACACAGATAAGGGTTATTTTTCCCGGTCCCGTGCAAGTGTCTCTCGCTTCATTCTGCGTCGTCCGGGCGATGATTGACAGGTGCACTAAGCCCCGCCTTTCCAACACTAACATTTAAAATAATTAACCATTTTGCACGAGTTATATTTAATTTTAAGAAAAAGAAAACCGTTTAATTCAGTACATAATAATGATAATCTCAAAAATTAATTAACCTAGTAAATCTAACAAAGTTTGATATATATTTGACTTCACATTTCCAGGTTTCTCAAAAGCAAGACATCAAACTTGTAAACTTGTATAGCGGTGAATAAAAGACCACATTAACCCTCTGGTGGTCTTCAGTCAAAAGTGTTGTATTTTGAATTAAAATTAGCCTACATATTTTATTTTATTTTATCTCAACAGATGGCGCTAGTCTGCTTTAAAAAAACAATAGACAAAAGACAAGGCCCAGTCTAGAGCTCTATGTTAATCTGAAATACTGCAATAGGCTAATTGAAAAAAATATTTTAAATTAGATTTTTTTTACAAAATATTATTATTATCAATGGCAAAAATGGACCATAATTATTTCATAAATATGAATTGGTATCATAAAATGCTCTCAAAATACAAAACAAAACAATTATTGAACTAAAGTAACTTACATTGATTTTGCTTAAGTTTCATTTTCAGGTGTCCGGTCACGAAGAAGACAAATGAGGAGCTTTAGTGATATAACGCAATTGTTATAGTAATATAACACAAGGTATCATTATAAAAATGTAAATTACACTTTTCAAAAATAAAATATATAAACTTTAATTTGTGTAACAAATCCTTACTCGCATGCCAAACCCGCAGCGCTGCATATATAAGCTGGGGTCTGTGCAGGGCCGTAGCTAGAGGATCCGGGGCCCCCTGAAAAAATATTGATGTGGGCCCCCCACCACCCTCCACCAATATATTTTCTGCATGCATACTCATATATTGTTGGCGTACTGTACAATATGCATGGAGGCCCACATGTAACTAGGGTTTTCTTACAAAATAACAAAGCAGATAACAAATAAATGTAAATCAAGATTTTAATGAACATCGGCAAAAGCAAAATAAACAAATATAACATTAAATATAAAAAGAAAATAGGCCTAAATAGAAAAATGACATTTCTTTCAAAAATGAACATTGAAATAGCTAACTAATAAAATTAAAAAGTATCTTAAAATTCTATAAAATTACAACTAATACAAATTAACAAAAAGCTTGAAGTGGAGTGAAGTGAGGTGTAAAGTCATCAAAGGTTAGGCCTATCAATCAAAAAAAAAAAAAAATAAGAAAACCAATTTTTAAAAAAGGAACGATAAAATAATGTTTTTATGGGTTGTAACACAGTCTCATCTCAAAACGTCACATACTGACGTGGTTTGACCATACGGCAACATACGACGAAAAGGGTACCCCTATACCGTCAATATGAGACGGTTCAGGTTATGGTTAGGTTTAGGTATGGTTAGGGTACCGTTAAGGGGCGCTGCTGGTGCGCTTATGTTCCGTCTCATATTGACGTTATGGGGTACCCTTTTCATCGTATGTTGCCGTATGGTCAAACCACGTAAGTAACAGTCTTAAGAATGTAGTCAAAGTTTTAAAAAAGATTTATCTTATTATGTATTTTAATAGAGATAATATGGAACTGGTAAAATAATATTTAAATAAAGCTCATACATTAATTCAAGTGCAGTTGTATTCGTGTTTCTTGATGTAATAAACACATCACCAGCCAGCAGGTCATATAATGCATGCAATGCGTCGTGTCTCGTGTCAAGTTATTTACAATAGTGAAAAGGACAGGGATTTTAATCGCGTAATCATTCAGTCGGTAGTGCCGCTCGCGCCCGTTAATGAAAAGTGAAAGAAGACGGTAGTTTTCTGATTCTCAGCGAACAATACACTTACAATACACTTACCTGCGTTAAAGAAGGTTTTAATTGACTGGGATCCAACAACTCTCCTGGCCTCCCTCTCCTTCTTTTCGTGGCGTTTCTGATAACCAGATTTGTATTTTCTTTTTCCCGACATTTTTCCAGTGAGTCAGTTCCACCAGATTAACGTCTTCAGGCAATGCCGCCTCAACTCTGATTGGTTCTCTTCACGAGCTGGGGCGGGGTATTTATTAATAACTAATAAATAGATCGGACTAAACCATTTTTAGGGAGGTAAGAGAAGCAGCTATTTGGAAAAAATATTTAACCAAGTTGCATGTTTTTTTGTGGTTTTCATTTTAAATCTCAGGCATACAACTAATAAATATTATAATTATTCATGCAATAGTGTCCCTATAGTATAACTGCTGGATTTTGTGGGGCCCCCTGGGCAGCGGGGGCCCCTATAATTGTCACCACCTTTCACCCCACCAGCGACGGCCCTGGGTCTGTGACAGTCGCGTGCACACCTGACCCGCTTCTGAAGAGGACATCCCCTACCACCAGTTTTTTTTAGGTAAGGTTAAAGTTCTTTTTACTTAACCATTTTATTTTATTTCAATTCAATTATTTAAAACATAACTGAAACCAAATAACATCGAATGTGTAGACAGGATAATAATACAATTGAACCACAAGGACCGTCTGAGCAAATCAGTTCGTTTTTCTCAGGGTAAAAACGGCAGCTTTTTACACCAAACTCAATGAATGGTCATAATATTGACATACTGCCTTTTCCAGTTAATATACCACATTTACTTCTCACACAAACAAGTTTTCCGTCCTTTTTGTGCTAACTAACCACTTTAACCACTTCTGCACTGTTAAACGCCGTGGTTGCCATAAATACCGTTATGTCTGTGTGACATCATCCTATTCAGAGAATCTCCTTCGTTTTTTAGGGTTATATCTGTCATGTTAACAATACTTAAAGATTAACAGATAACACTCGCAAGTCATCATATATTAAAATAATACAACACCAATAATGATTTTCAATAATTAAAAAAACATCTTACTGTGATTTAAAGGCTTCTTGGTTGTTAGGGGCGGTTGTAGGTCTCATCAAAAGCATTGTTCTATTCTGTAGTAGAATATTTTTGCACATAATCATTAATCAGAGCTTTTTTTAACTTTGGGAATTTATACCACGAAAATATTTCTCTTCTCTTTTTCAGTGTCTATTCCCATCTGATTTTTGTAAGTGATCAATCTAGCAGTCATCCTGCATGATTTGACATACTGATCAGTCAATATGATCACTGAAAACTGAATGCATTTTTAACTTGTACAGATACCTTGCTTACATTGTCATGTTTCTTCTTTTTCTCCCCTCTGCTTGTGTCTCAACAGCCGCTAAAATACACCCCAAAGGCTCTTTTAAGAGCCACTGCACAGACCATTTCTTTGGCATTAATTTGTAAGTATATGTTCTGACTAGGGCTGTCCCCAACTAAAATGTTCTCTAGTTGACTAGTTGTCGTTCATTTAGGCCATTATTCGACTAACAGCACGTTTATATTAAATTAACTAATATACTACACTGAAAAAAATGAGTCGTTGGATCAAAGTAAAAAGATTACTCCAACTTGTTACAAGTAATTGGTTTATTTTATCTCAACTTTAATTTACTCAAATCACATTTCCATAGTCAACTGAAAGTAAAAATACTCTTTGTACCAAAGAGATTTGTTTAATTGGCATTAAATAAAAATCAAAAATTTGGATTAACTTAATTTTTCACAATTTAAGAAAAGTTTCAGTTTTCATTTTTAGAAAATAAATACAAAACAAAATTATACATAACATGAAATATCACTGAATTTATGTTTGAAAAAAGAAGCCTTACACTCTGGAATCCAGGGGCGCCGTATAGGGGGGAAAAGTTAGGACGATTCCAAGGGCCCCTGACTGACAGGGGCCCCAACAAATAGGTAAAGAGTAATTAAAAAATTGTATTATATTATACACTATATAATTCATCATCATTGAGTATATTTCAAATAGTAATTAAATTAATGATGTCTTTGATTGTACTTATTTTGGAAATCAAAGTTAAATATCCCCATTGACCAAAAAGTAAACATCCACCCCCCTGTATCTGCATGAAATGGTTTGGTCCTGCCTTAGCGCACTCATCAGTAGCCGCGTTTCTATTGACTAAAACGTCATTTTCCTCTCGGGAAAAGTCATTTAAAAAATCATGCCAACGGACGTTGGTAGGTTTATATATCCCAGCCACCGCACTAGACATTATTATTATTAAGGGAAGGAGACGTAGGCGTTTTATTCAAGCATCAATGGCAAGGAAAGACTGTGAGCGGCAGATGTGAGGAGTTTCTGGGTGTTTCTCCCTCATTTCTGCTTCGAGGTCTTGATTGTGGCATTTCTTTGAGGTTTAGAATCCAGTATTCCTGTAATTCTTTAACAGATTGACACCCTTTCTTTAGTCTTTCCTCTCTCTCTTTTCTCTCTTTCGTTTTTTGAAAACCAGATTTTCTTTTACTATGCAACTTTGTGGTGTCTGTCATCCGCGTTTCAATTACCCTTCAAATTGCGCAAATTGAAATTGCGAATCGAAAATCGGCTCAATGGAAACAGGTCAATTTCGCAATAACTCCCATTTATCTCAATTTTTTTTTTTAGATTTGCATGAGGTGGTTTTTCAGGCAATTCGCAAAATAAATATTTCGCAAAACTGCAATGGAAACGTAGATGACGTGGTGTGTTTGGACAGAATAGACGAGTTGTTTATTAAATTCATAAAAGACAAAAGAATTACAGGAATACTGGTGTATTTCAATTTATTTTTAGAAGCTTACACACACACACACTGTTTTGTAGCACTGTAATAACCCTGATGTGGAAATTCCGTTTTACACGTCAACTTTATTTTGTTGTTGGCATATATGTGCAGTTAAGTAAAAAAAAAAAATCAGCTGTTTTCATTGTTTTGAGATGATGATGTTAATTTATTTTGATTAAAAAGTTCATATATATTTAGTTTTTTTAGTTTTTCTTTTTTTTAAATCTCAATAAAAATACATTGAGACTGTAAAGGATTGCCTTAAGGACATTTTTATGGTGGCTTTTAAACTTGCATCAAATAGTGAATTGCATACTGTATGCAGACTTGCATTTACAAATCACCAGCAGTAGGCTAAATAATGTGCTAGTACTAGTATTGAACTACAAGAAGCAAAACAGTTGCAAGCATTTGATTAGTTATGTAAAGCATCTGATGGGACAGGTACGTCCTAGAGATCTGGTGACAACAGCTGCGCGGAGGGGGCCCAATTGAATTTTTTTGTCATGGGGCCCAAAATTCCTGGCGGCACCCCTGCTGGAATCAAACATTTAACTGTTTATTTGTTGCAATCTTAAGACAAACTCACAAAACCCTGAATTTCCACTAAACATTTAAGCAATAATTCAATTGATTTAGAAAAATCAGTGCATGACAAAAAAAAATAAAAAAAATTTCAATAATAAAATAGTCAACAATGACATTTTGTAAAACAAAATCATCAATAATGTAACATACATTTGCAACAGTAAATCAAACAACTGTCACATTGGACAAATTATTTTGCATTAAATTCAGCAATATTGTCAAGACTGAAGACTTGTGAGGAAATAACAGGAGGATGCAAGATGCAAGTAAAACTCAGTTTATTATAATGTGGTCAGATGTAAAGACACAGGTCGGGGACAAACACTCAGGTGGCAAACGAAGCAGGGACGAGATGGCGATCCAGTGGTGGTGCGGTGGTCAGCGTGCTCGAGTGAAACCCAGGAACCGTGGAACATCCAGACGACACGAAGAACTGACGAAATCCAGATGAAGAACTTTACAGACAAGGCACGAGAACAAGACACACACCGAGGAACAACCACAACGATCTGACAACATGAGAGGGAAATTACTGGGCATATAAAGGGAACTGGAATTAATGACAGCTGGTGACACTAATCAACACAACGAATAACCACACCCACACAATTACACTCACTCAGACACATCAGCATGAGACAGCCGATTCATGAACCGTGACAGTACCCCTCCCCCTAGGAACGCCTCCTGGCGTTCCCAGACAACCTTACCTGTCGATTGTAATCATCGATAAGGGAGTGATCCAGAATGTCTCTAGCAGGTACCCAACTTCTCTCCTCCGGACCGTAACCCTCCCAGTCCACCAAGTACTGAAATCCACGTCCCCTCCGTCTCGAGTCCAGAATGCGGTTTACCAAATACGTGGGTTCCCCATCTACGAGTCGCGGCGGGGGGGGGGGGGGGCAGGCGGATTAATGTGAGAATAAAATACGGGCTTGACTCTAGACACATGGAAGGCGGGGTGAATTCTCCTGTACGCAGGAGGGAGTTTGAGTCGGACTGTCACCGGACTAATAATTTTGGTGACAGGAAACGGGCCAATGAATTTGGGAGCTAACTTGTTAGACACGGAGCGGAGTGGAATATTCTTGGTAGAAAGCCACACTTTTTGACCCACGACGTAAACGGGAGGCTTTGACCGGTGGCGATCGGCCTTGGCCTTCATGCGCCCCCCCCGCTTGGAGTAGAGTCTCACGGGCTCTAGTCCAAGTACGGCGGCACCTCTGGACGAATGCGTGAGCGGAGGGGACCGCGACCTCGGATTCTAGACTCGGAAAAATTGGTGGCTGGTAACCTAAACTACACTTAAATGGCGAGAGGCCCGTGGATGACACTGGTAACGAATTGTGGGCGTACTCCACCATAGAAAGCTGTTGGCTCCAGGACGACGGATTCTTGGCAACCAAACATCGCAACATTCTCTCGAGGTCCTGATTGGCTCGTTCAGACTGGCCATTACTCTGGGGATGATAGCCCGAGGACAGACTGACCGTGGCCCCCAGTAACTTACAAAATTCTTGCCAAAATTTGGATACGAATTGGGAACCCCTGTCAGAGACCACGTCCATCGGGAGGCCATGTAACCGAAAGACGTGATCTATGACTGTGACCGCTGTCTCCTTGGCTGAAGGTAATTTGGGCAAGGGGATGAAATGTGCCGCCTTCGAGAACCGGTCCACTACGGTTAAAACAACCGTCATGCCATTGGAGGGCGGGAGGGCGGTGACAAAATCTAGAGCGATATGGGACCAGGGTCTCGAAGGGACAGGCAGCGGTCGAAGTAACCCGTCTGGGGGTTGGTTAGATGTCTTACCAGTGGCACAGACTGAGCAAGCCAAAACAAAATCGTGAATGTCGCGAGCCATCAATGGCCACCAGAATCGTTGCTTAACTAGAAAACTGGTGCGAGTCACTCCTGGATGGCAAGCCACGTTGGAGCAATGACCCCATCGAATAACGTCGGACCATAACCCCTCCGGAACAAACAAACGACTCGGTGGGCAACCAGGCGGAGGCGTTACCCCTTCTAAGGCTGTCTTGACCTTCGATTCGCCCTCCCATACCAGAGTGGAGATGACAACTTTCTCAGGTAAAATACACTCGGGAGTCACCGGGCGTTCAGATGGATCAAAAATACGAGATAAAGAGTCGGGTTTGATGTTTTTGGACCCCGGGCGGTACGAGAGAACAAAATCAAAACGTCCGGAAAAAAGAGCCCACCGAGCCTGCCTGGAGTTGAGTCTTTTAGCAAATCTGATGTATTCAAGATTCTTATGATCGGTCCAGACGATAAAGGGCACCCCCGAACCCTCTAACCAATGACGCCACTCCTCCAACGCTAACTTAACTGCCAACAACTCCCTGTTACCAATGTCATAATTACGTTCGGCAGGCGATAGTCGATGAGAAAAAAACGCGCAGGGATGCATCTTGTCGTCTGAGGAAGCGCGTTGTGAAAGCACTGCTCCTACTCCCACCTCTGACGCGTCGACCTCCACCACGAACTGACGTTTGGGATCAGGGGTGACAAGAATGGGAGCCGAAACGAAACGACTTTTGAGGTTGGTGAACACTGCCTCGGTAGTGTTCGACCACCTGAACGTCGTTCGGGGGGAGGTCAAGGCAGTCAGAGGTGCGACTAGTTGGCTGAAATTGCGAATGAAACGCAGATAAAAATTGGCGAACCCCAGAAACCGCTGTAGGGCCTTACGGGAATCTGGACTTGGCCAATCTACCACAGCCTTAACCTTGTCAGGATCCATGCGCACTCCCTCAGAGGAGATGATGTACCCTAGGAAGGGAACAGACTGTGCATGAAACGCGCATTTCTCCGCCTTGACGAAAAGCCCATTCTCTAACAGTCTCTGGAGCACTCATCTGACGTGTTGAACGTGCTCCTGGAGAGACGAAGAAAAAATCAATATATCATCCAGGTAAACATATATGAATTGATCTACCATGTCTCTCAACACGTCATTCACGAGTGCCTGGAAAACCGCTGGGCTGTTGGAAAGCCCGAAAGGCATAACCAAATATTCAAAGTGCCCCCTAGGGGTATTAAAAGCGGTTTTCCATTCATCCCCCTTCCTGATGCGGACCAAATGATATGCATTACGTAAGTCCAGTTTCGTGAAAATGGATGCTCCCTGCAACCTCTCGAAAGCTGAAGACATCAACGGCAAAGGATAAGAATTCTTTACCGTGATGTTGTTCAGCTCTCGGTAATCAATGCAAGGTCGCAGAGAACCATCCTTCTTCCCAACGAAAAAGAACCCCGCCCCCGCAGGAGAAGAGGAAGGCTGGATGAACCCAGAGGCCAGAGAATCAGAAATATATTTCTCCATGGCCTCCCTCTAAGGAACAGAAAGAGAGTAAAGTTTGCCCTTAGGCGGAGATTTACCTGGCAGTAGATCTATTGCACAGTCATAGGAACGATGCGGAGGGAGAGAAGCAGCCCGAGACTTACTGAACACCTCCTTCTGGTCGAGATACTCCGCGGGCACGTTAGACAAATCCGCTGCCTCACTCTGAAACACAGAACCAGACACAGAGGGACAGGCAGACACTAAACAGGACTCATGACAGTGGTTACTCCATGTGGAAACAGTGTTGGTGCACCAGTCGACACGGGGGTTGTGTCTGGAAAGCCACGGGTGGCCCAAAACCACTGGTGCAAGTGGTGAGTCCATGAGTAAGAATGAGATGAGTTCTGTGTGATTGCCAGAAGTGATGAGGGTGATGTCTTCAGTGGAATGTGTAATCCGGGGAAGTTCTTGACCATTGAGTGCGTTGACGGTAATCTGGTGCGAGAGAGGAGTGACGGGGATCTGAAGCTTAAGTGCAAGTTTGAAGTCCATGAAATTACCCTCCGCTCCCGAATCCAGTAGTGCGTTGGTGCAGTGCGTCGACATTCGCCATCTCAGTCTTACCGGGAGGAGGGTCGATGATGGTGATGAGGTCTTCTCGGCGGAGATCCCACCCGATAGTAGCCTCATACTTACTAACGGGCTTGCTCTTTTACTGGGCAGGAGTGGATGAAGTGGCCCGCCCGGCCACAGTATAGACAGAGTCCTTGGGATCTCCGCCTTTCCCTCTCCTCCCGGGAAAGCCAAGCTCTCCCCACCTGCATGGGCTCGTGGTCGAATGCGGGGCTGACCGCGCTCGCACCACCTCTGTGCTGGACTGTGGACGGCTGGGGCGCGTCAATTTGGTCACACGGTTCAGTCGAGCGTCTACTCTCAGAGCAAGTTCCACCAGTCCGTTCAGCGTCTCCGGTAAGTCCATCGCGTAAATCTCCTTTTGAACGCGGTCAGCCAGCCCATGCAGGAACATATCTATGGAAGTATAATAATGCCAAATGTTTTTGAAACAAAAAGCCTGTTGAATTGCACTACTTGAAAAAAAATATGCATTGCATTAACCATGCTTGCATTTTAATGCATTGTATTTTAGGACTTGCATTTTTTTATTGCCTCAAATTCAACATGGTTGAATATTTAAGCAGTGAATATTTCAATTCAAAACATTTCAAACACATTTTCATTATTAAAAATTCAATAATCCATATTCACCTTTCATATTTCAATTCCAAAATATTCAAACGGTTTAAAAATACAACCTTTAATATTCAACAGGGAATTTTCAGTCCATTTTATTTCGCTTTAAAAATTCGCTTCCTCAAATTCAGTGGTTAAAATTCGACAGTAAATTTAACATTGACATCCAGGAACTGCAGGAAAAGCAGTAGATTACCGAGCATAATCTCCACCTGCTGTTATTCGGCCTCACCAGCAGGGGGCGCAAGCGCGTGTTGTTGACGAAGACGAGAGCAACAGTTCATTCATAAAAACCCGTTTATAGAAATGTAAGTGTATTTGTGATTATTACGAGTGCTGTTTTTACAGCTGAGATTATAATGTTATTCCCCCGATGCTGATGTACAGATCAAATGTTACATTTGAAGTAGACATATATTTCTCTTGGTTGTTTAGTTGCCTTAACATTATATCACTGCGATGTGCTGCAGTAGCCTAGTGTTTCCCTCAATACTTCAGGATTGCTGGACATATAAAACGCTCAACGTAGCGTGGACTAGTAGATATAAAAGAGCAAACTCGCACTTTATTGAGAAGGCTGTAGGCCTATAGGTACTATATGGCTACGGGCAGCAGACTAAAGATAAACTTAACGCGCAAGGTTTCACGCCAAGTTTCCCTGTGATATGGCATAAAGTTGGCTTGACATTAGACATTCGCACATTTAGGGACCGTCTCTAAATTACACACGACATTGGTACACCCGTTTCTAACTTCAATAGCATTGGGAGAGAATGACTTACAGAAAACTGGTACGTCAGGCATGATACACATGCACACCTTTTATATTTTTGATAAGTTGAAGTTTGCTATTGAAGTTAGAAACGTGTGTAATGTTGAATGTAATTTTAGAGACGGTCCCTAAATGTGCGAAAGTCCACTGTCAAGCCAACTTTATGCAAGTATCCATATGCATAATGCGGGTGGGATATGTCCCACCACTTTCTGCCAGGGTAGATATTGTCCCCACCTCGCAGCACGGATGTACAAACAGCCGAAATAAAACAACTCCAGTTAACCAGCAGAGCATTCATTTAGTTCGTTTGTTAAACAAGAGGCAATCTAGCGCTGAAATGTGTATGAAATCAAGTGCTCATTGCCACTGCGATCAGTGGTGCGGATAGAGTATGTGGCTCGCGAACACTCTTCACTCAGACGCGCTTCAATCAGTTGCGGAGACTCTCGTTCCGGTGAAATCACAAAACAAACTGCACACTAAGTGTCCCAGCTTGATAAACAACCACTGACAAACATAATCGGTTTTGATGAGAAAAAAAAACTATACGAGTGCGGATTCGAACCCAGAACTTCTGACCCTCATGGCTAAAGTTCTACCACTCGACCATTAAAGTACATTTGTAAATTAGTCGGATCTATTCATCTGAAAACTCCATAGGAAAATTCTCGGCACTGACAACATATTAGATCTCATTAAACGACAAATGAAACCCAATGTAGACCTAGGCCACTATTTGATAGCTGGACGTAATGTTACTGTACACATCTGATTTATGATTTATTATTGTATTAGCAAAACACACACACAAACAAACTGTGTGAAACTTTGCGCGTTAAATTCATATGATTCTGAGTCCGTCTGCTGCCCGTAACCACATAGTAGGCCTACTTACAGCCTAAAGTGCGAGTTTGGTCTTTTATATCTACTAGTCCACGCTACGTTGAGCGTTTTATATGTCCAGCAATCCTGAAGTATTGAGGGAAACACTAGGCTACTGCAGCGCAGTGATATAATGTTAAGGCAACTAAACAACCAAGAGAAATATATGTCTACTTCAAATGTAACATTTGATCTGTACATCAGCATCGGGGGAATAACATTATAATCTCAGCTGTAAAAACAGCTCTCGTAATAATCACAAATACACTTACATTTCTATAAACGGGTTTTTATGAATGAGCTGTTGCTCTCGTCTTCGTCAACAACACGCGCTTGCGCCCCCTGCTGGTGAGGCCGAATAACAGCAGGTGGAGATTATGCTCGGTAATCTACTGCTTTTCCTGCAGTTCCTGGATGTCAATGTTGAATTTACTGTCGAATTTTAACCACTGAATTTGAGGAAGCGAATTTTTAAAGCGAAATGAAATGGACTGAAAATTCCCTGTTGAATATTAAAGGTTGTATTTTTAAACCGTTTGAATATTTTGGAATTGAAATATGAAAGGTGAATATGGATTATTGAATTTTTAATAATGAAAATGTGTTTGAAATGTTTTGAATTGAAATATTCACAGCTTAAATATTCAACCATGTTGAATTTGAGGCAATAAAAAAATGCAAGTCCTAAAATACAATGCATTAAAATGCAAGCATGGTTAATGCAATGCATATTTTTTTCAAGTATTGCAATTCAACAGGCTTTTTGTTTCAAAAACATTTGGCATTATTTTACTTCCATACATATCCCACTGCGCCTCCTCGTTCCAACGGCACTCTGCTGCCAGGGTGCGGAACCGAATGGAAAAGTCCGCCACCTCCTTACCCGCCACTGCACGATCGAAAACTCTCTTCATTTCTTCGGAGAGTGCCTGGAATGAGGTGCAGCAGTTGTCTCCGTTCTCCCACACCGCCGTTCCCCAAAGCGCTGCTCTCCCTGACAGCAGGGTTAATACAAATGCCACCTTAGCCTGTTCGCTCTGGAAAGTGCGTGGCTGTAAGGCAAAATGCATGGAACATCTCGTGAGGAACGCTCTGCAAAATTCAGGATCACCGGAATATCCCTCTGGTGTGGGTAGGCGTGGCTCTGGTCTCTCTGCTGCTGCAGGCACTGGTGGTGGGGGAACGGGCGGCGTGGGGGGCGCAGTGGGAGTCCGTAGAAGTTGTACCTGTTGGGTGAGCTCGGACACCTGCTTCATGAGTGCTTGCACCGCTCGACCTGTGCCCGAGATGCTCTCCTCTTGTTGGTCCATACGTGAGATGCTGTGAGCAATGAAGTCGTTGAGCTGGGACGTGCTTGCTGCATCCATGGTCTGGTCAGATCGTTCTGTGAGGAAATAACAGGAGGATGCAAGATGCAAGTAAAACTCAGTTTATTATAATGTGGTCAGATGTAAAGACACAGGTCGGGGACAAACACTCGAAGCAGGGACGAGATGGCGATCCAGTGGTGGTGCGGTGGTCAGCGTGCTCGAGTGAAACCCAGGAACCGTGGAACATCCAGACGACACGAAGAACTGACGAAATCCAGATGAAGAACTTTACAGACAAGGCACGAGAACAAGACACACACCGAGGAACAACCACAACAATCTGACAACATGAGAGGGAAATTACTGGGCATATAAAGGGAACTGGAATTAATGACAGCTGGTGACACTAATCAACACAACGAGTAACCACACCCACACAATTACACTCACTCAGACACATCAGCATGAGACAGCCGATTCATGAACCGTGACAAGACTTTATAACGTGTAGTTTTTAAAAGGTTTTGTTTAAAATAAAGTTCTTTATAGAACAAAAACACTAACAAACAATTGACATTTCAGATTAATTGATTTCATTAAATTTAAGAGTAACTGTTAACACAGAAAACCTTAACTGTTAACACCGAAGTCCCTGCCCCAAAAAAGCAAACAACATAGTAGCCATTTGGTTAGAAATTGGCATTGAATTTGTAATGGAACTTGTGGTCAATTGACATTTTGTACAAGCATGTACTTAGAAATAAGCTAAATGTGTATCTATTTACACACCTGAGAAATGTTAATTTAAGGCCCCGTTTACACGATGGGAAAACGCAGATATTTCTCTGCGTTTTGGCCTGTCATTTACACGAAAACGCCGTTTTTATCCCAGAAAATGATTATTTCTAAAAACTCCGGCCAAAGTGGAGATTTCTGAAAACGCCGGTTATATGTTGTCGTGTCAACTGGGAGAAACAGGGTTTTAGGTTCTCTCTGGTTGATTCTGAGGATTCTGATTGGCTTGCATGGCTTTATCCTTCTCCCTACACTGCCGCCCATAGGTTTGGCATAGTTATGATGGCGCTCGACGGAGTATTTATGCGGGTTGTGTGCACGATGTTATTATTGAAAACGGAGGGGGGGAAATATTCGTTTCTCTAAATACCCGGCTATGTGTAAATGTGGCCTAAATATTCCCATAAAACGAAATCAGTAACATTTCCGCTATTTGATAATCAAGAACTATTTGTTCTGCACTGTAAAACAACGTGGTTTTCATACTAAGAAACCACGAAAAAACAAAACAAGCATGCAGGTTCAGACTACTGGGTCTTAATTGAAGATTTTACTCGTGGAGCTATGAGAAGAGGCTTTGCACCTTCCGCGACATCTGCCTGCTTTCTATGTCCATGATGATTTTTTTAATAGCCTCAAAGGTATATTTAAGTTGTTCTGGATACCTCAAGTTCAGGATGTAAATGATGCCAAACATGGCAAAAGCAGACGCTACTGAGGACAATTCAGGCAAAATCTCCAAACCATCAATGACAACGGTGCACTCCATGGGAGTGCTTAGACCATTTTCACGGAGCAGAAAGACCGCCATGGTGGCCTGTCCAAGTTCTCTTTGTGCTTCGTCTTTCTGGGCAATCTGAAAGACACACAAGCACAGAGAAAGTTAGAGACTGCAAGAGAAAGATTCAGTGTTTTTTTAAAGGAGTCTGTAATGGCGATTTTAATCTTTTATTTCTTATTCTGCTCCTAATGATTTAACAGATTAATGCTGTATGTTCTCTGTCTGTATTCTGAGTTTCCTGATGTAACGTTGATTCAGCTGGAGAGAGGTGTGAGCCCGAGAATGATCTGTATCTTAAGTTTCCATGCTGGGGGAAGATGTTCCCTCTTGTGTAAACGGTGGGGGTTGATAGATTCCCCTGCATTATAAAGTAGCAGGCCAATCTCTCTGGAGGAGGAGGACAGGAGTGCCAGTGTCTGTCTGTCTCTGACTCTGGCCTGCAGCCTGGCTGCAAGGCTGGAGTCAGGGAACCATTTCTTGCATGAATAAATTACTTTTCTTTTTAAATACAATTTGGATCTTGACGCTCTTTTGCCGTGATGCAATTTTTGTTTAAGTAATTGTTTTTTGCCACAACAAGTCATATAATGCCATTTTTGTACAAGTTAATATGATTCTTTAGGGTCTAAATGAAAAGTTTGTAATATACTTTAATTAAAAATTATCATTAGTATTGTAAGAAAACACTAATTTTACCTGGTCAAAAACAGCGCTGTTTTCAGCACGCCACTATAGTGCATACCGTCTTTAAATTATAATGAGCTTTGCTCACCCCGCCCAGTTTTGACAACACACATGGAGTGTTGCCTTGACAACAGTTGAGGGTATATTGTGGAGAAAGAATGGCAGCGGGAGTCTGAGGATATCTGTGCAACCGTATCAATTTGAACAAGATGACCCGGAACAAGATGATGGCCCGAAGTCCAACAAAGGCTCGAACAGGACGTTTCTGAATGGTTGGTTAACGTAATGTCACTTTGATCTATCTTTGTGTTTACTGGCAAGGTAGAGTAGTGAGATACGAACGCTATGCGTTTACTGATGTATACGTTAGTTCATTGACAGATTGATGTTACAGCTAATGGTCATTAAAAACCTTTTTCGGTAAATGTAGGCTTGTAAATGCGTAACGTTATCTATGCAGTGTTAATCAGTAACTGTTATAAACCATCTACAAAAGTAAGTGTCACCGATGTTAGGGCCGAGGGTTATTTACCACACTCCAGAGGAGCAGACACCAGAGGACACCAAGAGGCAGACAACAAGAATTAATTTAAAAGGTTTAAAGTTTTTATTAAGTATAAAAGGGATAAAAGCAGGGGTCGGGATGTTCGTGGCTGTTGCTTTGGTGAGGTGGGGGGTATTGGTAGGTACTTTTCCCGTTCTTCAGGTAAGTATATTCCTCTCTATATTCCTCTCTTTTCTCGTCGTCAGACTCGTTGGATAAGCTCGTGGGACAGACAGTGACTTTTCTCGTCGTCAGACTCGTTGGATAAGCTCGTGGGGCGGACAGTGACTTTTCTCGTCGTCAGACTCGTTGGATAAGCTCGTGGGACAGACAGTGACTTTTCTCGTCGTCAGACTCGTTGAATAAGCTCGTGGAGCGGACAGTGACTTTTCTCGTTGAATAAGCTCGTGGGACAGACAGTGACTTTTCTCGTCGTCAGACTCGTTGGATAAGCTCGTGGAGCGGACAGTGACTTTTCTCGTTGAATAAGCTCGTGGGACAGACAGTGACTTTTCTCGTCGTCAGACTCGTTGGATAAGCCCGTGGGACAGACAGTGACTTTTCTCGTCGTCAGACTCGTTGGATAAGCCCGTGGGACAGACAGTGACTTTTCTCGTCGTCAGACTCGTTGGATAAGCCCGTGGGACAGACAGTGACTTTTCTCGTCGTCAGACTCGTTGGATGAGCCCGTGGGACAGACAGCGACTTTTCTCGTCGTCAGACTCGTTGGATAAGCCCGTGGGACAGACAGTGACTTTTCTCGTCGTCAGACTCGTTGGATAAGCCCGTGGGACAGACAGTGACTTTTCTCGTCGTCAGACTCGTTGGATAAGCCCGTGGGACAGACAGTGACTTTTCTCGTCGTCAGTTTCGTTGGATAAGCCCGTGGGACAGACAGCGACTTTTCTCATCGTCAGACTCGTTGGATAAGCTCGTGGGGCGGACAGTGACTTTTCTCGTCGTCAGACTCGTTGAATAAGCTCGTGGGACAGACAGTGACTTTTCTCGTCGTCAGACTCGTTGGATAAGCTCGTGGAGCGGACAGTGACTTTTCTCGTTGAATAAGCTCGTGGGACAGACAGTGACTTTTCTCGTCATCAGACTCGTTGGATAAGAGCGTGGGACAAGACAGTGACTTTTCTCGTCGTCAGACTCGTTGGATAAGCTCGTGGAGCGGACAGTGACTTTTCTCGTTGAATAAGCTCGTGGGACAGACAGTGACTTTTCTCGTCATCAGACTCGTTGGATAAGAGCGTGGGACAGACAGTGACTTTTCTCGTCGTCAGACTCGTTGGATAAGCCCGTGGGACAGTGACTTTTCTCGTCTTCAGACTCGTTGGATAAGCCCGTGGGACAGACAGTGACTTTTCTCGTCGTCAGACTCGTTGGATAAGCCCGTGGGACAGACAGTGACTTTTCTCGTCGTCAGACTCGTTGGATAAGCCCGTGGGACAGACAGTGACTTTTCTCGTCGTCAGTTTCGTTGGATAAGCCCGTGGGACAGACAGCGACTTTTCTCGTTGTAAGACTCGTTGCATAAGCCCGTGGGACAGACAGTGACTTTTCTCGTCGTCAGACTCGTTGGATAAGCCCGTGGGACAGACAGTGACTTTTCTCGTCGTCAGACTCGTTGGATGAGCCCGTGGGACAGACAGCGACTTTTCTCGTCGTCAGACTCGTTGGATAAGCCCGTGGGACAGACAGTGACTTTTCT
Organism: Phoxinus phoxinus; assembly: GCF_949152265.1. Classification (NCBI taxonomy): domain Eukaryota; kingdom Metazoa; phylum Chordata; class Actinopteri; order Cypriniformes; family Leuciscidae; genus Phoxinus; species Phoxinus phoxinus. The sequence continues at coordinate 9,122,141 of NC_136880.1, forward strand.
CGTCGTCAGACTCGTTGGATAAGCCCGTGGGACAGACAGTGACTTTTCTCGTCGTCAGACTCGTTGGATAAGCCCGTGGGACAGACAGTGACTTTTCTCGTCGTCAGTTTCGTTGGATAAGCCCGTGGGACAGACAGCGACTTTTCTCATCGTCAGACTCGTTGGATAAGCTCGTGGGGCGGACAGTGACTTTTCTCGTCGTCAGACTCGTTGAATAAGCTCGTGGGACAGACAGTGACTTTTCTCGTCGTCAGACTCGTTGGATAAGCTCGTGGAGCGGACAGTGACTTTTCTCGTTGAATAAGCTCGTGGGACAGACAGTGACTTTTCTCGTCATCAGACTCGTTGGATAAGAGCGTGGGACAGACAGTGACTTTTCTCGTCGTCAGACTCGTTGGATAAGCTCGTGGAGCGGACAGTGACTTTTCTCGTTGAATAAGCTCGTGGGACAGACAGTGACTTTTCTCGTCATCAGACTCGTTGGATAAGAGCGTGGGACAGACAGTGACTTTTCTCGTCGTCAGACTCGTTGGATAAGCCCGTGGGACAGTGACTTTTCTCGTCTTCAGACTCGTTGGATAAGCCCGTGGGACAGACAGTGACTTTTCTCGTCGTCAGACTAGTTGGATAAGCCCGTGGGACAGACAGTGACTTTTCTCGTCGTCAGACTCGTTGGATAAGCCCGTGGGACAGACAGTGACTTTTCTCGTCGTCAGTTTCGTTGGATAAGCCCGTGGGACAGACAGCGACTTTTCTCGTTGTAAGACTCGTTGCATAAGCTCGTGGGACAGACAGTGACTTTTCTCGTCGTAAGACTCGTTGGATAAGCCCGTGGGACAGACAGTGACTTTTCTCGTCGTCAGTTTCGTTGGATAAGCCCGTGGGACAGACAGCGACTTTTCTCGTTGTAAGACTCGTTGCATAAGCTCGTGGGACAGACAGTGACTTTTCTCGTCGTCAGACTCGTTGGATAAGCTCGTGGGACAGACAGTGACTTTTCTCGTCGTCAGACTCGTTGGATAAGCCCGTGCGACAGACAGTGACTTTTCTCGTCGTAAGACTCGTTGCATAAGCTCGTGGGACAGACAGTGACTTTTCTCGTCGTCAGACTCGTTGCATAAGCTCGTGGGACAGGCAGCTTCCAGGTTCGGTTTCGTTGACATGCTCGCAGAGCCACCACTCAACTCTCAGCAGTAACTGCTTCTTTGCTTCCTTCAAGGAACAGACAACTTGACAGTGAGACAGACATTAGTAGGTGAGATAGAAACGGGGTACTTTACCAGCCTTCGCTCTCGTTCTGTGTGTGATAGAGATTATTTTTGGTGGAATACAGTGCTTGTGAACTGTGGCAATAGAGGTGCGTTGAGCTCTTCTCCTCCACACCATGCACACAATCTTAGGGACCTGGGGTCCGTTCTTCGTACGTCGCTAACTCACTTAGCTGGATTTGATTGTTGGCGATTTGGCATGATCTTGGATTGTTTGGTTCTTCGACGCTCATCCTGGACTTGCTGTCATAGCAACAGGTGCGCAATCTTAAACCTGCTCGCGAGCAGGCTTATTTCATGTTAACAGGATTAGATCCCGGTTTTATAAGCGTAGGTGATCTGGGAAGTCCTTTAGCGCAGCGCGGTAGCGTACTTTTAGAGAGATAGTTTTTCTTGTGACTCGTGAGTGTCATTTGTATCATTAATTTGTTGAACAACACATTTAATGTCGGAGTCGGGCTTTAACAACAGCACAAACTGTGTGCATTTCCCTGAGATTCTTTGCGAGTGATACGGTGAACTTTTACGATGGCTGCCCGTCGTGCCATTCACAAAGTTTACCTCGCGCTTAAGCTTTTTTTTTTAGGGGTTTTTATGGTTTTTCCAGACCCAAGGTTGTAAAGCAGATTTTTTTTTTTTTTTTTTTTTTGCCAATGCAGGTACATTATATTTTTTTTATGAAGATCATGCAATCATGACTTAGCCAAAAATAATGATTTACAGTAGCCTTTGTGTCAGGCTTCACTAACGTGATTCACTAACGAGACTGTACACACGTTCCCATCAAGGCCTCAATGAAGAGGATTTTGTGAACAGTGTAAATGTGCAGGTAAGTTACTATTACAATTCTAAATATCATATTAGTAATATTATTATATGAAAAAAAAAAAAAAAGGAATGGAATCAAAAAGTATGCAGTTGACTGACTAAAATGTCTTGGCGGTGTGTGACACTATACCATATCAGTCACATTGTCACATGTAGCACATTATTTGAACATGGAAACGGAAAATATAAATATCAAGCACACTGTATTACACAGGCTACACGTATTCTGAGCCTAACATAACTATATTTTTTTCATTATGTAGGTGATTACAACATGCTTGGAGACACAGGGGCTATACCTGCAGGCAGTATTTTATGACCCCATTCCCTGACCCACAGCCCGGACAATGGAGCTCTAGCCAGGACAAGGGCACAGTTTTAAATTGAGCATGGGCAACTAAAGGGAAAATTTCAGTGTCTGAAAAGGCTGAGGGTTGCACCTGACAGGGACTGTGACATTATTGTTACATGTGCCGTATTACACATCATTACACATCAGAAAGGAGAGGATCCCTGTGGTGGAGGTGCAGCCTGATGATGACCTCCAGCCTGATGATGACCTCCAGCCTGATGATGACCTCCAGCCTGATGATCTCCAGCCTGATGATGACCTCCACCAGTGCACTTGGACGGACCTAGTAGCAAAGCGGCACGGGACAGAATTGTGGGACACCATTTTTAAAATTCACTAAATGTTTAATAAAAGACAAATATGCTTAGTTCCTTTTTTATTTCAATTATTCTTCGTAAAGAAAAGCCAGTGATCAAGCCATCTTTTGCCTGCAATAAGAGATATTATGCAAGGTCAGCAATAGTACTGTGTTCTTTTAGAGAGATATTTTTACATTAGCCTACATGCAGTGTTCACTTTCATAAAGTAAAGCAATTCAGGCTTTAGACCAGCCATTTGGATAATAGGCCTATTTAATTTAATGCAGCAACAAATTATTTTACAGTGTACTAAGATAATTAAAAGCTAATTTACCAGTAATGAAGCTGTTGCTGCTACTGGTCCCTGCCGTGGGTCTAAGGAAGAGATGCCCCCCACAATAGGGTCAATTCACATTCAACCCAAGGGCCAGCCCTTCTGTCGGGGAGTAAGTGACCACCACCTGTTTTTTATTAATTTTTATAGCCTTTTTCTTGGTTGCTGCACATGAACAACACCTGCACATCATTTAACGGTGTATTTTTAAAAGAGACCAAGAACAGTATAAGTAGCTTAGTAAAGATTACCATTTTCACTTTTACTTGTTCCAATGTTCTAGTGGGTGGTGGCTCTGACATTACAATGAACAAAGTAATTATGAAATTAAATTAAAATACAAAAATGTATATACTGTAACAAGTGATGGAAACATTTAACATGGTCCCCACTATTGAATTTAATTTGTTTGCTACTATTTGCCAGCCCCATCTCCTGGCTTTTACAGACTTTGATGTGTTCCCTTTTGCTCTGCTGCGGAGAAAAACTGTGCGTGCTCTTTTGCCACGGTGAGCAGCCAATAGCAGCGTTGCTGATCAATGTTTCTACTATCGATACATATCCCCTTTTAAACCAGCGCATGCACGCGCAATTATCTCAGATAACTCAATCCAGCTATACTAATCATAACCGGCAGGTTTGTTCGAAGAACCCAATTAGCCAGATCATGATTAGGCCGATTATATCATCTTGGATGTCTCGTTTGATCTCGGATGTTTTAAGCAACGTACGAAGAACGGGCCCCAGGACACAGCTGTCGGTGATTGGTTAGAACACTATTTATTTTGGTTTCGAGTGGTTGGTGAAACCGATTGTTTATATATTGTATATATATAACGATACCGATTGTATATATATTGTATATATATAACGATACAAATATATTTTGTTCAGGTGAAAACTTACAGCAACTAGTAATGGATGTCACTAAAGAAATGAACAAATTAAAAACATGGTTTGATAGAAATAAATTATCATTAAATTTAAATAAAACTAAAATAATGTTGTTTGGGAATTGCAATATGAATATTCAGGTAAACATACAAATAGATGGGGTTATAATTGATAGAGTTTATGAAAATAAATTTCTTGGGGTAACTATAGATGACCGAATAATTGGAAATCACACATTAATCATGTACAATCCAAACAATCAAGATCAATGTCAGTATTAAACAAAGTAAAGCAGGTTCTGGATCAAAAATATCTCCATATGTTGTACTGTTCACTAGTTTTACCATATTTGATTTACTGTGCTGAGATTTGGGGACACAATTACAAAAGTGCATTACAGTCACTATCTGTTCTCCAAAAAAGAGCAATAAGAATTATTTACAAAGTTGGGTATAGGGATCATACTCCCTCATTATTACAGTCAAAAATATTACAATTCACAGATCTTGTGAAGTATCAATCAGCCCTAATAATGTTTAAAGCTAAAAATAACCTATTGCCGAGAAATATTCAAATATTATTTAGGGCGAGAGAGGGTGGTTATAATTTAAGGCGGACACATAACTTTAAAACTAACAGGATTTGGACAACTAGGAAAAGTTTTTGCATTTCAAGCTCTGAAGTAAGGCTATGGAACAGTCTCAACGAGGAACTAAAGCAATGTTCAAACATAAATCAGTTTAAAAGCAGGTATAAAGATATGGTCTTCAAGGGATACAGGGATGAAGAAGAGGGTGAATAATCAACAGGTATTTTTGGGGTTAGTAATAATATTTTGTTCATTGTGATGTTATTATTACTTTATTTATTTGTTTTTCTTTTTTCTGTTTTATTGTTTTCCTGAGTTGCTGAAATGTATAATTTAATCTTTCATAGTAGTTATTTAAACATTTTTCCTTGTTTACATAATTGATGTACTTTTTGTATTGCTTTGAGGTATAACAAAGTAGATGTATGAATATTTGGAACGCGGGTCGATTAAATGTAAGATTTGATTTGTGGATAGGGGGTGGGATTAAATAAGTATTTTTCTTCTTCCCACTCCTTTTCGAATTTGCAATGGACATACAATAGTTCTGGCTGTAACTATTGTTAATTATTTATTTTTTTATGTTTAACTTGATTTGATTTGTGTACTTGATTTTATTTTTTGTCGCACATGTTCTTTTTGCATAAATTCAAAATAAATAAATAAATAAAAAATAAATACAAATAAAAAATGGTACAAAATCTCGCAAAGCCTGCTAAAGAGTGTGCGGTATTACTGCCCCCAAGAGGAACATATTGCAGTTGTTTTGACTGAGTTTGATATTCAAATTTTAAATGAATTAAACTTCAAAAGGGTGTGTGTTGTTACTGGATTCTACAAAAATATCTAGATATTGGTTTTAGTAACAGTGTATAATATATACATATATATTCTATCTCAAACTGGAATTACATTGTTCCCCACACCTGTAGGAGGCAGTATGTCATAATAGCACATATAAATTGAAATGTTAAAAGGATACGCTTTTGTTGTCACACATGTTCTCTAACAAACATGGGTAGATATAAAAAAGGACACAAATTAAGAAACAAAGATGCTGGTGGGAGAGATGCTATTATCAAAGCATTTATATTTAACAATATCAGCAAAAAAGAAAAAATCTGTTCAGAAACCTGGTCAAACCTGGCTATAGATATTTTTCAAAAGACAAATGACAAACTGTGCAAATGGTTGAGCATGATATGGAAGAATAACAGGCGAGGTATACGTACTGAAGTCCTTTGTAAAGGTAAGTGAGAGTTAAATTTCTTTGCTTTACTGATAGTTTTCATAATAAAGTGTTACAAGTGGATCATTTTCTTATACATAAACTTACTACAAATACATTCAATTTAACCATGATTGTGTGTGATTAAATCAAATTTTCTCATTACAAGTTACAATATTCTTGTGTTGAGAAACAATGAGTATGTATGTATAAAAAAAAAGTAAAATAATGAAAGCAAGGTTTGAAAGAACGACTAGGGGTATTACAGGTGTGGTGAGCTTGAGTCTATTTTATTGGCACATACTTGTATATGGGTCATTTTAAATCAAGAGGTCCAAAATTGTAAAGTGTGTAGCACAATTACCTCTATGTGTTTGGTATTGCAGAACCACCAGTGTTTTACTTTGTTTAACCACAGTGGCTGACTTTGTGTCATGACACACAACACATCTCAATGTAAGGTAAATCTCAGCTCAGGAAAGTCCCAAACACTCTTAAAAAATACAGCATATTGGTACAAGAACTTGCAGTGTTGTTACTTAGACATTATATCCAAATTAATTGATCAAGAGTGACTTTTAATGTAAATTTATAATGTGATGGTTTTTAGGATGAGGAAGCATACTAAAGTATAGTGTGTAAGCAGACCATTTCAGAACAGAAACTTGAATCCCTCCCTTTAATCACTAATAGTAAAAAGTGCCCTTTCAGTCACAATGCCGTACACAATTTAAACCTATAGGGGGAAGGTAAAGAATGTACTACTACTGATTGTCCAGAGACTGCTGGCCATCTGCAACAACTGCAGGTGAACCAATTTGCTGTAAACTTCCAGCAATTTCCACTGGGCGGGAAACCCAGCACCCCCACTCCACGGGGAACACAATTTTACCCCTGCCCCCATGGAGGTATGTGCACGCCACTGCTGTAGAGGTCTGTTTTTGTAAGATACTGTGGTTTCCATAAATGTGTTTGTAACTAAAATGTGTTGTGCATCAGGACACAAACATGGCCACTGTGGTTACACCAAGCCAAATATAAATAAAAAACAGGTGGTTTTGCATTTCCAACACAAATTGATGTTCAAATTAAATGGAAAAAAGCAGCAATCTTGGTTGAAGCACTTAAGATGGATTGACCAACATGGATCCACTCTATCACCGCTCGCATTTTGTATAAATTTACCAACTCAGAAATGCCCTTTATTTATCCAATGTTAAAGGGTTAGTTCTGCCAAAAATGACTGTCATCATTTACTCAACCTTAAAGGGCATATTGCAGGTTTTCTTCTTCTTCAGAATTAATATATAACCTTGTATGAAAATACCATATGAAAAGTAAATGCACGATTAAAAATTGGTTTGCCAGACATAAGGGCACAAATTTAGTAGAAAACGTGACAGTTTCCTTGACCGTGTTGAAAAAACACTTTTTTTTTCACCATCGCGTCATATTGCGTCACCAGAGGGAGTCGTTTGCCGGCTCTGCGTTTGCTCAGTGCAGAGTAGGCTGGTATTATGTTGAAGCGGTCGTGATTCAGTGTGTTGTCGGTGGTTATTGTATTTCAATTAATAGTTATCGTGATAAATGATTGTGAATTATGGCCTGTCAGGACATCGAGTCCACAGGTTTCCGAACAAGAAAAAGGACGTTGCTATCTTCCGTGTTTGTGTGCGTTTTGTGCAGGGTGAGAGACGGGACTTCACTTCTGCGTCTGCTTTGAAAAACGCGGTAGTGTGTAAAGTTCACTATAACGCTACACATTATGATTATAATCCCGGCAATATGATGAGTTAACGTTACGTTATATGATGACGGCGATATGTGCACACTGTCCCGGCTCCTTCATCGGGTCGCCCGGTCCACCGTCAGCATGTGGGTCGGCCACCGGTGGGAAACATGACGGTCACGGATCCGTCAGAGATCACTTATTGTACATTTGTTTTACAAAATGTGCCTTGTCTTAATTTAATTCATTAACGTATCCTCCATAAACTTGTAATGTCTTGCAAGTCTGCAGCCGACACTTATTATTATTATAATATAATACATTGTTCATTTTCAATCTGTACTCCGAATTTTAATGTTTGTGTTGGCTGTTTCTACATATTACGTTTTTATACAGTTAGAAAGTTGTGATTGTGATTATTTTTTTATTCATTATCACCAAATGGGGCCATTCAAAGCCTTTATAATGTCCCTCTTTCTCTGGAAACTGTCTCCTAATGACTGACATAGGCTACACATGCAGGTAAGGGTCTAAATACTAGCTTTGCTGTTGCCTGATACATAATAATCTTTACAATATAGTGATTTGAGCATAGTGTTATACATATCATCAGCTAACGTGAATAAATCTATAAGCTAGTAACACTGTTCTCTCATCGAGACCCGACTCCTGCCCTGTTCTCCTCACACCACAGCTCAATGCGTGTCCTCTGACCGTTGTTTTGTCTAATCCTGACCTGTCTACTCTCTTGGCTTCATATTAGGCACATAATTATATGGCTGAGGTCCGTCATACGAGTAAACATTTAGGCTACAATTTCCTCAGCGTCCGAACTGTCATTGCGATCCATTGCTTTCCTATTGTTTACTTTGACCGCTCTCCCTCATGTTACGTCACTTCCGGTTTGGCGGTTTTCAAATGCGGAAGTTAAATTTTCTCACAAAAACGACTCCAGAAGCCTAAATAGCGTTTTATAAGTATATGTTTATATTTAAATCTAGTTCCTACATTATTGTTCTATACATTGGCTCACTGGGTACTCTAACCTGCAACATGCCCTTTAAGTTGTTCCAGACCTGTATGAGTTTTGTAGCAACATTGACATCTGGTCAGATTGGTGAATCCGTGATTCTCACACACACACCAACATTACAAGAGACATGTAATATGACACCAAACATTCCTTTGCATTAGGAGCACACACACACACACAAGAGACTTTTCTTCAAACGAATCATATTTAAAACATTACCAAATGCATTCTGTGTTGCCATTTATATGTCACGACAGGTTTTGGGATTTAATGTAAGTTTTAATGTGTGCTAATCAAAATCTAAATGCTTCTAATCTGTATATTTTATGTAACTTTGTTATCATATACTCTGAAAATGATGTGTTTGATACCATTTTGAATCTCTAAATCTAACGGAGTTGAATCTCGATAATAGACTGCAATGTTATGATTATTTCGATATGAATTCTTTCCAGTCATAGAAATGACTAGTCCAAAAGCTCTATCATAAATTATACAGCAGGGGGTCTCTTCTGACAAGACAAAGAGAGTTCCCGCTCTTGAATCACTGAAGGCTATTGGCTACTCGCGCCAAACAAAGGTGGAGCTATACATTCTTTAAAAAGAAAGCCAGAGCTCCTCCTTGCTCTCGCGTCCTGCTCTTCCTGTCGTCAGCATGTGAAATCTTCGGACCTGAACTCCTTCAGGAGTTCCCTCCCTTTATTTGCTTTATCTCAGTCTTTTGTTTAATTTTCAAATTCCACTTGGTTCGTTTCCACCTACGAGTCAAACGAACGAAGCCTGAATTCCTTCAGCAACTTCCCTTCCAAAGAGGCCTTCTTCAAAACTCCCGCGAACAGCTTGCTCTGGCAACAAGCACGCGCGCCTCAGCACGAGCGCGCGCACTCTGCTCCGAGAACACGCGCAGGCTGGACACAGCTCCACACAAACGAACTTTGCAAGTATCAAACTCTAACGAGTTTTAATGTTTTAAGGTTTGTTTTGATTGATGGCTCTCTCAAAGGTCTGTGATGTTGCTATTCCTATGATCATTCGTGATTTATTCTCTCTTTCTCTCATTCTCTCTCTACAAACTCAGCGCGTGCTTCGGCACGGCGCGCCCCTCCTCAGAAAACTTTATCTCTCTCTCTTTCTCTCTCTCATCTGTTATTCGTCTTGTTTGTCCACATGTAAGATATGTACAAACCTATAATCACTGTGTGTAGTCCGTTATATTCTGTAGTTTGCATTTATTAAAACAATATATTCAACTGTTTCTGTGAAAGGCTTGTAAAAATACAAACGTCAATGAGATCAGATCAGAGCTACCGCGCTCCCTGTTTACTACATTAAGTAGTTTTAATTTTATGAACACCATAAATATTAATGTTCACGGCCAGAAGGTTAGTGTTTCTTGGAGTTTATAAGAAAGGATAACTTTGTTGAGAAATTAATCACTTAATCTAACGGTTGGTCGCGGGACGAACAACGATTTGATAATTACATTAATTTCCCTTAAAGATTATCTCATAATCGAAGTTAAGTAAGATTATTGATATATGAATGAGGAATTATAATTCGTTGTGATTGATTATTCATATATTCATATAATCCACTTTCACTTTCGACAATTTAATGTAACTGTACTATGCAAAATATTGATCATATTCATGATTAGTTATTAAAATTCCCTATGGATCATTTGAGCTAATTCATCCGGACCCAGAGTCCGAAGCATAAGGCATATAGATTACAGTTTGGTGGAGAAAATTACGTGCAATCTCAAACTTTGTTTTTTACGAGCAAATCAGTTTCAATCTGTCTATATTGTGTATTAATGTAACGCGCGCTCCAGCGAGAGCCCACGCGCTCCCATTGAGGAAACAAGCGCGCCCTAGTAAGGCAAAAACCACGCGCGCTCACTGAAGGACTGTTAGAAGGCACGAAGCCGATCTCAGTCAAAGCGAATTGACCCCTGCTAGATATGTTTAACATTTTCAGCCCCTGTTAATTGCTAAAATAAACTTCGATGTATTATATTAATATTGTTTCGGTAAAGAGAACAGAATCTCTGTACAGTCCGTGCATTCTTAATATTGTGTTACCCACGCGCGCGCTCCAGCGAGAGCCCACGAGGCCCATTGAGGAAACGCGCGCGCCCTAGTGCGAAACCACGCGCGCTCACTGAAGAACTGACTGGCGCAGAGCCAGCTCAGCTCAAGCATATTAACAGACGCTGGAAGTGGCAATGAATGTCCTAGAGGAAAGAATCTCTGTTCAGCCTGTAATTAATATTGCTTTAGCCCGCTTGAAATCAAACGAGTTTCTTTGTTCACGCGGTAGATTGGAACAGAGCGAGTCTCCTCCGTTTCGATAATAGGCCTAATAATAATATTAGATCGTTAAAATAACGATTACTCCTGGTCGAAAATTGGATTAGCTACCCATTTTGTAAACCTAAGACATTTTTAAATCATAAGTGCTATTGTGGTTAAAATGTGTACGGGAGCCCAACAACAGATGATAATTCCTGTTGTTCACACTTGAGTAATAAGTGCAGTGAAGAAGTCCTGACACGTTCTCTCTTGTGCAGTATAGCACCCGAAGATCTGTAGAGATCTTGTTTCCTTTATGATTTTTATTGCAGAAAATCAGCGTGTGACTGAGCTGAACGCTCTGAGCTCTTTAGAGTCACATTTAAAATTGGTTGTAATTCCGCGGACTAAACACCAGAGGTCCTCTTAGGTGTTCAAGTCTCAAAATACGCGCCCCACCGACGTCACCCTGCGTGAGCACCACCTCCCACTGACGTCAGCCTGCATGAGCGCAACTACGCCATCTCGTGGCCGTTTCAGATAATGCTCTCGTACTGCTAAATTCCAAATTCAAGCGTCATAATGAATGGTGAATTAGCTTGTCTAAAATTCTAAATAATTATTGGCAGTTACAGCTTTGCTCGTGCGAATATTATTTTGTGTTAGACAATTTTCCTGCTTGTGACTGGTACATTTACTTTGAGTTTGGTTCAAACAAGAGTTGAATTAAAACTTATATTAAATCCCAGCCCAGCCATTGAGAGCCCAGTTAGAGGGAAGTCCGCCACCCAGTGGCCGCCTCCCGCTAAAGCGGTTCATTCAACTCGCTTTTCTGTTTCCAATTCTGTGTGAATGGCTTTATTTCTGTTTTCTCGTCTGATTATTTTATAATAATTACTGATACTTTAATGCATCTTAATTATTGTACAATATCATTCTGATTTCTCAAATTCCCCTACACGCGTATTTAAATTTGAGTTTAGACCAGATCTAAACTTTGGATTTAAATTGTGTTTGGCTGTCAGCCACTGAGATCCGCTAGAAGGAAACAGCGCCACCGTGAGGCCTTGTGGATACTAAGTCGGTGCCACTCTTTTTCCCCTTTCACTCTTTTGAAGTGTGTACTAAATTCATCTTTCCCTTCTGATTATTTCATAGTAATTACGGATGCTTTAACGTCATCTGGATTATTATAAAATATCACTCTGATTTTTACATTTCTGCACAGGCTTATTTAAATTTGAATTTAAACCAGTTTGAATTTAATTTGAATGAGTTTGTCTTTTCAAACAGGGTGACCGCTGAGAGGAGGTACGCCCCTTTTGTGGGACAGACCCACTACTGCAGCCTGTCTCTTCTTCTGGGGTCATCCTGACTTTTCATTATTTTATTTTATTAATTTCTTTTTATTATTAATTTTTTTTTCAAATAAAAAATTTATTATTATTTTTTATTCCTAATTTTCTTATCTCTCTTGTAGGTTAGGTTATTCTGATAATCACCAACATTATCATAATTCCCTTTTTGTTTTACCATTATTTCAAAGCCTTTGCCTTTATTTCTACATACATGATTACTAAACTTGGTTAAACAAGAAAGCCTTAATTGACTTTAACTTTCACCTGTTTACCCCTTTTTGTGTGTTTATGTGTAGTTCTCCCTAGGGCGCTGTGGTGATTTGACAGTCATCTCTGGTTGGTTTCCAGCGAGCGGGGTCACCTGGTCGTCACGACCGACACCGGCCGTGCGTGAGTCTCGGACTCTTCTGTCTCTTACCATTGGGGCGGCACGCAACTGCTACATCAGCAATTTAGCACTCCAAGGGTAAAGTCAACCACGCCAGCTGACACACAAGGCAATTTCGGGACAAGTACCTGAACCAGGGCCTGCTGCAGGGGCAGGGTTCCGGGGAAAACCCAATTTTGTCGTGCTGTCTGGCAGTTGACACCTTGGCATTGCCAGGTTGTGCTTAAGGTCGCAAGTTGTTTGAGAAGGTCGCACCGTGGTACACAGAGTAACAGAGGGCCCGGGTCCACTGCGGTCGAGTGTTTGGGACCATCGAGAAGGTTGACCGCGCCGCCGGCTCCCACCTGAGTGACCTCATTTCACCCCAGGCAGACTAAATAAGGTAAAACCCATACACTTAGTATAAGCCACAGAATATTAGATATTCCCCGGTCATTTAAGTGTTTGGCCCATATCCTTCTCTCCAAGCCTCACCATCCTCCTAGGTTTTCTACCCCGATAGCCCCCACTCACCTGTAGGCCCTATCGTAAACTCTGGCAGTGGTAATAGGCTTAGGCCTCCTTATTCTCTCTGACACATACCGTGTTACTATTGTTTGATCTTATTTCACTTTGATCTGTTCTATCCTTTGTTCTGTTGTGATTTGTTTCTTTCATTTCACCTAGAAACAGTAACCTGAGAGAGCCATCAAGAAAGCTAAGCAGTAGAGTGACCACCAGCAGCCGGGGGCACCCCGTGACCCGCCAGGCTACTGCTCGTCACAACCTCTAGTGCAGGTCCTCAGACGACCCAAGTTAATTGGCTCCGCGAACTAACTGTCGGCATCAGTTAGCCCCAAAATTCTTATAAACGGCATAGCCGTATGATCATAGCGTTAACCTTAAAACGAACTTGCATTGGTCTCTTTGTGTGTGTGTGTTCTGTGTTCTCTCTCGCCTACAGTGTGCCAAGGTCACGGCCGTCCAGTATGGCTGCCCAGTGGGACGAACTCGAGTTGTGGTTGAGAGCCATGACGACCGACTTCCTGCCCGGAGACGCCGCTGACACAGAGCCCCGGAGCCGAGAACAGCTGGACACCGACCTGGTCGAACTGATGACCCACGATCCGACACAGAGCTACAGCTACAAGGACTGGGCCAAAATCGTCGGAAGCCTCGCACACAAACTCGTCGCCCAGGCACGGCTCAGCGAAAGGAGCCACATCAACCTGGAGCAGGAAGCAGCAGCGCTAAAGCTTCAAGCAGAGGAGGCCCGGAGGAACCAGGCCCACACCCAAAGTCATCTAGACAAGCTTCTGCTCCAGACCGAGAAAGAGGACGCCACAGATCCAGAGCTACAGAAAGAAGTAGAAAGACTTCGAAAGGCCCTGCAAGATCTTCGCCTCGACACAGACCAAAGAGAACAGTCGGAGAAAGAAACCCGTAAAGATCTCGACGAAAGACTCCAACAAAGTGACGCTCTCCTCGAGAGAGCAAAGACTGAACTAAGAGACAAAAACGCTAAAGCCACAGCCTGTGAAAAACACTTACAGGTGGCCAGAGCTGAAATCTATGAGCTTACTCTGCAGAGACATGATCTCAGAGACGAACTTGACATTGTTCACAGAGAACTGAGCCATTCTTACAGACTTAACAGTGACCGGGTAGGGGAAACACACACCACAAAGTTTCCCCTGACCAGCCGGTACACACCAGCCAGCCAACAAAAACTCCTGTCAGCAGAAAGGGGGGGGCCCTCACAGAGAACACTTACCGCTCAACGCGGCACGGCTCCCAAAGCTGAAGGGGGCGGAGCTGAAAAGGGTCAGAATCCCCTCCAGACGGATTGGGCCTCCAGCAACAGCTCTTCCCCCACAAACTTTGACAAGTTGGCCAGAAACATCCCCACGTTCACTCCAAACCTTGCAGGAGGCCATGATGTGCATGCTTACCTTCAAGACATTGACTTTCACCTGCAAACTGTCGCCAACGTGACAGCTTGGGACAAGTTTTACCTGCTCAGAATTACGTCTAGCCGTGACGTGCGCAGCTTCCTAGACCGTCAACCAGAGACTGTCAAAAGGGACTACCAGCAGCTGCGACAAGCTTTGATCCGGGAATTCTCTGATCCAGAGTCAGATCAGGGGTTCATCGCCGCCATGGACATCAAACAGGCCCGACCTGAACACCCACAGCCACAGACTACAGAGCTAGCTGTCACACCACAAAGTGACAGCTCCGCTCCAGCACCACAGCTGACAGCTGCACCCCCTACACGAAACAGCACAACACATCACACCTGGGACCAACATCACAAAGTCCCAGGAAGTGCTGTTCCGGCTAGCTGCCCCCGCAGCAAGCCACACGTCCCTCCCGGGGGCAACCCACCAGACATTGTTATCAAATTGCAACCCATGAACCTTGCTGTTGCATCACCAAATAGCAGCTCCACTCACTCCCTCCATGCGACTGCCCCCCAGAACACTGATTTTCAGTCACCAACTAGTGAACTCATTGTTGCATCACAAACTGACAACACCTACCATTCACTCCGGCTGACAACAACAGCCCCGGTGCCACAGTTTCTGGGAATCCTTCTTGAAAGGGGGGTGACCAGGAAACCCTACCTAGCCTGCACTTTGGAGAAGGTGAAACTTGAAGCCTTGATAGACACAGGAGCAGACCTCACTGTGATCTCATCTCAACTTTTCAAAGGACTCAAAGTCGAAGCTAAGAGACCGAATCGAACTCTTGAATCTCACACTTGTGAACTAAATGTGCATTCATACAGCCAAAATAGCATCCGGCTTGAACAGCTAACTCTAATCCACCTGTCAATAGGTTTTATGTCGCTGACTCACCCTGTGTACGTTTCACCAATGAACACTCATCCACTCATCATTGGCAAAGACCTGCTGGATCGTTTCGAGCCCTTACTGGACTTCAAAAAGCGAACTCTTTGGGCTCAAGTGCCAGAACCTCTCCCCATCCAGTCACACAGGCCACCCGAGCCAGACTGTCAGATCACAGAGGTCACGAGACTTTCCACAGAGCCAGACTGTCAGGTCACACAGTTCATGGGAACTCCCACAGCCAGTCACAACGACACAGACTTAGCAACAGGTCAAGTTTCAAGTTCGCTACCCTGCACCTTTCAGCTCACAAAAGACTTTAACAAATGCTGCGCCAAGGTCAAGACTGACCTGCAGCTACATGACCAAACTCATGCCCGCGCCAAGCCTGGCGCACTAAACGGAAAGCGGTGGTCACACCCGACCCACCCACCCTCCCTCACAGATTCAGCGACTACACCCTTATACCCCTCCTGCCTCCCTTGCACGCCGTCTAAGCTCACTGACAGCCAGTGCCTCAAACCGCTGCATAACATGCACACGCTGCATACACACAACATTACGGGTTCTGCACCTGTTGACATCACAGCGCAAAAGCTTGTGATGAACAGTTGCAAAAGGGGGGTCATGCCAATGTTTATCTATGACGCATCATGTGCGGCACAACACAGCACCAGAGTCACTGACGAGACATTGAAGCAAGCGACAGGCTGGCAGCAAGATGTGACAAAACGTGGGCCAAAGCGAGCTAAACCTAGCTGCCACCCACAAAGCAAAAGAACTGCCCTGTCCAACCAAAGACAACCCTCGTTTGCCTCTTCCTTCCCTTTCTCTCTCTCTCTCCCTGTCATCTGTACCAGGTTGCTGCTGTGGGTCGTCATGCTGTGCGGTCAGCCATCCAGAGGACAGCTGCCACCGAGAGAACAACTGAGACTCCTGATCACCGACTGCGGAACCTACACTCAGCCAGTGTATGGTCGACTCATCCAGTCCCGCCCGGTCTACAGAGCACACTACCCCAGCACCGCAGCCCCATACATCTGGGCAAGTGCCCAACGGACAGAGGACTCCCTCTCTCATGCCAAGGCCAAGGTCGAACACATGCTCAACCAACTTGAGGAAGTGACTGTTACACAATCAGGACTCCTAAGCACCAACCACCGCTCCAAACGGTTCCTGGGAGCGTTGCTCGGAGCCGTAGCTGCCGCCAGAACTTTTTTTTAACATTGGTATGTCCAGTGTCAACACAGCAAACCAGACTGTGAACTCCGTGAAACCACTGTTTAATATCTTCCAGAATGACTTTGCCCAGACTCCGCTGATTACAGCGCTAACGATAGACATGCTGTGGGAGGTTAGCTCCTCCCATGACAGCCTAGCCACAGGTGCATTCCCACCGTACCTGAAACCTTTAAGCCTTGTGCGAACTGTGCTGGCTTCCAGCATCACCACGCCAGCTGACCCTTTTCAAACACACCTTGCTCACTCTCTGGGTTGCGCCACCCCACTTCACGTCAACCCCGAGCAGAGAGAAGTGGGTTTTCTCCTAAACCTACCCATCATCGAGTCAAACCAAACCTCCAGGCTCAAAGACATTGTCAACATCGGGTCCTGGAAAAGCAGGACCCAGTTCAAGATATGCACTCCAGATGTGGTGGCCTACCACGACAGCGACACCCTGCTGTACCCGGCCTCAAACCTGCACGGATGCCCCTTGACCAAAGACTTTCGCTATCTCTGCCCTAGCAAGCCCTTCCTCAGAGACGACACTGAAGGAATCTGCAAGTTGCAACCCCTGGTCAGCCACACACGCTGCCCTGCTGAAGCTAAGCCTCGCACACAAGTCACAGAAACGCAAGCAAAGATTGTAGGTGAACGATGGCTGGCTAACACACCTGCACACACAGCCACTGTCACTCACGAACAGCATGATACAACCCGCCGTGTCAACCTGCTCAGCCAGAGTATGCCGACTCAAGTACCGACAGGTGCCATCTCACACCTCGGCAACCTGTCATGGTACCATCTTCCGAGCAAAGAGTACCAGATAGCACTGGAACTCCCATCCTTTAAGAACTACAACGTCACCTTAGATCCAGAAGGAGATCTCTGGTTTGAGAAAAAGGGGGTCCCAACTCATGAACATTGCTCCTGTCAACACAACCCTCCAAGCCTGAATCCCTCACCTGTGGCCAAACCTGGACCGCAGCTGATACTGTTGTATCTTTCCAAGGTCACCGACCACGCACCGACACTCGTCTTGGCCTTCACCCTGTGCCAGACTCAACGAGATGCAAACATCCACAGTCAAGCTCACGAACTCTGTGTCGGGAGGTTTCACACGGAATCCCCGGAAAGGGGGTGCCAAGCCACCGACCACATCATCATCATTTGAGCTGAACCCTCAGCCTAGCAAACCACCTGTCATCCATTGTGCTAATTTGTTGTTCGATGAAGTCCATCCCCTGACTTAATCGAACAAAAAAGGGGATATGTAGCAACATTGACATCTGGTCAGATTGGTGAATCCGTGATTCTCACACACACACCAACATGGCTCACACAAAGAGACATGTAATATGACACCAAACATTCATTTGCATTAGGAGCACACACACACACACAAGAGACTTTTCTTTAAACGAATCATATTTAAAACATTACCAAATGCATTCTGTGTTGCCATTTATATGTCACGACAGGTTTTGGGATTTAATGTAAGTTTTAATGTGTGCTAATCAAAATCTAAATGCTTCTAATCTGTATATTTTATGTAACTTTGTTATCATATACTCTGAAAATGATGTGTTTGATACCATTTTGAATCTCTAAATCTAACGGAGTTGAATCTCGATAATAGACTGCAATGTTATGATTATTTCGATATGAATTCTTTCCAGTCATAGAAATGACTAGTCCAAAAGCTCTATCATAAATTATACAGCAGGGGGTCTCTTCTGACAAGACAAAGAGAGTTCCCGCTCTTGAATCACTGAAGGCTATTGGCTACTCGCGCCAAACAAAGGTGGAGCTATACATTCTTTAAAAAGAAAGCCAGAGCTCCTCCTTGCTCTCGCGTCCTGCTCTTCCTGTCGTCAGCATGTGAAATCTTCGGACCTGAACTCCTTCAGGAGTTCCCTCCCTTTATTTGCTTTATCTCAGTCTTTTGTTTAATTTTCAAATTCCACTTGGTTCGTTTCCACCTACGAGTCAAACGAACGAAGCCTGAATTCCTTCAGCAACTTCCCTTCCAAAGAGGCCTTCTTCAAAACTCCCGCGAACAGCTTGCTCTGGCAACAAGCACGCGCGCCTCAGCACGAGCGCGCGCACTCTGCTCCGAGAACACGCGCAGGCTGGACACAGCTCCACACAAACGAACTTTGCAAGTATCAAACTCTAACGAGTTTTAATGTTTTAAGGTTTGTTTCGATTGATGGCTCTCTCAAAGGTCCGTGATGTTGCTATTCCTATGATCATTCGTGATTTATTCTCTCTTTCTCTCATTCTCTCTCTACAAACTCAGCGCGTGCTTCGGCACGGCGCGCCCCTCCTCAGAAAACTTTTTCTCTCTCTCTTTCTCTCTCTCATCTGTTATTCGTCTTGTTTGTCCACATGTAAGATATGTACAAACCTATAATCACTGTGTGTAGTCCGTTATATTCTGTAGTTTGCATTTATTAAAACAATATATTCAACTGTTTCTGTGAAAGGCTTGTAAAAATACAAACGTCAATGAGATCAGATCAGAGCTACCGCGCTCCCTGTTTACTACATTAAGTAGTTTTAATTTTATGAACACCATAAATATTAATGTTCACGGCCAGAAGGTTAGTGTTTCTTGGAGTTTATAAGAAAGGATAACTTTGTTGAGAAATTAATCACTTAATCTAACGGTTGGTCGCGGGACGAACAACGATTTGATAATTACATTAATTTCCCTTAAAGATTATCTCATAATCGAAGTTAAGTAAGATTATTGATATATGAATGAGGAATTATAATTCGTTGTGATTGATTATTCATATATTCATATAATCCACTTTCACTTTCGACAATTTAATGTAACTGTACTATGCAAAATATTGATCATATTCATGATTAGTTATTAAAATTCCCTATGGATCATTTGAGCTAATTCATCCGGACCCAGAGTCCGAAGCATAAGGCATATAGATTACAGTTTATTTCTTCTGTTGAAAACAAAATAAGATATTTTGAAGAATGTTGGTAACCACAGTTGTTGCCAATGACTTCCATATTTTTTCCCCTACTATTAAATGTTGACAATTTTCATTTTTGTGTGAAATACCCATTTACAAGTCATATGATGTGTACTTTATTTAATGCAGCACATATAATGCAACTACATCCACTGCCTTTCAAAAGTTTGTTATCGGTAAGATTTTATGCTCTCTTATGTCTCGCTTAAGTCTCACTAAGGCTGCATTTATTTGATTTATATGATCAAATCTGAATTTTCAGCATCATAACTCCAGTCTTCAGCGTCACATCATCCTTCAGAAAACCATTCTAATATACAGCTCAATAAACATTTATTATTATTATCTATGTTGAAAACAGTTAGAAACAGTAAGAAAAAATCTTACTAACCCCAAACTTTTGAATGGTAGTAGTGCAGGTTTAAAACTTTACAATTGGTAAAATTATACTGAAATACTACTAATAATAATAATAATGATTACATTTTTAGATGGACAAGAACTCCATCACCAGGATGAGACAAGACAACAACAAAATGACCAGACAGAACACATTGTTTTAGAAGAACAAAAGTGTACTGAAAATGATGATGAACATACATGTAACTCCGAAATAAATACAAATGGTGTGGATTTGAAGTCAGAAAGTAAGGAGAGTGACTTGGTTTCAGTGTCCACATATTCTGAAAATGAAGAGGAAGAAAAACAGGAACCGGAAAATGAAAATTACAGAAACAACAAAGAGTGGAGGGCCACAACACCTGGCCCAAAAAAATTCAGTTTCGAAATAAAATGGGAGAGGTGGGAAAAAATAAAGCCACTGCATGGTTCAAACCAACTCCAGAGACCATGGACAGATGTCCTGTACAAGGAATTCACAAAGATCAGTCCTTGTTGTGTGCTGTGTTTTAAATACCAACATGTTAAATGCAAAAATAGTCGGAAACGATCCCTGCATTTCTTTAGAGCACGTGCCACCTCACCTGCACCTTTAAAGGCAGTCTTTACTTTTACAATAAATCCCCCCCCCCCTCCCCCCCCCAAAAAAAATAAAAAAATACTATTACTGTCTTTGTAGCCCGTAAAGGAGACATAACACACACAAAAAAGTGACAAAAAATTCAGACAGGCCAAATATTTCCGAAGGGGAAAAATTGCTAAAAGCATTCAACATGGTGTGAGCAATTACTACTATCAAGCCCTAAGAAAATCACCATCAGAAGAGATTGTGGCAGGCAATATCTCGCGATGCTTAACTAAAGACGTGTTAAGGGTTATATCCAGTGAATGGAAATAAAGCACCAGGCTACATGATGACATAATCATGGAGCTGGTGCTTACACAAAAAATAATTAAAGAATGTGCTACATCTGAAGGTGCTGAGACTGCTGGTTACCTACAACAACTGCAGGTGGACCCATTTGTTGTACACATGTACACACAATGTGGTTTGCACATTTTAGCCCAGCATCCGGAAAAAAGAAAAACAGTAACACTTCACTTGGATGCCACTGGTAGTGTCACCTCACGCATTCCCGGTCAGCCCAAGAAAGTGCTCTACTATGCTCTTGTACTGCCGGGAATGGGAAAAAACATGCCACCACTTCCTGTGACTGAGCTCCTAACAAATCAGCACTCAATTCCTACCTTGACATATTGGCTAATGGAAACATTAAGGGCCTTGGTCAAATAACATCATGCCAGGTACATCAAGTGGAGACTGACTTCAGCTGGGGATTAATGTCAAGTGTCCTTCTGGCATTCAACAAAGAAAACATTTTGACTTATCTCCAGAGAGCACACCGAATTGTTTCAAACACAGCAAACAGTGGTGATCATCAATTCAGTGTTTTACATCTTTGCTCTTCACATATTATAAAGGCAGTGTGCCAGGCATTTTCAAAAAAGACAGACAGCAAAGCTGTAAAAGAGTACGGTACCTACTGCTTTGCCTTGTTGTTAAACAGCACACATCTAGAGGAGGCAACGGCAGTATTTGAGGATATGTGTGTGCTCTTAACATCATCAGAGGAAACAGATGTGGTGAATGCAGCCAAAGCTTCGCTGGACCTGAGAATAATGAAGACAACAATATATATATATATATATATATATAGCTGCAAGCAGCGATTGCGGGCCCAAGCCGGTTGCACCGCCACCCTGGTGGCACGGGCTTTGGCCCTCCATATACAAAAAGCCTCCCAGAAATGCCGGCTTGTTACAGAGATGTCTAATTTGGAAATGGAGGACACCTCAAATAAAAAGAGGCAGCACAAAAAGCCAAGGAGATTTCAGTCTGAAACGGAAATCTCCTCAGACGGTAAATGTTTAAATCACACAAAAAATACTTTTCTTTTTGTTTTCTTTTTTTACATTTACAGTGTTTTAATCACTTTGGTACTATTTTCATAGTAAAGTAGGTAGATTATAGACACCTAGCACCTGAGCTCTGTGCTCTACCAACAACCACAGCTCAGTAGCCCTATATATACTCTGTGGAAATGTGTGAAAAGTATGCATAGTTTTAGCGTGAAAAAAGGACTTACCATAGGCTTGCTGCTAAATGACCTCACCTGCATGTGAAAGGTCAGTTTATTTATATTGTAAGGGCTGTCTGCAGAAAGTCACAGGAGTAATCCAGTGGAACATAATGACATTTTATAGCATTAAGTAATTTTTTTTTATTTTTAACATTTGGAAACGTTATACTTTACAGTATTAACTGCATGCCTTTTGGACATACATATTGCAGGGATCTTGTTGGTTAATGTTAAATGTAAATGTAAATTATTCTTGAATTGTGATTAAACCAAAAGTTTTTATTATGTTTTATTATTATTATTATAACAGTAATGTAACCATTATAAAGCATTGCAGGTATTGGTTTTTTTTTTTTTTTTTTTTTTTTTTTTTTACAGAGGTTCAGTTTTGAGAAAATTAACAATTGTGAAATTGTTTGTTAGAAAAATGTGACTCTCCGAAATAGTATCAAAGTGATAAACTGTGATTAAAAAGTAATTAAAACTGAAACAGTTAAAAATATATAAAAACATCTAAATACCAAGTCCACTGAAGAGCAAAATTGTCAATTGCTGTATTTTTATACATAATGTTTTTATACATAAAACATGCATTTTACTACTAACTTTTATCTTTCCTGTTTTTTTCTATATATTTTAGATGAGGGCCGATTTATCCCAATTCAGGGAAAGAAGTTGTCAAAACCGGTTCCACCCAAATGTGTAAGTCACTAATAATTATTTGTTTATTATATGTTATTCACTCATCCGCTTTATTTAGTTTTCTAAAACTCTGAAAATTCAAAGCTATCATGTCTTTTCACATTTCTGTTGTGTTTTTAGATCAGCCATTTCCCCAAACCTTCCCACAAGAGCAAATTCTCCACCACAAACCCTTTAAATAGAATATTAATTAAATAAACCTTTAATGGTTTGCCGGCTGATGTACCTTTGGATAATATAATTAGAAATCTTAACAACAATCAGTGTAATGACAATTTTATTCTTTGCATGAAAACACTAGCCACTTAACAGACACAAAATGCAATTAAAATGTCTGTCCACGGCTAGCTGTAGTCTCGCCCTGAAGTCCCGTGGGAACTCCCGTTGTGGCGGGAAAAGGTAAATAGCAGCGTGCAGGTGGAGGAGCGTCGTGTGTGTGAAGAGGGATGATCGGAGTTGCTCACAAATGAAGAGTAAATGGTTCGTAACGTAACTATGGAGAATATTTTTTCTTTGAGTTTTTGAGTTTGATGGTCGTCCTTATTTATTCGAACCCGAGTATACAGACGAAGAACTAGCCTCACACTCTTCACACACACGACGCTCCTCCCACCTGCACACTTCTATTTACCTTTTCCCGGCTACAACGGGAGTTCCCACAGGACTTCAGCGCGAGACTACAGCTAGCCGTCTAAAACACTATTTAGGTGAATTTAAACAATGGCTAAACGCATCTTGTTGTCATCTAAGGACCCTGTTCATGTTGGACAGACATTTTAATTGCATTTTGTGTCTGTTAAGAGGCACAAAAACACTCTTTATAAATATGCCCACATAACTGCCGTTTTAGCTGAGTGAGCTCTGGGCATTAGCGGTAGTAGCTCCTTGCTGCAAGCACCGATCAGGTTTTTTTTTTTTTCATAGACAGTACTCACAAAGGTATAACAATCAAGATTAACTTAAAATTTGCCCGGAGTTCTCCTTTAACAGGCCAAGTTGAAGCCCGATACAACAGGCATCATGCACAAGCACGGAACATCATCGAGCGCTCCTTTGGGATGTTAAAAACTCGCTGGCGTGCAATTTTCTTGCAGGCCCTGGAGATCAGGCCACTGTTCGCCCCAAAGGTGATTGGTGCCTGTTGCATCCTCCACAGCATCTGTGTGATGGGAGGTGATCTCTTGGAGGAGGAGGTGGAAAGCCAAGGACAAGAAGACAGCGAGGATGGTGAGAATGCAGCAGTGGGTGAGAGGGACCTATCAGGGAACCATCTCCGAGGACGTCTGGCTGCTCAACTTTCTTCTCCTGAGGAACTGCCTGTGTGTCTAATTGAACATGACTACATCTAGACAGGAAACATTTCCAGATGTTGTCATGCTCATTAAAAGAGGAACATATACAGTTAAAACATTAGATATGATATTAATTAGGAAAATAGGTATGAATAAATGTGCAAGTAGATGGATATAAAGATAGATAGATTTATAAATTTTCTTAATGTTGGTATGTTCTTCTTGATGAGATGTAACTGCATGATTGTAAATAATTGTTTAAAACTATAGACATTGGATTTTATATTATTTGTGTGTTTGTTGTAAATATAAAGAATACACTGTTGCTACAACAACGAGTTGGCATGTTTGAAATTGAAACATTATTTTTTTTTATTCAAATCATTTATTTAAATAAAACATTAAGTTTTTCAAACAAAGACAGGTATGTCTCTGCTCTGGCTGTTGCTGCCCTCTCTATTCTTCTCTCGCCACTGCTTCCCTCTCCCTCTCTTCTTCCAAGTGGCAGCAGTCACGCTACCGGCCTCTACAATCAAAAATGTTTTTGCTCTTCATAAAATAAGATATTCTTAAGAATATTTGTAACCTAACAGTTTTGAGGCACCAAAAAAAAAACACAAGTCAGTGGTGCTCCAGAACTGTTAGGTTACAAATATTCTTCCTTTGTGCAGAGCAAAAAATAATATTAAATAAATAAATATTGTATACAGGTGTGAAACAACTTAAGCTGTGAATAAATTACAGAATGTTCATTTTGGGGTGAACTATTCTTTTTATAGTCTTAGTAAACAATGTAAACAGAGTAAACTACATTTTACAAGATAAAATGCATCCATGTGTCATGTCTCGTCATGTTATATGTCCTGTTCTTTCTCTGTACTTTGTCTCCCTCTGCTGGTCACTATTTGTTATTTTCCTTTTCCTTTTTCTCTTCCCCCAACTGTTCCTCATCATGGTAAATGGACTGCATTTATATAGCGCTTTCACAGACCCAATGGCCACCAAAGCGCTTTACAATATTGCCTCACATTCACAAATTCACTCACTCATTCATACACCGACGGCGGTGTCAGCCATGCAAGGCGATCCAGCTCGTCGGGAGCAGCTGGGGTTAGGTGTCTTGCTCAAGGACACCTCGACACTTGGTCAGGTGGAACCGGGGATTGAACCACCAACCTTCCGGTTTGTAGACAATCTACATGAACCACTGAGCCACTGTCGCCCCATCATCTCTAACTACCTAATTTATCCTCACCACCTGTTCCCGCTTTCCTCTGATCAGGTCCCTATTTCTTCCTCTGTCTCTGCCTTCCTCTTTGTCAGATTCTCACTTGAGTTTATCATGCAAGAAGCAAACTTTCGCTCTGTTTGTCTCTGTCCTAGTCCTAGTCCTGTTGGTGTTTCGTCTGGCGTGTGCTATCTGTTCATGGCTGTTAATCTATGTTTGTATTCTACCCAGTTCATCTGATGCTGTGAATGATCTGGTTACCGCTGTATGTACTGTATCCTGGTTATCCCTGAGAGACCTGCAGTCTGTCGCCGCTACTGAGGTTGTTTTGTTTCACCATTGTCTCTCAAGAAGAGGATTTGTTTTTCCTTCATCTGCTCTGATATTATTAAAGACTCTATTTTTGTTCAATCGCTTTTGGGTCCTCTCTTATCTGCACAACAGAAGAATCTGACCAGCAATGGACCCAGCGACTCCGAACCCGATCCAGTCAGCCGTCGAGATCCAGGGAGCGATGATAGGCAAGCACGAGGAGGAGCTGTCCGCCGCTCGACTTGCTGTTGAAACCCTGGCTGCCCAAGTCTCAGATCTCACCAGACAGCTACATCATCTTTGTTGTGAGACTCCAGTCACCTCCAGGGTTCACGAGCCTCCCGAACCCAGAATCAATAACCCCCGTGCTTCGCTGGTGAGCCCACAGAATGTCGCTCATTTCTCACTCAGTGTGATGTTGTTTTTTCTCTCCAACCCACCACTTACTCTCAGAGCAGAGCTTGTATTGCCTATGTTATTTCTCTCCTTACCGGACGGGCTCGGGAGTGGGGAACGGCAGTCTGGGAGGCGGAGGCTGAATGTATGAACCATTATCAAGACTTTAAAGAGGAGATGATACGGGTCTTTGACCGCTCTATTTTTGGTGAGGAGGCTTCTCGGGTCTTGTCTTCGTTATGCCAGGGTAAGCGTTCCGTTACTGACTACTCCATTGAGTTTCGGACTCTTGCAACTTCGTGCGACTGGAACCCACCGGCTTTACTCGCTCGTTTCCTGGAGGGTCTCTGCGCGGAGGTTAAGGACGAAATCCTCTCGAGAGAGGTTCCTACCAGTGTGGATTCCTTGATTGAACTCGCTATTCACATTGAGAGACGGTTCAACCTCGCCGCCGAGTTCGTGGGAAGGAGTCCGCGTTCTCCGTTACCCCCTCCTCTGCAGCTCTACCATCTCCTTCCGCCAGCTCGAACTCCGAGCCTATGCAGCTGGGAGGCATCCGTATTTCGGCCAAGGAGAGGGAACGGAGAGTCATCAACCGCCTCTGCCTGTACTGCGCTTCCGCTGCTCATTTCGTTTCATCCTGCCCAGTAAAAGCCAGAGCTCACCAGTAAGAGGAGAGCTACTGGTGAGCGTGACAACTCTGGTCTCTCCTTCAAGATCCTGCACTACTTTTTCGGTTCATCTCCGCTGGACCGGATCATCGGCATCCTGCAGTGCTTTGATAGACTCTGGGGCAGAGGGCTGTTTCATGGATGAGACCTGGGCCCGGGAACATGGCATTCCTCTTAAGGAATTAAAGGATCCAACGGCCCTGTTCGCTTTGGACGGTAGTTCTCTCCCCAGGATTCAGCGTGAGACGCTGCCTTTAACCCTCGCTGTTTCTGGTAACCATAGCGAGACTATTTATTTTTTTATTTTTCAGTCGCCTTTTACTCCCTTAGTATTAGGCCATCCCTGGCTAGTTCGTCATAATCCCTCCATAGATTGGTCTAAGAATACTATCCTTTCTTGGAATGTCTCTTGTCATGTGGAGTGTTTAATGTCTGCTATTCCTCCTGTTTCCACTGTCTCTATTTTTCAGGAGGAGCCTGGTGATTTGACGGGGGTGCCGGAGGAATATCACGATCTGCGGACGGTCTTCAGCAAGTCCCGGGCCCCTTCTCTCCCCCCACACCGTTAGTATGATTGTAGTATCGATCTTCTTCCGGGAACCACTCCTCCCCGGGGAAGACTATACTCTTTGTCGGTTCCTGAACGTAAGGCTCTCGAAGATTACTTATCTGTAGCTCTCGACGCCGGTACAATAGTCCCCTCCTCCTCTCCTGCGGGAGCGGGGTTTTTTTTTGTTCAAAAGAAGGACGGGTCGTTGCTTCCCTGCATAGACTATCGAGGGCTGAATGACATTACGGTTAAGAATCGTTACCCGCTACCCCTCATGTCATCAGCCTTCGAGATCTTGCAGGGAGCCAAGTTTTTTTCTAAATTAGACCTTCATAACGCTTACCATCTCGTGCGCATCAGGGAGGGGGACGAGTGGAAGACGGCGTTTAATACTCCATTAGGTCACTTTGAATATCGGGTTCTTCCGTTCGGCCTCGTAAACGCTCCAGCTGTCTTTCAGGCACTGATAAATGACGTTCTGATAGACATGCTGAACATCTTTGTTTTCGTTTACCTTGACGACATCCTAATTTTTTTCGCCATCACTCCAGATTCATGTCCAGCACGTCCGACGCGTCCTCCAACACCTTTTAGAGAACCGTCTTTACGTGAAAGCTGAGAAATGCACTTTTCATGCCTCTTCCGTTACTTTTCTCGGTTCTGTTATATCTGCAGAGGGTATTAAGATGGATTCAGCTAAGGTCCAAGCTGTCATAGATTGGCCCGTCCCAGACTCACGCGTCGAGCTCCAGCGCTTTCTCGGCTTCGCTCATTTCTATCGACGCTTCATCCGCAATTTTAGTCAGGTGGCTGCTCCTCTGACAGCTCTCACATCTATCAAGTCGCGCTTTAAGTGGTCTGAGTCCGCTCAGGAGGCTTTTGATCTTCTCAAGAGTCGCTTTACATCCGCGCCCATCCTTGTTACACCTGATATCTCTAGACAGTTCGTGGTCGAGGTTGACGCGTCTGAAGTAGGCGTGGGAGCCATTCTTTCTCAGCGCTCTCTCTCTGACAACAAGGTTCACCCTTGCGCGTATTTTTCTCATCGTCTGTCGCCGTCTGAACGCAATTATGATAGGAATACCATAGGAATTTAGAATACATTCGTTCAGCTAAACGTCTAAACGCGCGTCAGGCTCGCTGGGCCCTGTTTTTCGCTCGTTTTGAGTTTATAATTTCCTATCGTCCGGGCTCTAAGAACACCAAGCCTGATGCTTTGTCTCGTCTCTTTAATGCCTCAGAAGCCTCTTCGGACCCCGAGGGGATTGTCTCTGAGGGGCGTGTCGTTGGGTTGACTGTCTGGGGGATTGAGAAACAGGTTAACCCCCTGGGGTCTGAGGGGTTTTTGGGGCCCTTGAGAGGTTTTGACATGCCCTGACATTTGTGCTTATTTCAGCTACTTACAACATACCTTTGGCCAACACATAATTATGCTGTATTGCAGCACAAAATCTGCTACAATAATATGTGAGCAAAATGGAAGTTACATGTTTGCATTTTATAGAAAAAAAATATTATGCGTGGTTAGTAAGTTTTGGGAAAAAATGTGTCACTGCAATGAGCTCATATAACTCATACTGAATAGTTTGGCACAAGACTTTTGAGTTACCATTCTTGTAGGCTAGAATGTTTACTACAAAATGATGTGAAAATCATTCTGATCACTCTTTCACAAAACAACAATATAATGATTTAAACTTTGCAAGTCAGTTTTTGTGCCAGCACTGCTTTATGCGTAGGGGTGTTGATGGCCATGAATATGAATGAGGGGAGACAATAGACACTCCCCCATCCATGTCTAATGCCCCCTTCAAGGTGCTGTGAGGCAGAGAGGAGAATCTGAGAATGAGAGGACATTCAAAGGTTTTGTTTTTTAATCTGTTTTTATTGTAATTCCTCTATGTGGAGGAACTAAATGTTGTGCCTCACAAGACCACAGTGCTACCGTACATATATAAACATATAGTACCAGTCAAACGTTTGGACACATTACCATTTTTAATATTTTTGGAAGATGGCTGTATTTATTTGATAAAAAATACAGAAACAACAGTAATATTGTGAAATATTATTACAATTTAAAATAATGATTTTCTATTTTAATATACTTTAAAATATAATTTATTTCTTTGATCAAAGCTGAATTTTTAGCATCCTTACTCCAGTCTTCAGTGTCACATGATCCTTCAGAAATCATTCTAATATCATGATCTGATAATTAGGTATTATCAATGTTGGAAACCGTTGTGCTGCTTAATATTTTTTTATAACCTGTGATACTTTTTTCAGGATTCACTGATTAAAAAGAAAAGCATTTATTCAAAATAGAAATATTTCCTAACAATATAACTTAACACATCCTTTAAAAAAAAGAAAGAAAGGTAGTGTATACTGTTACAAACAGACTCATGGGCGAATGTGAGTAAACAGAGGTCACTTGCGGTCCAGTTTCCCGGGCAGGAATCACGTAGTCTGTGCAACCATGTCAACATCAGTCTCGGTTTTCCATGACAGGGTGGATTTGGACCTGTTGCTTGTTTGCCTTGGCTCTCTTCGGGACCGGTGCTTGGACATGTTCATTGTCACATCTGTTGATAACACAATCAAAAAAACTGTATTATTATCGTTATCAATCACTATGGCCATGGATTAAGAAAAAGACAACCGATTTTGTAATTTCACACAAGAATAGGTAGTAGGCCCTACTTGTATAGTATGACGAGTATATTATGTATATTGTAAACACAATTACATTTCATCAGTAAAATATTACGTCTGTGCACTTACCATCATTCTCGATTGAGAACTGAACGACACCTGCGTGTCCCTCTGCTGGAGAAGGAGAGTGTGATGCAAACACATTCCTAAAAAAAATAAAAAACAACTGTGTTAGCATACATTATCCAAAGATGGGCGATTAATGGGTATGGACGCACAATGCATGTAGTCTATATATCTGTTGATGGGCCATAGGACGGAGAAATATCTATTTATGGGCCATAGATGTGTCACCGCGAGCTGTTGATGGCCATTATCTGCGCACGCACTTACAGAATTTCAAACATTTACACCTGCATTCACAATCATCTGTGGCAATATTTTAGCGTGTGTCATAGGCTAACCAAAACCGAACATTTATATATAAAAATATAATGTCTAGTATTTAGACAGTATCACATTTTACCGGAGGCTGAATTTGCACGAAATCATATTTACACCTAAGCAGATATTCGCAAAAGTCAGTATTTTTAGCATGATAATCAGTGTCATAAGCTAATCAAAACGAAATATAATACAAATATGTTTAGAGAGTAATTCACATTGAAACACGACCATATACGAATGTTAGGGATATTGTAAGGCAATCTTTCCTGTAAGATGTCAAAAGCTAACCAAAACTAAGCAAAATATAGTCTGAAAATTCACATGAGTTCTATATAATCAGAAAAGAATTATATAAACACTAAACAACTTACTCGAACTTGTATCCTCTGTGGGATCAATTCGCTCTTGAAAATGCAGCCGTTCTCCGTCTGAGATGCAACCGTTTCTCTGAGGAAAAGGTGAACTCTTCCTCGCTGTCCATAATCATCTGGAGGACGACTTTACCGGAGAAGCGTGCCATCCTCAAAACGCGATGAACTATCCGTGAATCTGACGAGAAACTGCGTGTTTCATGGCATTGATCGGAGGGCGTGTGCGATGCGTATAGATCACCTCAACTATTAGCATGTGAATAGCGCCGGGGGGCGTGGCGGCATCAGCTCATTAAAAATAATGAAGAGAGAACGAAAAACTGCGCCTCTCCTTGGTTTCAAACGGATTACATAAACTAAGAATATGTGTTTTTTAATATAAATTACTTCATTTAAAAGAAGAGAATTCTAGCTTCATAAAGACAAATGTCTCGTTCCTGAGTGACAAGTATTCGCTGAGTTACAGTTCATTTTCGGACGCGTTTCAGAATGGACTTCCCTGACAGAGAGAAGGCAGAACTCGCATCATGTTTATTTTTCTTTATTTGGCGAAAGACACAACACTTTGTTTTTATTGTGAGTATACACAAAAAAAATAGAAACTTAACTGGATCGAATGATGTAAAACACTTAAATGTAAGATCAAAACCAACAAAGTATTTTTAATCTCTTTTGCACTGATAAGAAAAAAAGCGAGCAGATCACGCCGGCGTGATTGCCGACCCCAGGGGGTTAAACGAGCGCTCACACACTGCTTCGGCACGCGCTTGTCCTAAGAACCTTCTTTTTGTCCCGGTTCCTACTCGTCTGGCCGTTCTCCAGTGGGCCCACTCTTCCAAATTAGCTGGCCATCCCGGCGTTCGGGGTACGCTTGCTTCCGTCCGTCAGCGTTTTTGGTGGCCCACTTGAGAACGTGACACACGATAGTCATTGAGAATATTTTCAGAATACATGGTCTGCCATCGGACGTCGTTTCGGACAGAGGTCCGCAGTTCTCGTCTCAATTTTGGAAAGAGTTTTGTCGTTTGATCGGGGCTTCCGTCAGTCTCTCGTCTGGCTTCCACCCTCAATCTAATGGTCAAGCCGAACGGGCCAATCAGACTGTTGGTCGCATTTTACGCAGCATTTCCTTCCGTAAGCCTGCCTCCTGGTCAGAGCAGCTCCCTTGGGCAGAATACGCCCATAACTCGCTTCCTTCGTCTGCGACCGGTCTGTCCCCTTTTCAGTGTAGCCTCGGGTACCAGCCCCCGCTTTTCTCGTCTCAGCTCGTCGATTCCAGTGTTCCCTCCGCTCAAGCTTTTGTCCGACGTTGTGAGCGCACCTGGAAAGGAGTCAGGTCTGCCCTTTGCCGTTATAGGGGTCAGACTATAAGAGCTGCTAACAAGCGTAGAACTAAGAGCCCTAGATATCGTCGCGGCCAGAGAGTTTGGCTCTCCACTCTCAATCTTCCCCTTAAATCCGCGTCTTGTAAACTGACCCCGCGCTTCATTGGTCCGTTCCGTATTTCTCAAATTATTAGTCCTGTCGCGGTGCTACTTTTTCTCCCTCGCTATCTTCGCCGCGTCCACCCGGTCTTCCATGTCTCTTGTGTTAAACCCGTTTCTCGTGCTCCCACTCGTCCCTCTTCCACCCCCGTTCTTGTCGAGGGTGCTCCTATCTATACTGTTCACAAGATTCTGGACATGCGCCGCCGGGGTCGTGGCCATCAGTATCTGGTGGATTGGGAGGGGTACGGTCCCGAGGAGAGAAGCTGGGTTCCCTCCCGGGACGTGCTGGACCGTTCACTGATCGATGATTTCCTCCGCAGCCACCAGGTGTCCTCCTCGGGAGCGCCAGGGGGCGCTCATTGAAGGGGGAGTACTGTCATGTCTCGTCATGTTATGTCCTGTTCTTTCTCTGTACTTTGTCTCCCTCTGCTGGTCACTATTTGTTACTTTCCTTTTCCTTTCTCTCTTCCCCCAGCTGTTCCTCATCATCTCTAACTACCTAATTTATCCTCACCACCTGTTCCCGCTTTCCTCTGATCAGGTCCCTATTTCTTCCTCTGTCTCTGCCTTCCTCTTTGTCAGATTCTCACTTGAGTTTCTCATGCAAGAAGCAAACTTTCGCTCTGTTTGTCTCTGTCCTAGTCCTAGTCCTGTTGGCGTTTCGTCTGGCGTGTGCTATCTGTTCACGGCTGTTAATCTATGTTTGTATTCTACCCAGTTCATCTGATGCTGTGAATGATCTGGTTACCGCTGTATGTACTGTATCCTGGTTATCCCTGAGAGACCTGCAGTCTGTCGCCGCTACTGAGCTTTCCTCGACTGCTGCCTAAAGACCCGACCCTTTGAAGTTATCAGAAGAAGTTTTTTGGTTTCGTTTTCATCGCCCTCTCTGCGGGTTGTCTCTCAAGAAGAGGATTTGTTTTTCCTTCATCTGCTCTGATATTATTAAAGACTCTATTTTCGTTCAATCGCTTTTGGGTCCTCTCTTATCTGCACAACACCATGTTAGGTTTCATATATGACCGGAAAGTCTTTACACACCTGTTTAATCTCCAGACTAACTTTTTTACTAGGAGCACTGTAGCCGATATATACCATGATATAGTGTTTGTGTATATTAAACTTACACATCTTGGTAAGGCTCTTTCAGTAACAGAAAGTAGAGAAACAGGCAGATTACCTTGTATTTATCTTTTAGGTTGTTCCATTTTTTTTTTCCAGAAGTGGAAACAAAATGCCTATAGGCAAAATAAAACCATAAAGATTGACATGATTCCAATTCAGTAATGTATTCATTTTTATGGATGAAGACTATCCAAATCTAGCTCCAAACCTTCAGACATACAGGGAATTATACAAGCACTCAAAATCAATACTCACTCCCATCCACTTTTGGAGGAATTGCGCCTCCCGGTGAAAAGGCTTTCATTGGCCGCCCGCCACGCTATCAAGGCCCGAGTTTCCTCAGCAGTCCCTTGATAAAAAATAATGCTCAAGTTAATGAATAATAATACAATTCTAAAATAATTTGGTAAAAAAAATGAAATAAAGACAAGCAAACTATTTGGTCAAAACGACAAGAGCACTCTAGAATAAGGTTTGCAGCGTTTGAGACAAGTGGTTAGGAAACTTTTCCCTCAGGCAAAATAATTGCCCATTAGATATACCCAAAGCACGGTAGATCAAATGTTTATCCACTACAGAAACAACACAGGCAGCACCATATTTTACATTACGTTATATTTTTTAGGAGGACTTGCCGAGGGTTACTTAAACCAGCGCTGGATCGAAATCGTCAGAGCAAATTTTCAAATAGTTGCTAACCTTAAAATTCGACGGAAGTTTAAACAACATTCTGGCATCAAAACTCTTACAACTAGATTTTGTGATACAACAACAATAGTATTTCGAAATGTATTACTTACAGTTGTGAGTTGTCTCCTCCGCCATTGGTAAGAACCGGTGCGGAGGAGAACCTGGTGCGAACTGAATTCTGGGTTATGGCCCGTATCAAGTCCGCACAAGTCACCTCTCCATGCATCCTCGGTAAAAGGGGCGGATCAAGAACATATCCGGGGATTTGAACTGGACTTGGCTAGATGTAAACTTAGAATTGGAACAGTACTTGGGCAGCGACTGATGACGTTTCACAAGTCCACAAGAACACAAGTACAGACAAGAATGCATATTGAGAAACGGCCCTGGTTTTTGATACTAAATGTAAAAAATAAATAATAATAATTTAAAAAAAAATATATATATATTAAAGCCATTTTGCTTTAAGTAAGCACCTATAAAATATAATTCCATAAAGTAGTATTGTATTAATATTTGTATATATACCTCGTTATATATATTATATTTCACCAGTATTGGCACTGGCAGTTTTCACTGCTGTATCACTCATTCTTACTATGAAACAAGTCATCAACTACTTTTAACAACTCAAGCATAATTACACAGCTAAATTACGGAAACAAATGCATAAATGCATCACTAAAACATAAATACATCAATAAAAAACAGTCATGATTATTTAAAAATATATATATATTGACTGTTTCATTATTGACAATAAAACCTTATTTTAACCTTTTAATAAAATATTAAACCAATAAAATACATGTATAAATAACCTGAACATAATTAAATACATGAAAATGAATTTACTTTTTTGTAGTAAAGAGTAAGAGAACTTCTACTCACCATTTCATACACCAACAAAAAGACACTTAATTCATAATTCATATATATTTATAGCGGTTTATGTTCTAATTTAACTTTAAAAAGATAGACTAAGGGACACAACCCATTCAATACAAAATAACATATAAAATGCTAGGCTATTTTTACAAATATAAACAATTAATGTAATAATTAAAGATTTTAACCTGATTTTTGTCGGAATATCTATCTAAAAGTTTTAGATCTGAATTTTTTGTTATGCTTTTAAAAAAAGGCTCTTCTGCTCACTAACGCTGCATTTATTTGATTAAAAAATACAAACAAAAAAACACTCATATCGTTTATCGTTTAATATTACAATTTAAAAACAGCTGTTTTATGTGAATATACAGTATAGTAAAGTGTAATTTATTCCTGTGATCAAAGCTGAATTTTCAGCATCATTACTCCAGTCTTCAGTGTCACATGATATTTCAGAAATGATGCTCAAGAAACATTTATAATTATTATCAGTGTTGAAAACAGTTTTTTTTTTTTTTTTTTTTTTTAAGATAATTTGATGAAAGCTCAAAACAACAGCATTTATTTTGAAATAGAAAACTTTTGTTACATTAAACACTACCCTTCAAAAGTTGTGGTCAGTAATAATTTGTATTTATTTATTTTTAGGGGAAAGGAATAAAATAAATCAATACTTTTATTCATCAAAGAAGAGTTAAATTGGTTGATCCATTGCATGTTCTGTACACTGAGTATGTTACCTTCTGGAAGACGATATAGATTGCCGATGTGTAGATATAACCGTTTTAAGAAGTCTTTTATCCCTTTTTCCTTTGGGATGTTATTTAGTTTAGTGCTGCTTCTAAACTAAATAACATTTATATAATAATTATGAACTTAAATGAAACAATATCGCAACATATCGACAAATAAATTATCTGATCTGTTTTTACAATTTAATTCAGGGCGATTTAGCCTAGACTACATTTAATTATAGCGAGATTTTCACCCTCCGTTCATCATTGGGAAGCGCTCACATGATAGCTAAACATGTTTGAGTAGATCCTCTGCACCTCTCGGTTTTATACAAATTACCTAATCAGATAAAATGTATTAAATATTTAGACATTTAAAGGCTTTAGACATAGCCGATTTCTTATCGTGACTGAGCGGAGGAAAGTGGCTTTCGGTTCATTTTTGTGACGCGCAGTTCCCGGAGACAGAGACAACAGATAAACTTTTGAAGACTCGAGGCATTTCTTTTTTCTCTTGAATTTATTTTAAATGATATATTACTCATTTTATTTTTTATTTTTTATTATATTTTGTTATTATTACTTTATTTTTTGCATTACTTTATTTTTGTATTACTTTATAACTCTATCTTAGTGTTGTTCTTGTAGGTGAAACTGTTCTCGCTGTTATGTTTATTCAATAAAAAAATATTAAAGATCAACTTTTGAATAAAAGTTTGAATATGAATAAAAGTTTACAGTTTTGAACGATGTAGGCTACTCTACTCTGATCTGTATGACTAAAAAACTACGGAGTAGCCTAAAGGGCCTAAGTTATTTTTAGCTGTCTGTTATGAGAAAAATAAATCCAAATGAACGCGCCGCCGCATCTGCCGAACACGAATTCAACATGCCAGAATAAAACCCGACTTTAGAACAATGGATAGCGCCACTCGGCGTGGTGTGCCACTCGGCAGCATATTTCTGCGGCTTTGTGGAAGAGGAAGAGTTATAGTGGAGAGCTGTAGCCATGCCGTCGAAAGTGTGTTATTTTCACCCAGCTGTCAGGTCTTCTGTGTTCGGGCTTCCTACGGACGCTGTAGTTCGTCAACAATGGCAAACATTTCTGTTTGATTATGTTCCTGAAAATTACAATCGTAATTTAACTCTCTGTGCTGCGCATTTTACGGAAGACAGCTTCCAGAATCTCCACGAATTCAATGCCGGATTAAACAAGAAACTGTTACTCAAACATGAAGCAGTTCCAACTTTAAAACCAGAGGCAGCAGTTGTTGGGCCACAAACTGTAAGTAAGACTTAATCATTTTAAAAGTATTTGAATGTATAATTTTTAGATGTAATATTTTAGTTTTATCAAGGACGTAAACAAATGCCAGTGCTGGCGTTATAGCCACTTAGTTATGCTACTATTTCGTGTGTCTACGTCAAACGCGTACACACATTTTGAACCTAAATTTGTAATTATGTACTAATTTTGTAAATGTATTTTCCATGTATACTTTATGACGTAATTTTTCTATTTGATCAAGAACATAAACCAATGCCAACGCTTGTTTATAGTAGCCAGTTAGTTCGATGCTATTTTGTGTGTATAAGATAAACGTGTATAAAGTTCAAAAAATTATATGTAATCGCAACAGCAAACTTCAGCTGCGGTATTACTCAGTCATTTATTCTGTTATATTAAATGTTTAATCAGGAGAAAACCGTATCTCAAAAGCTAACAAGCAGCAGTGGCATTTTCAAGTAACATCGTATCGAATTTATTATATAATAGTAGAATAGAATAGAATAATAATAATAAAATAAATGTACCATTCAGAAACGTTTTGTAAGAGCCGTGTTTGGGGAGTTTCTGCTTGACTCTCTTTATTGCCGCTTTCTGGGTCTGATTCTGGCTCAAACTGACACGGCATATTGACACCATTATTTACATTTGACCGGAGCACATGCAACTTTCGCCCGTAAAGGTAATGGGCGTGAAGTTTCCAGACAACGTGCATTTCGCAGTTTAGCCAATTACAACACACCGGCCCGACTAACCAATCTGAGCCCATGCCTGTTTCTGAGGGAGTGGTTTCATAGAATCAGGAAGTCAACCGGTCGTTCAAATGACAGAGGAGAAAGCGGCTTACAATAAAGGTGAAAAAAAACATTGAAAAAAAAAAAAGACGAAGACATGTTATATTGCACCCCATAAACACAATCATGCAAAGAAAAAAGGCAGTAAACCACCCCTTAAAAATCTTTCTTGTCTTCAAATTGCGTTCTTCTTCTGATGTAAATCCAATATGCTCACAGCGTGTCTTCCAAACTCGTCGACAGCAGAGGATTGATGAAGTTTGGCGGCGCTTTGTTGTTGATGTAATGGGCGCGTTCGCGCGATGCATGGATGATTTGCATCTCCATATGTTTTGCGCGTGTGGGTGTGGTCACATTAAAACTAATGAGCAAGGGTTAGAGAACCTGGATATCTTGTTGGTTTTATACAAATTACTTGAACAGAGAATATTTGTTTTCGTTTTGAATCAGATCATTTAAAACTACACACTTAAATGTTTATAAATATATAGAGCTCACAAATGTGTGACAAGTATTCGCTGAGTTTTGTTTGTTTAGAGACATGCTCAAGAAAAAAAAAGTTCACAAGACGGAGACGCAGAAAGCACACCCTGTTTAATTTCTTTATTTTACAAAAGCACAACGTTTTGTTTTGATTGTAAGTGGACACATACAAAAGTAGACATTTCACAGATTCTTTTTTCATATTTATTAAGTCTGTATGACCATATATGACGGAGTATTTTAAGTTTATTTAGCTGCTATGTAAAAAAAATTGAGCAAATCATGCCGGCGTGATTGCCGACCCCAGAGGGTTAACGATAAAATGCTTTGAATGTGTAAAAATGTAAAAGTTACATTCTTGTATGTTCAGGGATTAATAGCAAAGCAAGGGCCTCCGCTAATAACAAAATAGTTCGTTTTTTACAGTCCATCTTATAAGGTTCAAAAAGGACCTTATAAGGTCCGATGTCTGATGAAGGGCTTGGGCCCGAAACGTTACATGCGGTGAGCAATCATTAAATTTGCCTAGGAGCACTTTCTGGTGTGCGGACTCATTGTTTACCTTTACTATTACTTGTCTGCCCAGCACCCAGTTTTATTGTTTTGGTAAATGGTAAATGGACTGCATTTATATAGCGCTTTCATAGACCCATGGCCACCAAAGCGCTTTACAATTTGCCTCTCATTCACCCAGTCACTCATACATTCATACACCGACGGCGGTGTCAGCCGTGCAAGGCGCCACTCAGCTCGTCGGGAGCAGCTGGGGTTAGGGTTAGGTTGGATGTGCGTGCTGCACCTTTGAACTCCATTTTTCAAAAAGGAACCTTGACAACAGGCCAGGTTCTTATATGAACCCTTCTGCCACAACAAAGGTTCTAAAATGAACTGACAACATGTGGCAAATAATCAGTGGATCATTATAGAACCTATAGGTTCCACTTTGAACCTTTTGTGTAGTTAGAAGTTCATATTTGCAATTTAAAGTTATTTTTTGAACCCCAAAGTTTCAATCTCTTCTAAGAGTGTATCTTTTTTCTTTTTGCTTGGGACTAACAGGGAGCTGGATGTAATTTGCCTCACATAAGGCCATCTTCACCACCAGAGTCTGTGCGGAGCTCTGTCAAAGTTTGAAGGTCTGCCGAAGCGCTTTGCCCAAGTCCAAACTTTCCCCCTGCAGGTAGCGGTGTAGACCTTCAGTTATGCCGAGGAGTTTGGAAAACATCACAAGCATGTAGAGTGTCTTTGTCTTGCAGAGCTTTGACCGGATCCCTATGGCCATGGATGTGTTCATGTTGCTGAGACACACTGAAATGGCAGAAAGGTTGTTCAAGACAGCATTGACAGACCTCACCTGGCACGTCCATCCTGTTGTGGAGAGCTGCACAAGTTCAGATGGCCTTAATCAAAGTTGTTTCTGGATTTCTATGAACTTGTTGT
Organism: Phoxinus phoxinus; assembly: GCF_949152265.1. Lineage (NCBI taxonomy): Eukaryota > Metazoa > Chordata > Actinopteri > Cypriniformes > Leuciscidae > Phoxinus > Phoxinus phoxinus. The sequence continues at coordinate 9,161,885 of NC_136880.1, forward strand.
GGTTCACAAGTGAGTTTCTGAAAAATGTGTACACATTCTCCAGCAGTTCAAAAAATGCGGTAGCTTCAGGTAGTAGCAAGAAAACACTCTCGCACTACGCTCTTTTGCGTAACAAAACGCACACAGACTGCAAGCTGCTCTGTGTATCTGTCTCTGGCTTCGTCTGCCATCACAGAGTACATCTTTGCAATCTTCATTTGCTTGATGATGCTTTCTGTGATTTTTTGTGAAATGCTGGTTATCTTTTCATTTTGGGAAAAATGAGAGATGTAAGTGGTATGAGAAGGGGGATTATATTCTTGTAGAAATGGGTTAAATTGTTTAAGGAGCTTCATACATTCAATAAAGTTGCCTTGATTCTGGCTAGATTCCTGCTCATCATGCCCCCGGAATGGGATGCCTTGTTTTCCTAAAAAGGTGGTTGCTGCCACAATACGGTGAAGGTACTGGCGCCTCTCTGAGATTTCAGCTGCTCAATTACATCCCCATGAGTTTTTGTGCTTTTAAAACTCTGCCAGCATGTCATAGTGGAAATGTGGAGGGCACTTCTTCCATGCTCTCGGAAGGATTCCAAAGCCCTCTTTCAATTTGAAATACCCAGAGCAACTGAGTGCATCTTCATTAGCGCGAATGGTTTGCCTTCCGAACAGGCGACATGAAAATCAAAATGTGCAGTTTCTGGTTACAGAGTACTCCAGCCATTTAAATTGCTCAAACCATGTCTTGTTAAATGCTCTTTGTTGACCTCCAAACTGGCAGAAATAGAGTGGAAGCTTGGGGGGCTTCAAACTCTGCAAACACAGTGGTATCTGGTGGCGTGTAAAACTTATAACAGCCCTTTTAGGCCACATTTACACATAGCCGGGTATTTAGAGAAACAAATATTTCCCCCCCCTCCGTTTTCAATAATAACATCGTGCACACAACCCGCATAAATACGCCGTCGAGTGACATCATAGTTATGCCAAACCTATGGGCGGCAGTGTAGGGAGAAGAACAAAGCCATGCAAGCCAATCAGAATCCTCAGAATCGACAAGAGAGAACCTAAAACCCTGTTTCTCCCAGTTGACACGGCAACACATAACCGCCGTTTTCAGAAAGATTATTTTAGAAATAATCGTTTTCTAGGATAAAAACGGCATTTTCGTGTAAATGACAGACCAAAACGCAGAGAAATATCAGCGTTTTCCCATCGTGTAAACGGGGCCTTAGACTGGGGCCAAAACTCCACCATAACTCGCTGATAATAATTTAAGTCTCATGTGTGCAATAAAAGTTTCAAAAACCTGTCTTATTATTAAATATGTATACTTTTTGTTCAGAAGTTTCTTTGATCTTTGATCATCAAGATTAAAACAATAAAAGGCTTGACATATTTTACTTTTTACTTTTTATGTAATGAATGTAGAATATATTAAAGATTTACTTTTTAAATTAAAGTATGGGGGGGGGGGGGGGGGGGGGGGGGGGTTACTTTTCCACAATATAATAATGTGTCGAGATTAGCTGTAAAACATGCCCTGAGATAACTGTGTGTTTCGGATTTACGAGTGGCGCGATTGAAGTTACAGAAATAGCATTCTCTCACAAGCCTCCCAAAGACACTGCTTCACTTACCATAGCAAAAATAAAGTCCATGAACTCTAAGCAGTTGGTAAGTACAATACTAAAATTTCGAAAAAAATGTTTTTACATACCATATAGAACATTTCATGTAATTGTATTACTTTTTAAAATGTCTGCATTATTTTAATTGTCTCATACGCCAACAAATACACAATTTGACAATTAGGGACCTATCATACACCCGGCACTATGCACCGCAAGTGTTTTTCACTAGTTTCAGCCCGATGCAGTTTTCATTTTCACATCCTGCGCCACGTTGGTTAAATAGCAAATGCATCTGTGCACCCATTGGCTGCTGGTCTGAAAACAGAGGTGTGTTCAGGCGATGTCACGGTTTGGGTTTTGTTTCTTGCTCTTGTCGGTCTGTTATGAATTATCCCCTGGAGGCAAGCTGGTTGAGAACCCAAACGCAACTTTAATTACAAAACAAGATGAACACAAAACAAATGCAAGACGAGGCATAGAACTCGGAACAATAACCTGGACAAACAGTCAATACTAGACAAAGACACAGGGCAAACATGAGGGCTTAAATACACAGACTTATTACAAGACAAGGAACACCTGTGAACAATAATCAGACGATTAACAAATGACAAGACACATGGCAGGATCACATGGGAACAGGGAATCACATGACTAGATAAAAGGCTTGTTCGACTTGAACCGGCGCTGCACAGACCGATCGGTTTATGACATCAAAAGACCGCGAGAGCGATTAGAGAGCAGGCGGCTCCTTTTTTTTTTTTTTTTTATCGCTCTCGCGGTACTTTGATGTCATTTAATGTCTTGTTCAAGTCGAACATGCCTAAAGAAACAAAACCCAAACTGTGACACTGTCATGTGATCCCCTGTTCTAGTCATGTGATCCTGCCTTGTGTTCCCTTGTCTGTTGTGTCATGTTGTCATTGGTTCATTGTCTAATTGTTCATAGGTGTCTCGTCTAGTCGTTAGTCTTAAAATCTACCCAAACGCAAAGTCTTGTATTTAAGCTCTCATGTTTGCCCTGTGTCTTTGTCTAGTATTGAATGTTTCTTGTCGATGTTCTTGTTTCCAGTTTCAGCCTTTGTTTTATGTTTGATCACATCAATGTTTTGTTAATTAAAGTTGTGTTTGGGTTCTTAACCAGCTTGCCTCCAGTTATTCGACCACAACATGAACCCAGCAATTCGCCTCTTCCGCCTCAGCCAAGGTGACCATCCGATTAAACAATATGTGAAAGAATTTTGTGAGCTTTGCCATGGGGTGGAATTTAACAATGCTGTCGTAAAGCACATGTTCCGCTATGGGCTTGAGGACATGCTTGGATACCTCATGCCTGACAACACCCCTCAATGGGCTTTGATTCAGTATGTGGACTTTTATTGAACGGCTCACCCTTTACTGTGGGCTTTGCAGATGGGGAGCCCCACAAACTCACAGTATCCTCTCAGCATGAGCCTCACGTCAGTCCTGCCCAGTCAGAGACTGTTCACGTCATGCCTGCCCAGCCAGAGACTGTTCACGTCATGCCTGCCCAGTCAGAGACTGTTCACGTCATGCCTGCCCAGTCAGAGACTGTTTACGTCATGCCTGCCCAGCCAGAGACTGTTTACGTCATGCCAGCCCAGCCAGAGACTGTTCACGTCATACCTGCCCAACCAGAGACTGTTCACGTCATGCCAGCCCAGTCAGAGACTGTTCACCTCATGTCAGTTTTGCCTGTGTCTTCGGACAAGATGGCCACTGCGCCTGCGTCAGCTCTGGAAGATGTAGCGCTGATCATAGTGGCCACAACTATGATGTATGTGTGGCCAGCACACACATTGGCTCCAACCCACGAGCCCACGCCCAAGATGGCTGCCACACCTGAGATTTTGTCTCTGGCCAACATGGCCACCGTTCCAGAGTCTCGTCCCGAGATGGCCGCCGCCGTTCCAGAATCCGCTCACGTTCCACGGCCCAGGCCCGCCCACGCTCCACGGCCCACCATTGCTATGTCCTGGTCCCCTTCCCCTGCACAGGCCTGGCCCTCCATCCCTCCCCCAAGACCACCTCCACTGCACCACCCTCCTGAACTATTGTTTTTGGTTTTGATAGAGGGGGGCTATGTCACGGTTTGGGTTTTGTTTCTTGTTTTTGTCTGTCATATGATCCCCTGTTCTAGTCATGTGATCCTGCCATGTATTCCATTGTCTGTTGTGTCATGTTGTCATTGGTTCATTGTTTAATTGTTCACAGGTGTCCCTTGTCTAGTCGTTAGTCTTGTGTATTTAAGCCCTCGTGTTTGCCCTGTGTCTTTGTTTAATATTGAATGTTTCTTGTCGATATTCTTGTTTCCAGTTTCAGCCTTTGTTTTATGTTTGATCACGTCAATGTTTTGTTAATTAAAGTTGGGTTTGGGTTAGTGATCGACTGATATATCGGCCGGCCTTCGTCGATAGTATTTCCGCTGCATTATATACTGACAGGCGTACACAGGCAGCTCTGTGTTGCTGGAGACGCTGCACTGCCCCTCCCCCACTAGCAGAGTGCTGGAATCTGCTCTTCAAGACAACGATAAGTTTTAAACTTTCAAAGCATCTTTTAACTGTTTGACTTAGCTGAATATAAAACTCTCGAATGCCTCTATAAAACTGCTTGCCATTGTATTTAGGGAGCTGCAAATAGCTAAGTTGTAGGCTATTCGTATGCATACTGTAGCTGTTACGAACACTGGTCATAGGATTAAGTAGTGCTGACGTTGTTCCGTGGTATTTGTGGGAGTTTTATTCAGCGACCACCTGGCTGAGGTTTGGACGCTTGTGGTGTGTGTGTTTCCCACACATAGGCTAATTCGGTCGCCAAGGCAAATTTTTATCCCGCCAAAGCCTTATTTGATCGCTGAGTGATTGTAGATGACTGACAACTGCGCTTGTGACAGGTCGCATGTTACTGAAAGAACGAGCAGAGAGAGAGTGCGCGCCCCTCCTCCGGCCGCTCGCGCCGTCTTCAAACTGTCTTGCTCTCCCTCGTGCATATTAATCAAAATTAATTAAGAATTGACATGATGGTAAAAGGTTGGAAAACTGAAGTTTCATGTGGGGAACTGGGAGATTTTTTTTCCTGACTTACCGCTGGGTGTGAATTGTGCTAAAAAAAACGTTGCCTTACCTTCTCTGAAATTTCTAAAAAATTCCACAAACTCTGTTCCACCCATTTAGCAGACACAAAGCACACTTTCAATAAACCCAAAAACCTGTATCCAGTGATGCAATGTTTTCTGTGTTGACACAAATATTGTGCGATGTCCTAAACTGCCGGGATAATCACACAACGTGTACACGTCCTCTAATGACACCTCTGATTCGCGCACTAATGTCTCCTTTGAACCGATGGTTATGGTTAAAAATGGTTAAAACAACTGATCTTTCCAACACTGAACTCACCAGACGTCTGAATCAGATTATAACAAATCGGTAATACTTTACAATAAAGTTACATTTATTAAACTATAGTATAGTATATATATACTAAGTTGTATTTGTTAACATTAGTTAGCCTAATGCACTGTAAATATCATGAATGAATGAACGGCTGTATTATTATTAACTAGATTAATAAATAATACAGTAATAAATGTAGCTATAGCTCCTTTTTAATTATTTTCAGCACTGAAGTCTTTTTTTACTACCTCACCTGTTTTTACTATTTGTTAAATATATATTTTTTTTTAAGTTCAATAAATGAGTTTTTTATTATATTGAGACTTGTAACATTTGGGTCCGTGTACGTTTTGATAGTTTGTTTTTTCGTTTGAACCAAAAAACTAAATAACGAGAAACCACCTGTTTTTCGTTTGTCGTTTCAAACCAAAAACAAAGAAACGGTAAAAAAAGAGCCGTTCTCCGTTTTTGGTTCTGAATCAAACAAACGGAAAAATGGAAAAAGGAATTTCAAAAAACCAAAATCGGACCGTTATTTGATTTTGGTTTTTTGAAATTCCTTTTTCCATTTTTCTGTTTGAAGATCTACATTAGTACATGGACAGGTTGGCCACGTGACCCGGAAGTAATAGTAAATATGGCCTATCAAAATAAAAGCCAAACTTTTAGAACGGTCATAATATGCCGCACTAACGTTATACCAGAGTAACGGTAGAAGAAGAAAAATCAATTAATAAATAGGCTAATATAAACCTGTACCGGAATAAATATGTTAGCAACAGTAGTTTATTACAGCTATTTAATATCGTGCCTATCCAGACATCAACAGTCACGTTTAATGAGCGCATTGTTTGGCTCAATACAGTTGGTAATATTGGTTAACCTAAGAACTTATTGTGTGTGCAGAGTTGTTACTGTTAGCGCTATATTATATAATTCAATTTATATTTAATGTGGTTTCCACCGTAATGGACTGCGAACGATTGTCAACGTGAATTCCCAAGTGACGTCATGCGTAGGCCTAATAACATATGAGGGAGATTGGGATTCCGCTGTTCCGCCATCAAAATATCAGTCCCTATCTCATCTTTGCCATTCGATTGACACCCTCATAAAACTTGTGTTGGTCCTCAAATATAATTTTATCCTAACGCATCATATCTATTTTCAAAAAGCCCAAGGACACGCTGTTACCTCAGTGTTAATAGAAATGTATTGAACAGGCTAGTTAGGTAATAGACTAATAGTTATGATAGTAGTTTGTTAATAATACACTCAAAAACGACATATGTGAAGGTTCTCAGTCCTCCATGTAACGTTAATAATCCAACGAAGTTTAAAATCAAGGGCAGTTCAAAACGATTACAAAAACAGACCAGTAGGTGTCGCACTGTGTCTGCGAGCTACTGGTGGAGATATTGATTTATGTTCTGTAATTAAAACACTTTCCATTATAACTGTGCTTTCACAAATCACGTTTCTACGACTGCTGCTTAAGGCATTAGCCTACTCAACAAAATGAGCTCTTTCTCATGTTTGATTGTCTGATTTACATGTGTGCTATTATACTGCGTGAACAGTTTTAGGAGTTGACTGTAACTCAAATTTAAAAACATGTCTCACATATAGGCCTACAGTCCAGTGGGGTGTGTGGTTCTAGTGTGTATAATAGACAACAAGCAGTATGTCATGCAAGTGAACATAATTAATTTTATTGAAATGTTTATATTAATTTATTATTAGCATAAAATAACATATACAACAAAAGGAGTTCTGCAAGTGAACATAATAGAAGATTTTTTTTTTTAACAATTTATTAATTGCATAAAATAACATAACAGATGAACATGACCAAACTTAACCATTCAACTTAACTTAAAACCTAAACTTAAAATAAAAACTAATTAAAACAATCCCCTAACTTATAGTGTCTTTCAAAACATTGACAATCTCCCCCATCCCTGTAATTTCAAAAAAAAATTCTTGGAACATCTCATCCCTGCACTTTGGGCAGTGCGGCGAGGTAGTTGCCCACTGCTCAACGCAGACCCGGCATCCAACGAGGCTGCGGCAGCACGGTGCCACAACTGGGTTTTCCATCACATCTGCAAGATTCAGAATATTTTTCAACAAATATTTCAACGGTTGTCTTAAGCAATTTTCATCTGTCTCATTTCACTTGTTAGTGTGTTAATAGTTATGTATTCCCATTGACTACTATGCCTACAATTTTTATTAAAAGTTAATTATTGCAATGACATCTGTCTAAACATACCCTTGTATCCCCTATATATCTCTGGTGTCATAAGCCTCTTGTTCTATATTGTATGACAGTAACATCCATATTTTTTATCTGCTGGTTACATCTTCACTGAAGCTACATCACACTTATATTGATACAATTATTAAAATCCAATATGCTATTGTTTTATGGCTGCAGGATTACATTAAACAAAATGTTTTGGCACATTTCCCTGTAATTGAGCAGTACATATTTGTTTTCTTCTGAAACCCTGGGTTCTGTATTAGAATCAAAAATAAATCTTTGAACACAGTTTGGCAGCGCAGTGTCCGTTTATAATGTTGAACCCTTTAATGTGACAGGTGACTTTCAAGAGGGTAATGCTATGACTTTGCTATGATTTTACTGCAGAATATGACTTGTTTGTAGATAATTTACAACTGACTAACCTCTGCATATAAGGCACTGAAACGTTGACCTGACTGTTGCCACCTGGTCACCAGTCAGAGCCACCGTGCTGACCCTATTTGCCCGAGCGTATTGCCCCAGGTCCCGCAGTGCTTCCGTAATAGCTGGCAGCTCTTCGGCTGCCAGCACCAGCTCCTCGACCCATCGGACAGTTTGGTCATCAATGCCACTGTGGGGTACAAAACATGTTTACACAATTCAAGCAAGTCATGCTGAACAGCCACGTTGATTATTTGCTGTTATCTATATTTTTGTTTTTCATGACCTAACCCAACTTTACATAAGGACTTTTTGGTTTCACACTCATCCCTTTTCAGCAGAAATGGTTATAAAACCAGCTCCTTAACCACAATCGCAAAAATCATGTTTGGTAACACTTTACAATAAGGTTAATTTATTAAACATTAGTTAATGCATTAACTAACATGAACTAACAATGAGCAATACATTTGTTACAGTATTTATTCATATTTGTTAATGTTAGTTAAAAGAAATAAAGCTGTTAATTTTTTGTTCATGTTAGTTCACAGTGCATTAACTAATGTTAGCAAGATTTTAATAACGTATTAGTAAATGTTGAAATTAACATGAACAAAGATGAATAAATGCTGTATAAGTGCAGTTCATTATTAATTAATGTTAACTAATGAACCTTATTGTAAAGTGTTACACACTTTTTTAAAATGTGATCCAAAACCTGCTCAAGCTCATCCTCCAAAAAAAAAAAAAAAAAAAAATCCTATAATGCAACAAACTTACTAAATAAGGTTATTAAAATTAAACCTACCAGAATAAAAAAAAAAAAAACAGACGAGTCCCCAATTTGTTACAACCCCGGCTCTCAGGCCGCAACAAAGAAGGAGGATGCAACTCAGCCTCAGGTTTTCAAAGATTAACATAAATTTATTTAAAACAACACTAAAACAAAAGAATAGCGTGGTAGGCGCAAGCACCAACACTGGTGTCTGGGCGGGCAGGCCTAAATAGGTTGGGCTACTAGCCAGGTGCATTGAGAAACACAGACAGCACACAGTACAGAGGTCCAACACCAAGAGCTCTTGGGGCCGTCACACCTTTTAACCAGTTTATGTGTATTCAGCATACTTTAAAATAACTTAATTTGATAATGCCTAATCAACTTAAAGTCATCTCCATTGCTGGATGGTTTTTGACAGAATTTATTGGTCTTTGTGAATTTGCTTATGTTGAAAAGGGTTTATTGACTTGAAATTCAAAATTGAAATGAACATGTGGAGACTCTGGAGTATTTACTCTGCAATGCCTTTTGTGTTGAAAGAAGTTAGTCTTAAATTCTGTAATAGGTGAAGGCTTCTATAAACAGTATGCTTGTTACCTTGTCCTCCTTCTCTTCTTCCTCATCAACTCCTGGAAGGCACTGTCACAGACGGCAACAATCTTCCGAGCATTCTGCTTCCAGAACAAGACTCCTAAAGAGAAGATGTTGGGGATAAAATTACATTTTCAATTTCAATTCCATTACTTTTTTTGATTTTGAACAGACCCTTGGCAAGTTTAATGTGGTTTATATGAAAGGCACAACTAACTCCTATTGACCTTGCCTAATGAAGGAAGCAATAGTGTGCCAATTGCTGGCAACCAGGTTGCCAGCAAAAGAGTGGGACAATTATCAGCTTATATGAAAACACGTTACAAAGGCTACAAAAGTAAAGTGAAATACATTCAATAAACAAGCTAATCAGACAATATTGAAAAAATAAGTGATATCCAAGATATGTGATGTCAATAATAATAATGAACTACTATTAAAGGTGCATTCAGCGAACTCACACGTTTTTTTTAGGCCAAAACTTTTTTTTGTCACCTACCGCAAACATCTCCTCACTATCCGCTAGCTGCCTGTCCTCTGAACACACTGTAAAAAACACGGTCTCTGCAGACAGCCTAGTCTTCACACACGCAGCTCAAACAAACTGAGCAACAAACAGTTCGACCCATATCACGAAACATAGACTGTTCCAGCCAATAACCGACAAGAATGATGTGGGGTGGGGTTTGGGGGGTTATTGCGCGGATGAGGAGGGAGGGAGGGTCTAGCTAGCCTCCGTTTTGTTTGATAACAGAGCATCACAGTCCCACCCACAGCCGGTCCCGGAAGTAAGAATTCAATACAATTTCTCCATTGACAGTTGGGGTATAAGCCATAAAAACGTAACCATACTTGGTAGACTTAAAACCAGCTACGGCTGTACTAAGCGATTGTATATGCTCATATAAACGGCAAAAGTTCATGGGGCACTAACCTTGTTTTGAGATAAATGCCGTTTATTCGCGATGTCTTGGATAAGTACTTCATTACCCACAATTCTGAACAATCCCACAGTGATGCATCTGATTGGTGGAACTCGTGTAACTGTCTGGTTAAACCCCGCGAAGGTCTGTGAAGACTGAAGATCATTAATAAAAAAATAAAAAACCTGTGTTGTGTTTTTGCACGGTAGACTTATCAGTGCAAATAATGATCTCCTTGGCTGCCATGATGGCTTTTTTCAAGGAGGAAAACAAAAGTGTTCAAAGGGGTGAAAACCACTTCAAATCGGGTCATGTAGTTGAGTGTAGCGTGTCCGAGGGTCAGCTGGGTTTTGTAAGGGCCAGCATGAGGGACAAGACCTACAAAGTTGTGGTGAGTTTTGCAGGGAGGTTGGTAACGTTAGTTAGCATTATCATTCACTTTAGCTAGGCTACTGTAGCCTTCATATGGTATGAGTCATATCAAGCATTTTATGATGCCACTGTCAAAACAATATTTAGCCTAGGCATACCTCTTCATGCATTTACTGAACATTTGTGTAATAATTCATGGCAAGTTAATAAACTGAATATGATGGTCCAAGAGCAGACCTTTGCATCAGACCGGTGGAGTGGTGCACTTTCTGGTTTGCTTTGCTGACCATCACTTTTTAATTTTCACTTGTTGTGGATATTAAGAAAATACATTAAATGTTATTAAAATTAAGAATGAACTATAACTTCATGAATAAAATGAGCATGGACCACAAGTGGGAAATTGTTGAGGCATTTGTCATATAAAATTCAATACACAATACATCACTATTATTTACACGATTACTACTGAAAGAACTGCTATTTACTGCACATTCACTATATAAAATTCACTGGAGGAAAAAGTTTGCGTGGCCGTCTGATTTGGAAATCGCTCAAAAGGCTCTTTCGCAGTTGTGGCTTCAGTCGACTTCAGTGAGGCGCGGTGGTTTATGGGATGAGTAGTTCCTTTGCTCGGAAATGAAAATATGTTCACAGTCTTGTACCTTTGACTTTTTTGGGATTTTCTCTTCTTTTTTTCACTCGAAATGATATGTTGTTGTATGCTTATGAGTTCAGCCGTAGCTGGTTATCCTCAGACATGCTCTAAAACTCTTTAGATACGGATTTTTCCAAAACGTCAATGGTAAAAAATTATGGGAAATGTACTTCCGGCACCTAAGCTCTCTTGGGCTGTGGGCGGGACTGTGATGCTCTATTAGTGTAAGTGCAGAAAACGTTTTATTTTGTATTTTGCACATACGTTTCCAGGTGGTTTGGTCACATGAGTATCAGTGGGTATTTACCTGGTAGTATTTCCTGTATTGTTTACATTGTGAAGAGAGGGGGTGAGTAGCAAGGAGTGCTCACTTTCAGTTGACCGTTTACACGTATACGTTTACATACATGGATACAGTAAGCTACGTTCTTTAATGGTTTGTGCGTGGACGATCCGTTATCTTGCTAATAAAGGTATTTGGATTTTAAATGCATGGAAACTCGTCATGGATCTTTCGTGCTGCTTAGCCTCTCAGCGGCTATAGGTTGCCGATGATAATAATTTCAAACATTAACCAGAGGTTACGCCAACCGGGATCGCTGAATGCACCTTTAAGGAGGATTTTTTTTTTTATACAATAACATACCTGTTGTGCCAATGCCTTCGATGAGGCGGTTTCCCTGACCATCACAAAGAACAATGTCTTCCTCTGAGCCCAGGTCATGTTTCACTTTTTCAGAAATAGTGGACACATTTGCCTCACGCTCCAAAAAAGTTACGTACAGGGTGCCTCCGTCCACATGAAGGACTCCACCCTCCACCCTTCCGATTGAAATGCTCCTTTTGACAGATACAAACGGAGATAGATAGAGATACATTTAGAGAGTTGTTTTATCATTCAGTCTTTTACCATACCATGCTTTTATGTTTTCCCTCACGGCTTTGCAAAAATGCTCTGAGGGTGTATTTGGTTTATGTTACAACAAACCTTGAAAAGCTTCTTGCAGCTGGTGCAGGCGCTGGGCCTGAACGGACAGCAGAAGCCACAGGCCTGGTCGCGAATCTAAACAGATTAGGTTGTGCAGGTTGTGCTGGGTGAGGGTGGGTTGGCAGTGCCACTGGTGCAGTAGGGCCTTCCTCTCCACAAACCTCATATCTCCCTGACAGTTCAATGTCCCCAATGTACCCTGTTGAGCTGGGTAGCAGGACAACGCCAGTCTCTGAAATTAGATAGATGCTGGTCGGCATCAGCTGAAAATACAAATATGACAATGTAAGTTGATTTTATTTCTCTCTCTTTCTCACTCACACAGGCAGAGTAAAAAGACTCTTCCAGATTTTATTCTCACTACATCAAAACTTATCTATACCATGTATCTCATTGTTTAAAATCATTGTAAATAACAAACTGCTTTCAGCAGGGGAAACAGGGACCAAGTCAACCCTTACTGGTGGCTCTAAAATAATTTTACTGTACATTCAAGTAATGAAAATGACACCACAAACAGCGATAACGTCGCCGTTTGGTCGGTGAAGATTAAGAATTATTTACTTACCAGAGTTGAAAGTATTGGGAAACACAGAATACAATTTCTGCATCTGTGGTCTATAATGAAAACGCGCGCAATTTTGATCCTGCTCGCCAAATTACACACAATTTGGCGCTAACTAGGCTCAGAAAATTTTGCTTTTGCTGCTGAGAGCTCACAGATAAGGCATGCTCATATCAGTGTCACTAAAATTACATCATCATAAGGCACTTGACGTGGATCATAGACTCCAGAAAATGGTGGGTTGTTTCAACCAAAATCTGGGAAAAATATGGACAAACACAAACATTGGGTTAAAAAAATTTTTTTTGAACTGTAACCCAACGGCTGTGATCGTCCATATTTTACCCAAATTTGGGTTGAAACAACCCAGCTTTTTTTAGAAGTTAGTCTTCATACCATGCACTTTTACCTATAAAAACTATTTTAACAGGAGTTTATTGTAAACATAACTTTGTTGCCGAGTTTGGGCATTCCAGCCTCTTTAACATAACGTTAACTTAACGTTACACTATTTCTTTCAAGACTAAATTTAGGCTAAACCAATATTATGCCTAACCTATATTGTATACCTCTTCTTGGATAGGCCTACACTTTGAATTTGATATTTTTTTCTAACCTTAAATATTCTCTAAATATTTTCCAGGGTGATGTCCACTTCCCGGATTTGTATCGTTCTGGGTCCACGCCAGAGGGTGGCTTTGTCCTGCTGGAAATTCATTTGACTTTCACGGAGATGCTGCAAGAGTGAAATCGGCGGTGCAAATGGTGCAAATGTGGTGTAGGCGTAGCCTAATCTGAATTCTTCGCGCAATTTTTTGAGCGCCAGGAAATGACCTTTCAAAATAAACCGTTAACTTTTCAACATTAATGCTTACTGATAGGGTGACCAGATGAGATTGGCTGAAATTCGGCGCTGCCCGGGGCAGGGGCGTTGCTAGACCACCTTTACTGGGGCATGTGGCCCAGTATAAATCTTCTGTGCCCCAGTAAATCTGAAGTTTGACTTTAACAATTTATTTTTATTCGTCAATGTATTTAATAGAAATTATATCATAGGGTAATAGAATAAAACAATCAACGCTTGTAAAACAAAAGCGGACACGCGCTACAGAAATCCATGTCCGCGCGCGTCTGTTTCCTAGCAACAGCAGCGCGCGCGCATCTGAGCACACCGAAGTCCGAATGTGATTGGCACGCTATTGAGGACAGCCTGGTAGGCTATAAAACATGACGAAACAAAAGTGTGTAGCCTAAATAAAAATAATCCTATTTTTATTATTATTGGCTTCTGTAGATGGACATCAGACTTTTGTCAAGCTATTGTTATCCAATTGTTTGGCCTTCAAACACCTTTCATAATACACGGGTCGAGCGGGTCAAGTAGCCCAATAAAAAAAATAATTCAATCGAGGGTGGATGACAGATAAATCATTATAATTAAATGTGGTGAGTTTAAAAAAGACATGAAACTCTCATCACGATAAAACGCAATGAACGCGCGTCACACATTTACTTTCGTTTTCAACAACTGTCCTCAGGGAAAGCAATCAAAGAAAACGTATCAGTGCTTGACATTATAACGCTTGTCCGGGACACGTGTGTGTTTTGTGTTTGTTTTAAGGGAAAAGTGATATAAAATATAATATAAAAAATAACCAGGGAATAACCGAAAACGCGAGGAAGATTCTGTTTTATTTCATTTAATGTAAGTCGCGATTAGTTGATAATAATATAACCCTAATGTACGGATGGTAACAAAGTTGCGCTGTTGAGGCTCGCCCAGTTATTCATAACATATTAATTATAGTTAAGAAACAACTATTGTATATGTTATTCCCTATATATACAATATTGTTCAATATACTGTTTCTGATATTCAAAATTCGAAAATGTCCATTCTTTGTACTTAGGATGTAAGTAATGTATCAAACTGTAGATCCTTTGAACACTCTATTTACATCTTGTAAGTAATTATGTTAATAAAAACAAATAAAATAAATAATAAAAAAAGATGATGAATTTCAAACCTGAACCAAGCATATTTGTATTCAAAGTTCAACAGTCTGTCTTTAGTCTGCCACACATAACAACAACTTTAACCTAACTTACCACATAACAAACTTTTTAAATTGTCATGTGTTAAAATTAGTTATAACTGAAAATATTGCTAAGGCAAAAACAAAAACAATTATAAAAAAAAGCCACTGAGGGATGATGTCCCGGAAACACTGAGGCTAAAGCAAAGTCACTGATGTCTCTAAAGTAATGTCAATGCTGACAATGTCTTCTGGTCATATCAATCAGGCCTTGGAGTCCAGACTTAAAATATTCTGGTTGATTGTTGACAGCATTGTCCAACATTACAGTCACATCTGGCCATTGCAGAGCAAATTCCCTCTCTGCAGTTTCCTGGTCCTGTGCACTCTGAAAGGGGTTGGTGCCAAAATGTGACACTCTTGTCAATGATCCCACCTCTTGCTCATACCAGTCTGCAGCCACTGATGCCTCTGGCAAAAGGTCTGTGGATACACGTTTTGGGCATCCCTCTCTGGCCAAGTAACTGGGGATTCCCTTTCCTAAAAGAAGTAAAGATAAAAAGGATACATTGCTCAAGCTATACAATGAATTTTTCAAAATTGTTTTTTTTATTTTAAATAAAATGCATCCCACTTGGTCTAACCACTGTGCATTTGAGAAGCTGACCCACAATCTTGCTTCATGTGTATTTTTTATTTTATTTGATTTATTTGACAATAAAGTTAAAACAAGTACAATCAAGCCCAAAAGACCGGTACGCATTTTTTAAAAACGGTTGAGGATAAAATACACAAAAAAGCCGTGGGCTTATTTCCATTGTGGTCCTCTGAGGGGGAACAATCTGCAATAGCTTAAGGATGACTGTTGTTATTAGGAACATTTTTCTGTTATTTACTACAACATAACATTTAGGATTTGCATAGTAAAATGTGAATTTGCTTTACCAAAATCACTATGAAAATGTGTTTTAATAAATGTTGCATAAAATTACCTAGGACTTAATGTTATAGTACAAAGCTCAATGATGTTCTCAGAACTCACTTATGATCTGCATCATGCTTCTCCTAGTGTTGTATTAAACAAGTTTAAAAATGTGTTAATCAGAAAACCACTTAAAATAGTATACAAAATGCGTGACATTGTCATTAATAAAAAAGGCTTGAACAGGCATCACACAAAATTTGACATGCAATCAGACTCGAATTTGATTGAGACAAACCCCGACACAAACCTGGAATCCTGTGGGCATTCCACGCTTGCACAACACGGTCAATTCCAAGCCGAGCTAATTGGCATGTCAAGGATGACACACAGAATTTGGACATGCTGTCCTCCATATCCAACACCTCCTGATCCACTAGTTGGACCAATGCCACTTTTAAAGGGTAGTTCACCCTATTGTTGATTTCAGGCCAAATTCTTTCAATAGTGTGATTCTGTCAAAGCAAAATATAAAATACTTATTTAGATTCTTTACACAGAGAATACTGTCCAAGAATAGCTGATTTCAACACTACACAATTATCACCAAACTTTAGCTTTCCATTACGAATATATACAAGCTGTTGTGGAAATTATTCTATTTGAAAAGTGAGGAGGAAAAACAGACAAGTGGAACCTTCGAAAAGTCAAAGTATCAAAAGTTTATTTCTTGCAAGAAATTGGCATTCACATACAGAGAACGTCTGATATGAGAAGGCAAAGGTCAGTCCCTTTTGCCAAGATTATATACCCTCAACACATCCTGAGTGGGTTGCATCTTGTCATAAAGATTTGTCTCGTTTACCTTAAAAGGAAACGTCTGTATACGTCCGTGTTCAAGATCTCGTCTAATCATAAATTCTATCTGAACAGAACAATGCCCTGTCTGCCCAAAAACCCCCTCTCTCAGCCCCTGCTCTTTTCACACCTATTGCCTATCTTTAGTTCGAACAAAGCTGCGCACATATTTTTCACACTTATAGTACACATAGTCTTCACTTGACCCAGTGAACATTTTGTTCCTTCAAGCTAGTTCTAACTCATACATTTATAAAAACTTAGTTTTATATCTTTAATAATGTGCTTTTGATTATATTCCTTTAAATGCTTATGAGTAAAAATTAATCTTCATCGTTAATGAAAGTTGTACCCATACAAAAGCAAAAGAAACATATCTAAATGTAAAATTTCCATAACAATCCCCCATATGTTCATTCAAAGAACATACACACAATTTGACATTTACTTTTTCATATGCATAGTAATATACAACAGGTAAATTTTCCCCATAGTTACTTAATTTTCTAGTCAAACTCATGTTCGCTCTCGTTCTCATAATCCTCATCATCATCATCATCAGCCACTGAAACATTAACTTTACCCTCTGGTGCTTTAACTTATCACTGTTGTGTATTCCCCTGGACTCATTCTCATTCTCATCATTGTTACAGTCCCTGCCTTAGCAGTGATTCTAGAAATACAATTAATTAAACATGGAATCATTAAAAGAAAAATCAAAATCAAAATCAAACATCCGATTGGCATAATGGTACTTATTAACAATTTCGTCCACCCCTGCAGGCCCAAGAACCAATTATCTAGTGAAGATGACATTTCATCTGGAGTGGCTACGGCCATTTTCATGTGTTCTATTATGTCTGATACATTTTGATAGACGTCAGTCAAATTAAAACAACAAGAGGTTCCTAACAATTTGCATATTTTCAAATAAACCTCCTACATCTAAAAGTCCTGGATAACAGCACCCCATCCATTTCTTAGGAAGGGTGTGCACATACTGTTCAAGCTGTTGTCTCTCCGAGGTCATCGTCGTCACCTGGACATGTGATATTTGTACCATTAGATGTTATACATTTGTTATTATTCATGATTATCGTGGTTTTACAGTGTGCTGTACCAGCCATTATTGCCCCTTGTTGGGTCCCTAATTTACATAAACATACGTCGCCTAATTGTGGTTTCACTGCCCATACATTGTCAAAGTCTCTAGTGCTGTTGGTCTCAAGGCGGGTCTAGTTGATATTATTAGACAGGTCACGGCAATGCCCTCGCCGTCAAAACACCACAAAGTTCTTGACACAGTACGGACTACTCCCAAAATTGCAGAATCGTCCTGTACTATTGATTCGTCCTGTCTCCAATGACGATGGTTTTCGAATTGATAACCTACAGGATGACACGAGGCTCTCTTTAGTCTGACGCCCGTTCGGTGCTCGTCGGCTGTGAATGGGATTCTTCTTCCGTTGCAGCTACCGCTGGAGCTGGAGCTGGAACCTTTCGACAGTGTGTCCCGTGGATCCACGGAGCTCTCTCCTCGACTTTCACCGCAGTGTGAGTTACCAGCAACACCTGGAATGGTCCCTGCCACCGTTTCGTCCTCCAATGCTTTCGTCTCAGATCCTTTATCAGCACGAAATCTCCTGGCCTGATGCTGTGCAGGGCTGTCTCAGCCGGCTCTGGAGCTGCTGCCTGGACCTGTTTGGAGATATCACAGAACACCTTATCCAGTTCAACACAATATTGTAACATGTCATGTTCACAGAGAGTCGTGTCAGGCAATGTTCTAGGTTTGTGTGGTTCCCAACCCATGTGAGGTGGACGAGCAAACAGAATCTCGAATGGCGAGAGTTGTGCTCGCCCCCTCTTCCTCATTCTCATATAAGTCAATGCGATAGGCAGGGCCTTTGGCCATGAAAGCCCTGTTTCATCACAAATTTTTACCAGCTTGTTCTTTAGAACTTGATTGTGTCTCTCAACCGACCCGGCTGACTCCGGATGGTAACTGCAAAAGTGCTTCCAGGGAGTACCCAGGAATGCTTCAACTGCAGAAATTGCACTGTTTACAAAATGTGAACCATTGTCACTTGATAATTTTTCAGGAATTCCCCATCGTGGGACAATTTCCTGTAGGAGTAGTTTCGCCACCCCTTGTGCATCTGCCTTTGTTGTCGGCATGGCTTCAACCCATCCTGAAAAAATATCAATCGCAACTATGCAGTATTTCTTTTTGTCTGATTGTGTCAATTCAATATAATCGAGCATTACATGTGAGAATGGTCGTTGCGGCTTGGGATGCCCCGCCTGTCTCATTGCCTGACCCCTGCCCACATTGTTAGTCCCGCAAATCAGACATCTGCTGCAAAAATCTGCTGCCACTGTGGAAAAACCTTTAGTAAACCAGTTATCTTGCATAATACTGAACATTCCCATTTTCGACGCGTGGTCCAGTCCGTGCGTCAGCTTTGCATATGCCTGAAAGAAATGAGAAGGTAAACATGGCTTATTGTTAGGGCCGACCCACTGTTCATTCTCATACACACAGCCTGCCTCTCTCCATTTTCGCTTGTCATCAGCAGTGGCATGCTGTTGCATCGCAGCTACGTCACCTAGTTCCTCATTCAGCCGTGCTGCTGTGGTTATCTGAACAGGAAGCAGAGCCGCGGCCTTTGCAGCCACATCTGCTGATCTGTTTCCTTTTGAAACGTCATCACTGCCAGAAGTGTGCGCCTGACACTTGCAGACTGCCAGTTCTTTTGGCAACAGCATCGCATCCAATAATTGACTCACAAGAAGGTGATTCAATATTGGCTTGCCATCGGCTTTCAGAAACTTTCGATGTGCCCATATTTGTCCGAAGTCGTGTACTACACCGTAAGCATACCTTGAGTCAGTGTAAATTGTAACACGCCGGCCACTTGCCAATTTGCATGCTGCAGTCAGAGCCACCAATTCAGCAGCCTGCGCAGAAAAGTGTGACGGCAGTGGTTGTTGTTCCAGAACCTCAGTTAATGAAACAACTGCATATCCAGCTCTGTTTGTGCCATGGTCATCCTTGCTGGATGACCCATCCACAAAAAGAATCATGTCACTATTGGGTAACGCCTTGTCTGTCAAGTCTGGTCTCGGACTACATATCTGCTCTAAGGCTGAAACACAACAGTGTGCTTCACCATCATTCTCTGTGGGAAGCAGAGTAGCTGGATTTAAAACATTACAACGTTTTACAGTGACATTAGGCATTTCCAATAACACAAAGTTATATCTCAGCCACCGTGCTGCAGATAAATGAGAAGTCTTTTGTTCCAATAAAATCATGGACACAGCATGTGGCACCAGTAGGGTTAAATCACTGAACCCTACAAAATCCCTAGAGGCTACCACAGCTCTCTCCGCTGCAGCCACAGCCCTTAGACAAACAGGAAGCCCTCTTGCCACTGCATCTAATTTGGTTGAGAAGTATGCCACTGGTCTCAACTTTCCCCCATGCTCCTGTAATAAAACAGAAGACATGTATCCATCTTTTTCAGCTACTGTCTGTGTAAAAGGCTTATCTGGATTTGGTATGCCAAGTGTCGGTGAGCTCATCAGAGCCTGCTTCATTTCACAAAAAGCTCTCTCTGCCTCAGCGGTCCATGTTAGTTTGTCAGAGGCTGCCATTTCCTGACCATAAATTAATGCTGACAAAGGCCCTTCTTTGTCACTGTAGCCAGGAATAAACGTTCTACAGTATGAGGTCATTCCTAAAAACGACATCATTTGCTTTTTTGTGGTCGGTTTAGGAATGTTCTGTATTGCGGTGACTCTTTTATCAGACAATGATTTTCCGTTTGCTGTTAACACGTGACCTAAAAAGGTAACTTTGGTTTGGTTTATGGCTACCTTACTCGGGTTGACCTTGTGGCCCTGCTCTGCCAAATAAGTTAACAGTGTGATGGTAGCTTGTTTACAGACCTGTTCGTTTGGACAACAGAGCAAAAGGTCGTCTATATATTGAAGGAGTGCGACCCCTGGTGGAAGTATCAAACCTTCTAGACTGCGTTTCAAAGCTTCATTGTATATTGTTGGGCTTTCACAGTACCCCTGACATAAGCGTGTGAATGTGTACGCTTTACCATTAAAATTAAACGCAAACCAAAATTGTGAGTCAGGATGTACTGGAACGCTGAAGAACGCATTTGAAATGTCAACCAGCGTGTAACACTTAGTGTCAGCTGGAATCTTAGTTAAAATCGTATAAGGATTTGGAACGTTTGGAGCTCTCGCCTGAACTGCGTCATTAACTGCTTTGAGATCCTGAACGAACCTGTACTGAGTCTCTTCACCTTTGTCTCTTATTTTCTTTACTGGAAAAATAGGTGTGCGGACAGGCGAGTCCGGACACTCAATAATGACCCCTTTTTCCAGCAAAGAATTAAACACTGGAGTGATGCCAACAATCGCTTCCCTTTTCAATGATATTGCATTTTCTTTGGTCTATAGTCAGATTTAGGCTTAATTTGAATCGGCTCACAACCTGCAATCAGACCAACATCATATTTATCTTTAGCCCATAGACAACTCGGAACTCCCTCCAGTCCTTCCGGAATGGCAGGGAGGTGCGATAAGGTCAAACTGCCAAAGTGCACTTCCTCTTCCACCACTGTGACTGCTCTCAAACCCCTTAATGTCTTGTGACACGGTTCTTTAAACCATCCGGTACTTTCACTTTGGCAGATCATTCTTTTTTGATCTATTATGACCCAGTCGGTCAGTTCATGGCACTTGGCCATGAAGGGACCTGCGTCACGCCATTCAGCCTTCACTGGTTTTGCCAGTGCTATGTGGGGCTGTGCATGTTCCATGTCACAAAACATTGTCTGTTTGTCAGTCAATTTCACACTCAAAACACACCAGTGGTTTGTCCAATAAAGATAATCTGTCTTTACATTTTCCACATCAACATTAAACCAACGCTGCGCATATTCATCATCAGGTTCATTGCTGACATGTGAAGTACAGTGCAAATCTGTATCATTCATAAAATCAGAGGATGGCAACACTCTGTCTCGAGCCTTTGTGGCTAGACAGGTGTTAGAAACTTGCCACTCATACTCAAACAAAGGGGTTTCCCCTGTAGTCACATGCAACATCCGCATGTCAGCAAAAAGCCCTTCAGTAGTACATTTAACAGAAACACCCAGCTTACAGAGTAGATCCCTACCCATCAAATTAACTGGACATGTCTGAGTAATCAAAAAACAATGCTCAAATATTTTCCCATCAATTGAACACTCAAGCGGCGTTGAGACCGGTTCTGTGACCACATGACCAGTTGCACTTCTGGAACAAATTGTTTCTCCAGAAAGTGGAATTGGTTTTGTAAATTCTGTTTCTTTAATTATGGAGTTAGTGGCCCCCGTGTCTAACAGAAACAGTAATGTCTTATCAAGTACGTTTACTTCTATCAAAGGTAAAGGATTATGAGCTTTATAAAAAACATTTGCAAGCATGTCTTCATTGCACAGAGCAGAGTCAGGAAAAGAAGGAAAATGATACTTATCTGATGGATGGACAGGAAACCCGTTGCTCGCACCCTCCTCCTCTCAATCTGCCTGCTGCGCTTTGTAGGCTGCTTGCGGGCAAGTGTCACTCCAATGTCCTTTCTGTCCACATGTGAAACAAGTGTCTCGATCTGGACGTTGTTGATTTTGTGAAAAGTGTCTACCTCTTCCACGACCACGTCCTCTGCCTCTTCCTCCACCACCTCTTTGGTTTTGTTGGTGGTAGATTGGTTTGGGGTTGTTGTTTTGCAGCGCTATCAGAGCTAGAGAAAGATCTTTGTCTTGCTTGGTGGTTCTGGCTGTTTTCTGATTTTTGATGATTCCCTCATGATGTTTTGCATGTCGTCTGATTTCCGCTGTAGAGGCAAGTTGCCATCCGACACAGCTTTTTTCAATTGCTTTCGAAATTTCTTTGTCAAGTCCGTCCATGAACAAAGTTCTTAAATAGTCATCATAAGGATCAGACCCCATCGGTCCCGCATTCGGATCTGTTGGTGGCTGTCTTTTATCCATACCCCCATGTCGATCAAAGCACTCTTTCAGTCGCTGGAAATACGCTTCTGTAGTTTCATCTTTTCCTTGAACACATTGACGAACTTGGTGAATGTCCATCGTGCGTGGAAATACTTTATTTAAAGCTGTGATTATATCGTTGACTTTCTTTGTGTAGTCACTGTTGGCCGGATCGTCGTAGTTGACGTGTTTCAGACGAGAATCTTCTGGCCAGTCGTCTGACAATTTGGCCATTTGCACTGGTCCGTATTTCAAAACCATTAATCTCCGCAGTTCACCGAGAGTCGGTCTGAATTCTCTGCAGAAAACAGCTAAATCAGCACCCAGTTTTGCCCCACCTGCTTCGATGTTTGGCAGGTGTTCAGCAGCTTTGTTCAAGTCCTCTTGGTTCCATGGCCGCATTACCAGAACCGCTCCCTCTGGCCCCGCCACTTCGAGCATTGGTGCCCGAAACTTTAGGAGACTTCCATCACCATCCTCGCTTTCACTCTTTATCTCTGTCTCTGAATCATCAGTCTGCTGGCGATTTTGCTGGCTTCGCAGGTTCGGCTGCTGCGCTTGACGTTGTTTGTCCGTACGCCTGGTCGAACTCTGGCTAAATTTTCTTTTTGCCTGTCTTTGTGAGCTCAAAGTCAAAGTTTTCATGTTTGTGCTCAGCAGTTCTTCTAAGTCTTTGTTGCACTTCTGTCCTCTGGCTCCTTGATATGATGCCCCAGAGCACGTTGAGGATGTGTCCTCTCTCTCGTCCTCCGTCGGAACATATTTGGGCGGTGGACCAGATGGTGCGCTGGCTAGCGCTCCTCCCGCAGCAGCTCCTTCCACAGCAGGATTGAGAGCAGGCGGGCGACGAGCCGGATACGCCCCGTCCTCCACCGTCATTTTCACGTAGTGACCGAAAAAGGAAGAAGAACAGTCAGCAATTTCACTACAATCATTTTTAAGATTCTGTAAGGCTTTCTTTGATGCATCCTGTCTTTCTTTATCAGAGTACAATGGTGCAATGGCCCGACAGACTTGTTTTTGCTGTCTGCGTGTTGCCTCTTCTAACCATTTTACTATGATTTCACCACATTTATCGTAATGTTCTTTGTTTTTTTTCTTAACCACATGAGTCATCCAATTCGCTTTGGTTTGAGTTAAATGTGACACACTTAGACCTCCATTAAACCCATATTGGTTTATCAAAAACGGCACAAAATCATGATACCAGGTTCCCATTACTTTATCTATGGCTCTATATGAGCTCTTACCGAAATTAACCACCTGTTCCTCCTCTCTTTTCGAATTTTTGTTACCCATTTTATTTTTATTTTTCTTTACTTTTATCTCTATATATATATGTATATTTTTATACATATAGGCTACTTTTAATCAACAGTATTTATATTTGCGTATTTAAATATTTTCCCCCGCGTGGTCACCACGCACTATATTTACTGTGTTAACTTTCCTCTCAGCGTGGCCACCACGACATGCCTAAATTCGTCAATCTAGGACTTTCAAAATTGCCTGCCTCCGTCGATGCAGGTCTTTCCCAAACAAGTGCCTCCTCTAATGTCCGAACCTTACTATCAGCTTATTTCGAACGAGCACCTTGTTTGGTGTTTGAGAAATTTTCTATCAGACCTATTCTCAAAACTCTGGCCCTTTTAGAGAAGAATTAACACATGGCATTTGAGAACTTACTTTTAGGCTTATTCTCAAACCCTGTTTGGAAAACGCTTATTCCAAAACTCTGACCCTTTTAGAAAAAATATTCAATACGCAAATAATTTTCTTATCCACTTTGTGAATTTAAATTTTCTCTCACCGTCTTTTTTGATGACCTTGTGAGTTCTTTTCTGGGAGTGCGTTCACCGCGGTCGTCGTGATGAGTAGAACAATTCTCTCTCCTTAAACTTGAGGATATTTGAGCCGCAGAGTATGGTCTCTCGGGATGATCAGTCAATTGTTCCCCTCAGTCACGCCGATCGTTGGTTACTGCATCCCATCCTCGTCGCCATTTGTTGTGGAAATTATTCTATTTGAAAAGTGAGGAGGAAAAACAGACAAGTAGAACCTTCGAAAAGTCAAAGTATCAAAAGTTTATTTCTTGCAAGAAATTGGCATTCACATACAGAGAACGTCTGATATGAGAAGGCAAAGGTCAGTCCCTTTTGCCAAGATTATATACCCTCAACACATCCTGAGTGGGTTGCATCTTGTCATAAAGATTTGTCTCGTTTACCTTAAAAGGAAACGTCTGTATACGTCCGTGTTCAAGATCTCGTCTAATCATAAATTCTATCTGAACAGAACAATGCCCTGTCTGCCCAAAAACCCCCTCTCTCAGCCCCTGCTCTTTTCACACCTATTGCCTATCTTTAGTTCGAACAAAGCTGCGCACATATTTTTCACACTTATAGTACACATAGTCTTCACTTGACCCAGTGAACATTTTGTTCCTTCAAGCTAGTTCTAACTCATACATTTATAAAAACTTAGTTTTATATCTTTAATAATGTGCTTTTGATTATATTCCTTTAAATGCTTATGAGTAAAAATTAATCTTCATCGTTAATGAAAGTTGTACCCATACAAAAGCAAAAGAAACATATCTAAATGTAAAATTTCCATAACAAAGCATAAGGAATTAATTAAAAGGGAGACTGACATTAAAATCATTGAAACTTACAAATTACAATCAGGGTGTGTGCATATTTTGCTCAACTGTACTCACCTTTGTTGATGGTGTTTGCATATATGGTGGCCTCTCTGTGTTGTTGCGGTGGCTGGCCAATTTCTCTTGCATGTAAAGAGTAAGGTAGAACTCCTTCCCATGGTCCACTCTTACCTGGTCCCACATCCCATACTCCATCACTGCACCTCTGCAAGAAAAGATAATATTCCCAATTCTTTGACAGCAGTATGGAGTCTGTTAGTGTCACCTTTAGCTGAAAAATATATAGTATGTCTTATGTTGTCAGGTAGTGGGGAGGTAATCTGAGTGTTGACTGGCTGCTTAAAAGGCTGTAGCTGCAACAATTATTTGATTAGATGAACCCCAAACTACTTTGATAATCGATTAAACATTTCAGTCCTTCATTAATTTCTGCATCTTAATTGTAATTGTTTGCTGTTTTTATTATAAAGTAGAGTAAACTTTTAAAACTACCTTAAAAATAATGCTAACCTCATAATCCAATTATTTGTATAGATAAAATTGCATTCTTGACATTGCAGATAAGGCCTGAAAATTGGCCAATTTGACTAAGGTTTTAAAGGATCTGCATAAACAGTGTTTGAGCAAATCATGAATTGGGATGATTTCCAGAAGCTGGTTCTTATTTTGACAAATTTCTTTTGGTGTTTTTGGGTACATTGAAAAGGTGGTTTAAATTACCTGTAAATGTCACTGTATATATGGTGAGGTTGTTCTACACAGGCATTGTTGATTTTCCAACAATTTTGCTGGAGAAGCCATCGATCGCCACCACATGAGTCACACCAAACATAACCATTTTTTCATTCTGGTCTATGTGTACTTTGTGACCCACATAGCCTGCATTATATGGAACAGGATT
This sequence comes from Phoxinus phoxinus, assembly GCF_949152265.1. Lineage (NCBI taxonomy): Eukaryota > Metazoa > Chordata > Actinopteri > Cypriniformes > Leuciscidae > Phoxinus > Phoxinus phoxinus. The sequence goes on from NC_136880.1 coordinate 9,187,915, forward strand.
AAGGTTCCTGGCTCCCTTAAAACAGACAAAAAACAGACATCAGTAGGCTACATCAATACATAGTAAACCATACTGAAATCAAAGAAAAAAAGCACATTGATGTAAAGCTTTAGACATAACGACATGACTATACTGTAGCAAATACATTTAAACCCTCCTGTAACCTACTCTTACAACATAATACCTGAGCAACCACTGTTACTTGATTATCGTACTGATTGAAAACAATACTGCAAGACATTCTACTACCACAATACACTGCACTTACTGCTACTATTCATAGTACTAAGGACTACTACTGCTACAGCTGAAGTGAGTACTTGTAATGTTAGTACAATTGTCATTACTGATAGAACTATTCAAATACCCTAACCAATTAAACTGTCACATTTACCTCAATGCCAAGAAATCCCAACCTTAAAAATCCAATAATCAATACATTTAATAAGCCTTTAGTAAATCCGGCCTTTATTGACATTAGATCAAACCTACCTGACATCGTGCCCTGTGATAAGGCATGTGAATGTTGCGCAAGACATCTCCCACACGACCTTCGGATGCATGGACTCCTGCGGCTGCAAGATAGCCTGTCATCATTTTTCTGCCATAGGTAGGACCAGTCTTAAGGTAAAGAAAAGAGAAAAGATGGTTGATTCAATTCCTATTTAGAAGAGACATGTAATACACACACATACACTGGGGTCATCAAGTGTGAAACCACTAGTCAATGAGTCTACTTTTATTTTATTTTTTATTTTGTTGAAGCATATTCCCTGTTCACAACGTGCATGTTTGCCTATAAAAGACGTCATACAAACAACATTATTAAACATACAAGTCAAGCTTACCTTCATAGCATTTTTTTGTAATTTCAAGTAAGGCTACAACTAATACAAATATGATATTTTTATAATGTAGTATACACAAATCATAGTTTATACTGTAACCTTCACACACAAGACTGGGAGGGTTAACTCTGGAGGTCAAAGTAAATCATTCACTATGCAGAACTAAGTTTCTTTATTTGTCAAAGCAGGGGGAAAGAAATTCTTTCTCAGGTCGCTCCTTTTTGCAAATAATAGGCTATAGCAGACAATATAATCATGACATGGGGCGCGGGCACGCATTTAGACAATACATAGCCTATTATGTCAAAATATGAGATATTATGTTGAAATAACATTATTAATAATTATAATAATTCTTTAAGAATATTTGATTAATGCTGAATGTTGTGCTTGTTCAATTTAATACAAATAAAACTTTAAATGTGATAATTCAAATAATTTAATATGAAATATTCAATGGCTAAGTTCTTCTAATTTATTAATAGTATAGGCTATATATTATAATTGTGCAGCTCTGTCAGTAATCTATTAGCAGACAATCCCTGCTGCCCGCGTGTGCTTATCCATCCTTTTTCACCCATATATCACTGATTCTTGAGAGTCGGGACAAAACATGTCCCACATAGAAAGGTCTAATTTATAGCAAAAATTAAGAAATTCATCATGATTGGCATACTTACAAAGTTAAATCTAAAGGATTTGTATATACCTATCTGATTTTTAGAATAAACTTTTTATCTTTTTGGGGAAAATTTTTGAAGGTTTTCTACAGGTCCATGTAGAAGGTCAATGTTATTGCACTTGTCCTCAGCAAGAGGTCACAACATTAACCATCCCAAAAAACTTTAAAAAAGCTCTACAATTGTGAAAACATATATATCAAATACAAAATAAGGGGTATACATATAAAAAACAATGCATGAAGTGAACATCAAACAATATTTTCCATAGAAATCTGCCTATTAAAGTTGTGTCCTCAGTTTCTGTCAACTCCGTCAGATATTTTCATAAAGCTCTTTAAATCAGGAAATAGCACGGTCAGCTATATCCCTGAGGACCCCTTTTCATCTCCCTGCCTGTGGTGAATGCAGCAATACCACACATGCTCTAGTACGTTTTACATTTTTTTATATTTTAGACAAACAATGTCAATATTCCTATGGTCACAGCTGCACCATGTCAATACCATCTTTCTGTTAAGATACTTTTTTTAAACCATAGTGGATTGAATTTAAGCATTTTAGTGAGGTTATTGGGACAGCTAGCAACTGAGGAAAAACTACCTAGCTGCAGTGTACAATACATGTTTTGGCGGAAAATACATACCAGACGTCAACTCCGTCAGACGTCAACTCCGTCAGGTTCTATGTCTGACGGAGTTGACCTGTACGATGACGGAGTTGACAAATCCACCAATAACCTCTTAATGTGCGAATATAATATTATTTGTGAATATAGTGAAGGGTTAAACTGTTATTTCAGGGTTTTATTTACACATAAATGCACATACATATCATGCATTACATTATTTAACCATACGCATCTGACTTGTAGAGAATGGGCAGGCAGTGGTCTGCTTATTATTGTGTAACGTGTAACTTTGCCAGCACTTTAATATATATATATATATATATATATAGAGAGAGAGACAGATAGACAAATGAGAAGCCAGTGTAGGGCTGGGCGATATGGCCAAAAAAAAATGATCACGGCAGAGGGTAGCCCCTGGTTTCCCTTATTGTTTTGTTTTTGTTTTTTATAGTTGGAAACGGTTTAATTTAAAATAGTTGGAAACGGTGTATGTGCAATATGTTTATTATAGTTTGCTTTACAGTAAGTTCAGTACTCTAATAACAAGGAGTAGTTTTAGTAGTAGTGTTTAAAAAGCACATCTGTTCAATAATCAGCAATGCACACATTTTGTGTCAACACCGTCAGTTTTTCGTCAACACCGTCAGTTTTTCGTCAACACCGTCAGATCTTCGACGTTTGGATGTTTGTTTTTGTTAATTTTTTTGGGAAAAAAAATATTCTTCCTTCAGTTGGTGTTGTTTTTGTAATAAAGGACCATCTGATCTACATCCTCTTAGGTTTTATTTATTTAAGGAATTTGTTTTTACAATATTGAAATTAAAATCAAAGTTTGAAAATGCAAATATTTAGAAATCTGAGTTTTCAGAATAGTGTGAAATCACAACTTAAGTTTATATATTGTATTTTGTTTACATATCAGAGTAACTAAACACTATTACAATATACTTCATAACTTTAGATTCTTGTTGGATTGGAAGAATTTCAATTGTTTACTTTTTAGTGTGTCTGACGGAGTTGACACAAATCCAGTTCTGAAGGGAAAAACTCTGCAGAAACGTATAACTCTAATTGATATAGTGTGTAGGCCTATTTAAAAAAAAAGTTTTTTAAAACGTGTTTTGTCCCGACTCTCAAGAATCAGTGATATATATATATATAGCCTATATATATATTCCCCCGGGGTTCTGAACAGATCATTTCGCAATTGCACAGCCAATTTTTGTCCTGGCAGCTGTTTAATTTCTCCATCAGCAAACAAAACTTGAATAAAACATGCACACTTGAAACTTCATAGTAATACAGGCAGTTAAGCCTACCTGTTTTATGGATTTGAAGACAGCAGCATGCAGTTCGTTGTCCGTCACTAGGGGTCTTCTTAAGCCATTGTCTTTGCAAAAACGACGAATATTCGCTACCGATGCTCCTCTTTGCAAGCCGCACTCAAATGTCAGATGGTTACTAATGTCCTCATCAGTACAGCCACTATGTAACATTTGACCAATTACTTCAAAGTAGGACAACAGACTGGAGTCCATATTTCCAGGAGTAGGTTACAGGCAAAGTGCAGGCTGCTGCTTTGGCGCTTTTTAGATACAGTCACTCGTTGGCGCAAAATCAGTAGGCCTATTATAATTCGGTCAAGGTCACGCCATCTATCGCCCTACAATTGCATTGTTACTAGTAAGATTTACAATTAGAGAGCTCTCTAGTCCAATTATTACTAGTACTAATAATTCCAATTAGAGAGCTCTCTAATTCAGTTGTTACTAGTAAGAATGCGATTGCAGAGCTCTTTAATTCAATTACAGAGCTCTGCAATTATACATATCTTTAATTCGTTTTTTTACTAGTAAAATTTAAATTAGAGAGCTCTGTAATTGCATTCTTACTAGTAACAACTGAATTAGAGAGCTCTTTAATTTGAATTGTTACTAATAATTGAATTAGAGAGATCTCTAATTGGAATTGTTACTAGTAATAATAGAATTGTAGAGATCTCTAATTGGAATTGTTACTAGTAATAATAGAATTGTAGAGATCTCTAATTGGAATTGTTACTAGTAATAATAGAATTGTAGAGATCTCTAATTGGAATTAATAGAATTGTAGAGATCTCTAATTGGAATTGTTACTAGTAGAGCTCCGTAATCAAAATGAATTATGGCAAGCCGTTTTAGCTTAAATTGTACCCAGCATTACTCGTCGTAATTGCATTTTTACTAGTAAGAATTCAATTGTAGAGCTCTCCAATTCAATTCTTACTAGTAGCAATTACAATCAGAGAGCTCTCTAATTCAATTCTTACTAGTAAAAATTACAATTAGAGAGCTCTACAATTCAATTCCTACTAATAATAATGTAATTGAATTATAGAGCTCTGCAATTGCATACTTACTAGTAAGAATTCAATTAGAGAGCTCTACAATTCAATTCTTACTAGTAGCAATTACAATTAGAGAGCTCTACAATTCAATTATTACTAGTAAAAATTACAATTCAGAGCTCTACAATTCAATTATTACTGGTAATAATTGCATTAGAGAGCTCTTTAATTAAATTACAGAGCTCTGCAATTGCATTATTACTAGTAAGAATTTAATTAGAGAGCTCTCTAAATCAGTTTTTACTAGTAATAACTGCATTAGAGAGCTCTCTAATTGAATTGTTACTAGTAATAATGCAATTGCAGAGCTCTGTAATTTAATTAGATTGTAATTATTACTAGTAAAAACTGAATTAGAGAGCTCTACAATTCAATTCTTACTAGTAACAATTACAATTGGAGAGCTCTTTAATGCAATTATTACTAGTAAAAACTTGTATTCATTAGATGCAAAACAGATTGCACCCATTTCATACTTTTCAAAATAAAAGCCCTGTTAGGCGTGGTTAGATATAACAAATTGCATTCATATTAGGCTACTGTTATGATGACGACTGAGGGATAGGAGCCAACATCTTCAACCATGTTTTTAATTGAAAAACATATATTTCTGGTATATAACCTGTGTTCTTTCCATAGACCGTATAAAGGTTCTTTTAATGACTTAACTTCCTTCCATTTTGTTCTCTCGGATGTGTCATTGCTTGTGTTGCACGAGTGCCCACTACTGGCTGATACCTTGGAATGGGTTGGAAATGTAATGGCCTCAGCACTTAATCACTTGGAATTCGCTATGGAGATTTGTTATTTCGTTTTTTTCATTGTATTTGTTTTACGCACCATTCGATAGGCCTGTATAAATGGTTGAGCTGTTGGATAAAATAATAATAATAATAATAATAATAATTACACAAATGAAAACGTGTACACAATGAAATAACTGTTTAAAAAAGTTATCTTAGTAGTTTTTTTTAATGCTTCAACTTTACAAACATGGTAATCCCAGAATATAACAAATCATGTACAACCTTAGGTTGTTCATAATCCGTAACAAAATGATCCAAAGCTGGAGTTAAACGCAGTCATGCGCGGTCACTTTTGATGTTGTTTTTTTGTTTCAGGGCGCGCATTTATCCGGTGCCGCGCCCCTTTCATTAAACAGAGAACAAATGGAAGCGTTATCCGTGATTAATGCAGTCAGAAGAAAGATTTTATCTATTAAAAGAAATTTTATTCGTGGGAACTGCACGCTTTATGATTTAAGGGTGATCGACTCGTTGCTTAACAATGTACAGAGAATAAGCCATGATGATTTGGAGAAATACAGTGATCTCCTTGACAGCCTATTACGGACAGCCATCACCTCCTGACTGCTGCAACTCTTGTCGAACACGCGAAACTGCGCTTAAAACACGATCAAATGCAGATAATGCAGCCTGCTGTGTTCCGTCGCCACCTTGTACTTCGTCCATTTTGATAATGTCTGTGCGCCAATTTTTCCCGCCTGCCTATTTATACCTGCCAGATGAATAAACATGAGGCACTATTATCATAATGAGATGGCACTGAATAGTGAGCTCTCTAATTCAACTGTTACTAGTAGGAATAGCTATTGTAGAGCTCTCTAACTGAATTGTTACTAGTAAGAATTTATTTCGAGAGCTCTCTAATTGTAATTATTACAATTTACAATTAGTAACAATTTAATTAAAGATCTCTGCAATTGAGTTGTTACTAGTAATAATTGAATTTAAAAGCTCTGCAATTGAGTGGTTACTAGTAAGAATTTAATTGGAGAGCTCTCTAATTGTAATTATTACTAGTAACAATTGAAATAGAGAGCTCTCTAATTGAATTAAAGACCTCTGCAAATGAGTTGTTTCTAGTAAGAATGCAATTGCAGAGCTCTTGAATTCAATTCTTGAGTGAAAAAACGTGAAAGATGGCGCCGTGTGTGGCTTGCCGCTTGCCTCTGCTGAGACTTGTGTTGATTATTTTTTTCTTATTATTAATTACGCAAAATGTGTCACCGCTGCTGGTGTACGATCGCCTGACCCTCCTAACTATTGGAAATTCGGATTATATTTCTTTTGTTTGCGGTTCTGACGAACATTCAAAGACCTCACCGCCCTTTCTTGAATCTATACCAGCTTTTTTACAGCGTCAACCCGGCTTTCTACCTCGTAACAGTAAAAATAAAAATCGCCGTAGGGGACGAGGAAAGAGAGGTGGAAATCGTGTCAGGTTTCGAGCCTACCTGGATTCAATCTCCGCTTGCGATCAGGATCATTCTTGGGGATGGCTTCCAGCGGAGTTTACCGGCTACAAGGGACGACGATCGCTGGCATATTGTTATCGGTGGCTTCAGCCTACTATGGATCTGTCTGACTCTGGATGTCTGCACCCTCGCTGCCGGTCGGTGAGACCTTTTGAACGTGGTTGTGTGCTCGGGAATCTCCGCCCGCTTAGTCGGGCGATACAAAATACTGAACCGTGTCTGATTCGTATGGCTCTGGTCAACACCAGATCAGTTACGAATAAGACTTTTATTCTTAATGACTATTTTACAACAAATGATCTTGACTTTTTTATGCTGACCGAAACTTGGCTGAAACCAAGGGAAAATAGTACTTTTACGGAGCTCCTTCCACCTGGTTGCTCCTTTTTTAATACCCCGCGAGTTTCAGGTCGAGGTGGTGGTTTGGTTTCTCTTTTTAAAGATGTGTATAGATGTAGATTATTACCTGCTTACTGTTACACCAGTTTTGAGGTACAATCACTTGTGGTCGACCTAATTTCACCTGTTTTATTTGCTGTTATTTATCGTCCACCAAAACCTAACAAAGATTTTATTTGTGAGTTTTCTGAGTTTTTAGCTGATGTTGTTCCAAAATTTGATAAATTTCTGATCTGTGGGGACTTCAACATTCATGTTTGCTGCCCTTTAAACTCTTTTGCTAATGATTTTAAAAATCTGATAAACTCTTTTGGCCTCAATCAGTGGGTAGATGGGCAAACACATAATCTCGGTCATACTTTGGATCTTATTATTTCTGTTGGTCTTTCAGTTTCAGTCACAGAAATATCTGAATCAGGTTTTTCGGATCATTTCCCCATCAAATTTGAGATCACTGTCCCACAACCTCCTAAATTTGTACCTATAGTTTCTAAGCGTCGCTATTTCACATCTTCCTCAGCTGGAGAGTTTGTTTCAATGTATTTGGGCTCTCAGTTTTATGCTAATAATGGTATGGTCCTTCCATCTTCCTCAGATGATATGCTCTCTGCGTTTTATTCTACAACTACCAGAATCCTTGATTCTATTGCCCCTTACCGGTTTAAGTCTTCTAAAGCTAAACCGGACTCTTGGCTAAACGACAACACAAGAGCCAAAAGGCAACATTGTAGACAAGCTGAAAGGAGATGGAAGAAGGATAAATTGCAGGTTTCTTTGAGAACGCTAAGGGTTAGTCTTGTTGAGTATCAAAGGGCAGTAAAGGTGGCTAAGATGGACTATCTCTCATCTGTCATAGAAAATAGCTGCCATAAACCTAAGGTCTTATTTAACACTATTAACTCTGTTTTAAATCCATGTAATTTAGCTTTGACAGAGGTTTCGACCAGTATGTGTGAGAAGTTTTTATCTTATTTTATTGACAAAGTAGCTTCAGTAAGGCAAAATGCCAGTATCGATCTTAGTGCGATTGTACCTGCTGAACCTTTGTACTCAGCTGTTTTAGTGGAATTTAAACCTATCTCATTGTTGTTGCTTTCTCAGGTAGTACAACTCATGAAATCTACAAATTGCATTTTAGATATTGTTCCTGCCTGGATGCTCAAGGAGGTTTTTAGTACTATTGGGCCGAGTTTACTAACGTTTTTTAATTTTTGTCTTAGTTCAGGTTCTGTCCCGGATGCGTTCAAACATGCCGTGGTCAGACCCCTGATTAAAAAACCTAATCTCGATCCTAATGTTTTGTCGAATTTTAGACCAGTCTCACATCTGTCTCTTATGTCGAAGGTATTAGAAAAACTTGTTTTTAATCAATTACAAGATTTTTTACAACAGAATTTTATTTTTGAGAAATTTCAATCCGGTTTTAGATCACATCATAGCACTGAGTCTGCACTGTTAAGGGTTCAAAATGATATAGCACTGTCTGTAGATTCAGGAAACCCTACGGTGTTAGTGCTTTTAGACTTATCGGCAGCTTTTGACACTGTGGACCATTCAATTCTTCTTGCACGTCTTGAGCACTGTGTAGGCATTAAAGGCTCTGCACTTAAATGGTTCACTTCCTATTTAACAAATAGGAGTTTCTCTGTCAGTATAGGAGATTACTCATCATCATCTGCTCCCCTTTATTGTGGCGTGCCTCAAGGTTCAATTCTGGGCCCCACACTGTTTTCTTTATATATGTTGCCACTAGGGGCTATAATAAATGAGCATAATTTTTCATTTCACTGTTATGCAGATGATCTGCAGATTTATCTACCTATGAAATCAAACGATAGTATCGCATTAAACCGCTTGCAAAATTGCATTAACCATATCAAGCAGTGGCTTTCTCAAAACTTCCTTACGCTAAATGAGGACAAGACTGAATGTATTGTTTTCAATACAAAATTCGGATCAGTAAAATCGAACTTAAGCTTGGGAGCGTTTACTTCATGCGTTAAGCAATCTGTGAGACATCTGGGCGTGTTTTTTGACTGCAGCATGAAATTTGAAAAACAGATTAGCAATGTGGTAAAAATGGGTTTTTTCCGACTCCGTCTGTTGAGTAAAGTGAAGCCTTTTCTTAGCAGCTGCGATTTGGAAAAAGCGGTGCATGCTTTTATTAGTTCGAGGCTTGATTATTGCAATGCTCTTTATGTCGGTCTGAGTCAAACATCCCTTTCACGCCTGCAACTTGTACAAAATGCTGCTGCACGCTTTTTAACAAGTACACCTAGAAGAGCACATATTACTCCAGTCTTATTTACTCTGCACTGGCTTCCAGTGCGTTTTAGGATTGATTTTAAGATTTTATTGTTTGTTTTTAAAGCTCTGAATGGGCTAGCCCCCGAGTACTTATCTGAGCTTTTAACTTTGGGCGGACAAAATCGGCGGCTGCGGTCTTCGGATCAACGCATTTTACAGGTTCCTAAGTCGAGGTATACAAAGTGGGGTGACAGGGCCTTTGCTGTAGCTGGCCCTAAACTTTGGAACAAGCTCCCACCTGATATGCGTACTATAACAAATGTTGTCCTTTTTAAAGCAAAACTTAAAACTTATTTGTTTAAAAAGGCTTTTTCTACGCAGTAGTTGTGTAACATTTATGCTTCATGTTCTCTTTTTTTTTACATTTCCTTTTCTTTGAATGTTGTGTTGTGTTGGATGTTGTGATATTTACACCATGTGAAGCACTTTGGACACCTGGTGGCTGCTGTAAAGTGCTATAGAAATAAAGCTTGATTTGATTTGATTTGAATTCTTACTAGTAACAATTACAATTAAAGAGCTCTACAATTCAATTATTACTAGTAACAATTACAATTAGAGAGCTCTCTAATTGTCAGGTTCCGGGTAGGTGATGAAGGAGGTGAACACGTAGATAGTAAATCAAAGGTTCTAATTCTCAATAAGGCAAATAAACAAGGAGCGTGTCCTCAGAGCACAGACTTCAACACTAACATACACATGTATAAATGCAAACATTAACAAACAATTGACCGACAACTGAAAGGTGAAATACAGGAACTTAAATACACAGAGGATGACGAGGGTACAACAGGTGATGACAATGAAGGATGATTAACTGATAAACTAGACATGTGATGAAAATGAACTAATGACAATGACGACAGAGATGAAGAAAAACACTGAATAAGAAAAACAAACTAAAAGTCCATGGAAACAACAGAAAACAAAGTCCCAACCCTGACAGTACCCCCCCCCCCCCCCCCTCCCGCCAGGCGCGACCCGCGCCGTAGATGGAGAAAGGCGGAGCTGACGGAGGGAGGAGCCATGGAGGAGGAAGGGTAGAGGGGTCCAGGGGGCCGACTGACGGAGGCGGAGCAGAAGAGAGAGGAGATCCGGGGGGAGCCGAAAAGCCGACGGACCCAGGCGACACCGAGGGACCAACTGGACATGGCGGACAGCTCTGGCGAGTGAGGGACTGACAGGGGACAGAAGGGCACGGTGACGACAGAGGGAGTGAGGACCGAAGAAGGAACTGAAGGGAGCGAGGAGTCCAACAGAGCCGGGAGGACGAAGGGACGAGGCGTAGCCGGAGGAGAGCAGTCCAGAGGCGAGGGAAGGTGGACGAGTGACCAAGGTGGATTCGGGGGGACGAGTGAGCCTGGAGGAGCTGGTGGACTGATGGGCCATGGAGGGGCCGAAGGAGGTAGGAGCCAAGGGGACGGTGATGGACAGCTGGCCCGAGGTGGAGTGCTGGAGACGGAGACCGGAGATCCACCGACCAGGCAGTAACAATAGGCCGGTGGACCGACGGCAACTCCACCTCCCTGAAGGTGACAGGAGGAGTAAAGGGTGCAGTGCAGGACCAATCCGGTGCCGAGGTGAGGAAGCCGGGCGACACCGGCGATGAGGAGGGCGGGCCGTGCGGGACCGGCGATGAGGAAGGCGGGCATGGGCTGGATGAAACCAGCGGCGAAGGCGGTCCTGGGCTGGACGGGACCAGCGGCGAAGGCGGCTCTGGGCTGGACGGGACCAGCGGTGAAGGTGGCTCTGGGCTGGACGGGACCAGCGGTGAAGGAAGCTCTGATTCCTCTTGGCTGACGAGTTGAGCGGGCTCTAGTTCCTCCCACTGCGGCAGCGAAATTTGGAAGCCAATAAGCTCAGGCACCGGCTCCTGAAGTTCTGGAGTGACAGGTGAGACTGTGAGGGAAGACCCATACATCAAAAGGGCTCTATCTAAAAAGTCACAAAAAGGTAGATTTAAGTCTCCCAACAGTAATAACTGGTCCCGGGGATCGTCCAGTCCGCACCAGAAGCGTTGTTTTAAATAGTTCTCACTCCAGTACACATCTTGATGGAGGTGGATGTATAATTCGACGAATTCCTCCATGGAACACCCATTCTGGTTGAAGATAAACGCATCATCCTCCATTCTGTCTTTGGTCGGTCAATCTGTCAGGTTCCGGGTAGGTGATGAAGGAGGTGAACACGTAGATAGTAAATCAAAGGTTCTAATTCTCAATAAGGCAAATAAACAAGGAGCGTGTCCTCAGAGCACAGACTTCAACACTAACATACACATGTATAAATGCAAACATTAACAAACAATTGACCGACAACTGAAAGGTGAAAGACAGGAACGTAAATACACAGAGGATGACGAGGGTACAACAGGTGATGACAATGAAGGATGATTAACTGATAAACTAGACAGGTGATGAAAATGAACTAATGACAATGACGACAGAGATGAAGAAAAACACTGAATAAGAAAAACAAACTAAAAGTCCATGGAAACAACAGAAAACAAAGTCCCAACCCTGACACTAATTAAATTCTTACTAGTAAGAATGCAATTGCAGAGCTCTTTAATTCAATTACAGAGCTCTGCAATTATACATATCTTTAATTCGTTTTTTTACTAGTAAAAATTCAATTAGAGAGCTCTGTAATTGCATTCTTACTAGTAATAATTGAATTGTAGAGCTCTCTAATTGTAATTGTTACTAGTAATAATTGAATTGTAGAGCTCTTTAATTGTAATTGTTACTAGTAATAATTGAAATGTAGAGCTCTCTAATTGAATTGTTACTAGTAAGAATTGAATTGTAGAGCTCTTTAATTGTAATTGTTACTAGTAATAATTGAAATGTAGAGCTCTCTAATTGAATTGTTACTAGTAATAATTGAAATGTAGAGCTCTCTAATTGAATTGTTACTAGTAAGAATTGAATTGTAGAGCTCTGTAATTGGAATTCTTACTAGTAACAATTCAATTGTAGAACTCCATAATTAAAAATGAATGGAAGTCAATGGAGACATATGACTCGTAAAAAATAATTTGTAGAGCTCTCTAATTGTAATTGTTACTAGTAATAATTGAATTGTAGAGCTCTTTAATTGTAATTGTTACTAGTAATAATTTAAATGTAGAGCTCTCTAATTGAATTGTTACTAGTAAGTATTGAATTGTAGAGCTCTTTAATTGGAATTGTTACTAGTAATAAATTAATTGTAGAGCTCTCTAATTGGAATGGTTACTAGTAATAATTGAATTAGAGAGCTCTCTAATTTTAATTGTTACTAGTAAGAATTTAATTGTAGAGCTCTCTAATTGTAATTTTTACTAGTAATAATTGAATTTGAGAGATCTCTAATTTTAATTGTTACTAGTAAGAATTGAATTGGAGAGCTCTACAATTGAATTCTTACTAGTAAAAATGCAATTACGACGAGTAATGCTGGGTACAATTTAAGCTAAAACGGCTTGCCATAGGGCTCTCTAATAGCGTGCCGCACGAGTGCTATTTTTAGACCGCAAGGCCGCGTGACGTCAGCAACGTAAACCGGAAGGGGGTCAACATAGAAGCGCGCTCGCTTATGATTCATGCTAGTACTGCTTGTTTTCTGCCGGTTATCCCTCAAATAAGAACATGCCGAGTAAACACTGCTGCTATGGAACTTGCAGAAACGACTCCAGACACTATGACCGTCCACATATGAAGGATGTATTCTTTATTCGTTTCCCGAAGCCAAAAACTCAGAGGGATAAATGTGAACGATGGGTAAACTTGTGCGGACGTCCAAAAGACCAGTTCAATGCCAGCAACGTGAAACCATTCACCTTCATATGTTGTAAACATTTTGTTGGGGGCCATGGTCCTGATATGAATTAAAAATTAAGTGTTGTTGGTTGTGACCAAGTAGCATTAGCGATCGCTAAACAAAAAATAAATACATTAATAATAATAAGGTAACACTTTACAATACGGGTGCACTAATCTGCATTAATTCATGCTTAACTAATGCACAGATAATCATGTGTTAATGTATGACTCATGAGGAACTAAACCATTAATTAATGATTACTGCATCAGCAACTAATAAAGATTCTAAATGATTAATAGATTAAGTAATATATGAATTGTTATTAATTAAATGTGTGATAATGTATTAATTCCTTAAGAACTTATTTTATTAACTAAAAGTTTAAATGAATGTGTTAATTAATTACCACAGTTGGTCAAAGTCATGTACTTCAACTTCCAGTTGCCTGCTTTAATTAATTACTACTTAATCTTAATCATTTAGAATCTTTATTAGTTGCTGATGCAGTAATCATTAATTAATGGTTTAGTTCCTCATGAGTCATACATTAACACATGATTATCTGTGCATTAGTTAAGCATGAATTAATGCAGATTAGTGCACGGTCCGTATTGTAAAGTGTTACCAATAATAATATAAATTACCCCCAACAACTGTCAGACGTAAGACAACCAGAGGACATAGTATATATGACAGACAGGACATAGGTTGGTAAAATATAGCTTGTTGAAACTGCAAAATGTCACTGTCAGTGGCGTAAGGCGATGTTTTTTTGGGGAGAAATTCTGTCGATAACAATCTACCTCTGGATCAGGTCGGCTCTTTTTCCCGTCTTTTTCAGCCCTCTACACTCAAGCCATCTCTTCAATTGAATATTTGTATGTTCTTCTACTTCTATACCAGTGAATTTGGCACCGGGGACATCATTTTCGGACAGAGTTAGCAGGTTTAGCTCAGTAGACATCTCGTCCGTAAACTGTTTACATGCGTCTAGCATGAGTGACACGCGCGAGTTTGACCCCCATAGCAACCGTCGCTAGCTTCATGAATATTAATGCAGGGTCCCCGCGGATCCTTAAAAAGTATTAAAAGGTCTTAAATTCGATATTTAAAATTTAAGGCCTTAAAAAGTCTTATTTTTACTTATGAAAAGTCTTATTTTTACCTATGAAAGGTCTTAAATTTTAGATGACACTTTGACGACGTATCTAAATGCTTTCCAAATGAAAATTATCTAATTAGCGTACGTATTATTTTTATTATTCTATCTTTGTGGATTTGCTTGTTCACGTGACAATTCGCGTAATTTACGGCAGCGTATTATCCTGCGTCTGTCTCCTGCGCGCGAGAGAGGAGGATAAGAGAACGAGTAAATGTCAGTTCAATAGTAAGTTCATTCTTTGTGTTTAGGATTGTCTATGAACTATGATGATATTGTAATCATTGTTTTAACTAACGTTACGTACGAGGCACCGCGAGTTCGAGCTGACATCGCGTTTGTCTCTCATGCTTGCTTTCACTGCGTGATGTGTCAGTGCAGTTATAGATAGCCTATGTCCCCAAATTATTATATTTATATCATATTATGTTGTTATATTAGAATATCACGAGCAAGAGTGCCGTTTTCCTGTGCACAATTGCAAATGTGCTATTTATTTTATACAACAGTTAAATTAACAATAAAGTTAACATTGTGTGTTACTTTTTATATTGGCAATATTGTTTGTTTCCCCCTTTATTTCGCCGACGAGAATTTCATAATGAAACTGTAGTTCAACAGACAGCGATTCTTTTCTTTTTTTTAAACTGAAATCCGAAGATTCAATGAATGAATCGCGGCCGTTTGAACAAATCGGTTGAATAAAACTCCAACAACTCGCTTATTAAGACAGTGACTTACTGCCACCTACTGGCAGGTTTAGTTGCATATTTAAAGTACCCTTTAATTAAAATGTTAAAATTATAAATAATTTCATATTTAAATATTGAATAGCTTTATTTATGCAATTGCAAATGAAGTGTAAATATAGTAATGCCAGTTCGGATGCCGCTTCTGTCACCTCTGCACTGCAAGGATGGTTTTTAATTTAATTATTTAATTTGACAGTGGTACGGTCTTATTCTAATAGAATTTAATTTGAATGTTAGAATTTGACATAAAAGGTGATGCATACCTCTAAATACGTTTAGAAATAATTTCAATATTTTGGTGAAAATGCCCCTGGAAATCAATTTAAAGGTGGCAAATATTGCCCCTTAATACATTTTTTTTATTTCAGTCACTACTCTGAACTGACTACTGCACAGATAGAATATGTTAAATATGAATATCTTTGTGAGTCTGCTGTCAACAACAGGCCTAAACCAGCCATGGTACCAGTACAAAATCAGTAAAATATCATCTAATTATTATCAACAAAACTTTGAAAATATCGAGATATATTTTTGTTAATATTGCACACCCCTAATGTACGGTATTAATTTTGATTTCTTCAGGTCTTAAAAAGGTCTTAAAAAGCCTTAAATTTGACTTTAAAAAATGTGCAGATACCCTGTAATGAGAAAAGGTGACGTATATCGTGCGGTACGCTATTGGAATTGTTAACTATGGCAAGCCGTTTTAGCTTAAATTGTAACCAGCATTACTCGTCGTAATTGCATTTTTACTAGTAAGAATTCAATTGTAGAGCTCTACAATTCAATTCTTACTAGTAGCAATTACAATCAGAGAGCTCTCTAATTCAATTCTTACTAGTAAAAATTACAATTAGAGAGCTCTACAATTAAATTCCTACTAATAATAATGTAATTGCAGAGCTCTGTAATTGAATTATAGAGCTCTGCAATTGCATACTTACTAGTAAGAATTCAATTAGAGAGCTCTACAATTCAATTCTTACTAGTAGCAATTACAATCAGAGAGCTCTCTAATTCAATTCTTACTAGTAAAAATTACAATTAGAGAGCTCTACAATTAAATTCCTACTAATAATAATGTAATTGCAGAGCTCTGTAATTGAATTATAGAGCTCTGCAATTGCATACTTACTAGTAAGAATTCAATTAGAGAGCTCTACAATTCAATTCTTACTAGTAGCAATTACAATTAGAGAGCTCTACAATTCAATTATTACTAGTAAAAATTACAATTCAGAGCTCTACAATTCAATTATTACTGGTAATAATTGCATTAGAGAGCTCTTTAATTAAATTACAGAGCTCTGCAATTGCATTATTACTAGTAACAATTTAATTAGAGAGCTCTCTAAATCAGTTTTTACTAGTAATAACTGCATTAGAGAGCTCTCTAATTGAATTGTTACTAGTAATGCAATAATGCAATTGCAGAGCTCTGTAATTTAATTAGATTGTAATTATTACTAGTAAAAACTGAATTAGAGAGCTCTACAATTCAATTCTTACTAGTAACAATTACAATTGGAGAGCTCTTTAATGCAATTATTACTTGTAAAAACTTGTATTCATTAGATGCAAAACAGATTGCACCCATTTCATACTTTTCAAAATAAAAGCCCTGTTAGGCGTGGTTAGATATAACAAATTGCATTCATATTAGGCTACTGTTATGACGACGACTGAGGGATAGGAGCCAACATCTTCAACCATGTTTTTAATTGAAAAACATATATTTCTGGTATATAACCTGTGTTCTTTCCATAGACCGTATAAAGGTTCTTTTAATGACTTAACTTCCTTCCATTTTGTTCTCTCGGATGTGTCATTGCTTGTGTTGCACGAGTGCCCACTACTGGCTGATACCTTGGAATGGGTTGGAAATGTAATGGCCTCAGCACTTAATCACTTGGAATTCGCTATGGAGATTTGTTATTTCGTTTTTTTCATTGTATTTGTTTTACGCACCATTCGATAGGCCTGTATAAATGGTTGAGCTGTTGGATATAATAATAATAATAATTACACAAATGAAAACGTGTACACAATAAAATAACTGTTTAAAAAAGTTATCTTAGTAGTTTTTTTTAATGCTTCAACTTTACAAACATGGTAATCCCAGAATATAACAAATCATGTACAACCTTAGGTTGTTCATAATCCGTAACAAAATGATCCAAAGCTGGAGTTAAACGCAGTCATGCGCGGTCACTTTTGATGTTGTTTTTTTGTTTCAGGGCGCGCATTTATCCGGTGCCGCGCCCCTTTCATTAAACAGAGAACAAATGGAAGCGTTATCCGTGATTAATGCAGTCAGAAGAAAGATTTTATCTATTAAAAGAAATTTTATTCGTGGGAACTGCACGCTTTATGATTTAAGGGTGATCGACTCGTTGCTTAACAATGTACAGAGAATAAGCCATGATGATTTGGAGAAATACAGTGATCTCCTTGACAGCCTATTACGGACAGCCATCACCTCCTGACTGCTGCAACTCTTGTCGAACACGCGAAACTGCGCTTAAAACGCGATCAAATGCAGATAATGCAGCCTGCTGTGTTCCGTCGCCACCTTGTACTTCGTCCATTTTGATAATGTCTGTGCGCCAATTTTTCCCGCCTGCCTATTTATACCTGCCAGATGAATAAACATGAGGCACTATTATCATAATGAGATGGCACTGAATAGTGAGCTCTCTAATTCAACTGTTACTAGTAGGAATAGCTATTGTAGAGCTCTCTAACTGAATTGTTACTAGTAAGAATTTATTTCGAGAGCTCTCTAATTGTAATTATACAATTTACAATTAGTAACAATTTAATTAAAGATCTCTGCAATTGAGTTGTTACTAGTAATAATTGAATTTAAAAGCTCTGCAATTGAGTGGTTACTAGTAAGAATTTAATTGGAGAGCTCTCTAATTGTAATTCTTACTAGTAACAATTGAAATAGAGAGCTCTCTAATTGAATTAAAGACCTCTGCAATTGAGTTGTTTCTAGTAAGAATGCAATTGCAGAGCTCTTGAATTCAATTCTTACTAGTATCAATTACAATTAAAGAGCTCTACAATTCAATTATTACTAGTAAGAATGCAATTGTAGAGGTCTTCAATTAAATTAGAGAGCTCTCTAATTGAATTGTTACTAGTAAGAATGCAATTGCAGAGCTCTTTAATTCAATTCTTACTTGTAACAATTACAATTAAAGAGCTCTACAATTCAATTATTACTAGTAACAATTACAATTAGAGAGCTCTCTAATTAAATTCTTACTAGTAAGAATGCAATTGCAGAGCTCTTTAATTCAATTACAGAGCTCTGCAATTATACATATCTTTAATTCGTTTTTTTTACTAGTAAAAATTCAATTAGAGAGCTCTGTAATTGCATTCTTACTAGTAATAATTGAATTGTAGAGCTCTCTAATTGTAATTGTTACTAGTAATAATTGAATTGTAGAGCTCTTTAATTGTAATTGTTACTAGTAATAATTGAAATGTAGAGCTCTCTAATTGAATTGTTACTAGTAAGAATTGAATTGTAGAGCTCTTTAATTGTAATTGTTACTAGTAATAATTCAATTGTAGAGCTCTGTAATTGGAATTCTTACTAGTAACAATTCAATTGTAGAGCTCCATAATTAAAAATGAATGGAAGTCAATGGAGACATATGACTCGTAAAAAATAATTTGTAGAGCTCTCTAATTGGAATTGTTACTAGTAATAAATTAATTGTAGAGATCTCTAATTGGAATGGTTACTAGTAATAATTGAATTAGAGAGCTCTCTAATTTTAATTGTTACTAGTAGGAATTTAATTGTAGAGCTCTCTAATTGTAATTTTTACTAGTAATAATTGAATTTGAGAGATCTCTAATTTTAATTGTTACTAGTAAGAATTGAATTGGAGAGCTCTACAATTGAATTCTTACTAGTAAAAATGCAATTACGACGAGTAATGCTGGGTACAATTTAAGCTAAAACGGCTTGCCATAGTTAACTTACTATTAAAAATTGAATTGTAGAGCTCTCTAATTATAATTGCTACTAGTACGAATTGAATTGTAGAGCACTCTAATTCAATTCTTACTAGTAAAAATGCAATCATGACGAGTAAGGATGGGTACAATTTAAGCTAAAACGGCTTGCCTCACCCACTGATCTGGTAACTCCTATTACTGTCCTGTCCTGCAGAGACGATATACGCCTACAAATATTTTGCGCGTCTACACAAGGTTGCGTGGTAGGCTCAAGGTGTAAGCGCTTGGTGTCGGCAGACTTTAAACAAAAACATATAATAAATCAAATTGTTTTTAGCAAAATCCACCAGATTCTTGTTCTAACTCTCACAGACTACCACTGTGGTGATTTTCATGTTGATCTACTGTTTTATTATAGGCATATTTGATAATGTAGGCTACAAAAGGTCACATTGGTCAGGCAATTATTAAATAATAAAACAGTAGGTCAACATGAAAATCACCACAGATTTCAAGAACACAGGATGAGATGTTATTATCCTTTGTGCAAGCACCAAGAGTTCATGAACAGTGAGCCTGGTATATAAAAAAAAAAAAAAAAAAAAAAAAAAAAAACACTTTGGGGAGCGCATCGTCAGTAGTGTTCCTTTGGTTCATAGGGTGTTTCGGCCTTTCACACTATACACCCTCCCCAAAGTTGGCCAGCGACAGGGTGATCAAACCTACGCTTGCGTCCCAATGCCAATTAGTCATAGGAGTTGCCTTGTTGTTGATAGCCAACATCCCATGGGACTATGCATGGCAGGGACGTCCTCCTCCCTGAGTCAAGCATTGTTGACCGCATACCTCCTGTCCCTCTCACTTCGGGGCCCAGTTGGGGTCTTTCCTCTTCATCCAAAGCCACTGGCTGCTGCCTTCTGCCGCCTCCGATACAGCTCTGATTGTCGAACGCTGGCTCTGGCCCTTAATTCCCAGATCTCTAAGCAGTCTGATTGTAGATGTTGCCACAAAACCTCTGCAGCCCACCTCCACTGGTCGGACTTCTGTGTTCCAGCCATGATGCCGTGCTTTGGCAGCTAGATCGGCATAGCGCAGATGTTTTCGCTCATAAGCCTCATCTACTGAGTCCTCCCAGGGTACTGTGAGCTCGATGATGAAGACCTTCTTGAGCGAACGGGACCAGAACACCATGTCAGGTCTTAAGGTGGTGGTTGCGATCTCCGGAGGAAACACAAGTTGCCGACCAATGTCAGCTAGCATTTTCCAATCACGAGCCAAGCGCAACTGGTCTCGCTCTGTTGGTGTAGAGCTGCTCTTCGGTGGTTTAGCCCCTTCGCGGACAAAGGTCGTCCGTAAGGGGTGTGATGCTGTTGGGGGTGGTAGGGAGTTGGTGGCAGCTCGCTTGTCCTCCAGAGCGAACGCAAGGTTTTTTAGGACTTGGTTGTGACGCCAAGTGTAGCGTCCTTGGGTGAGGCTTGTCTTACACCCTGTGAGAATGTGCCTGAGATTGGCTGGCATGGAACAGAGGGCACAGTCCGGATCTTCACCATACCATTGGTGAAGATTAGCTGGTGTTGGAAGGACATCATATGTTGCTCTAATGGAAAAGCTCAACCGCCTCGCTTCCATGGCCCACAGATCCTTCCAGCTTATCTTCCTCTTCTCCACACTATCCCATCGAGTCCACTGTCCCTGTTTGGCCAGAGAGACTGCCTTGGCCCATCTTGCAGCCTCCTCCTGATGGCGTACTTCCTGCACTACCATCTTCCGCCGTTCGGGTGCAGTGGCCTTACTCCAAGCAGCACGGCTAGTTAGCCCAAGGCCTCCTCTCCCTTGTTGAACATGACCCACAATGTCAGCATGTCTGAGGGCTGCTGTTGCCTCCTGGACTGCTTTTCCTGGCCTCCATTTGCGCCCAGTTGCCAAGATCGGTGCGTTGTTGCTCACCACTGGGTCTCGGGATTCATTCAGTGTCATCTGGAGCCTGGTTTTTGCACACTTGAATTCCTCTGTTAGACTGGTGAGGGGCAGCTTGAGGACACCATCTCCATAGAGGCCTATGGTGGTAAGGCATCGTGGAACTCCGAGCCACTTCTTTAAATAATTCTTTAAATTCCTGTGACTCCTCTTTCCATCTTCTCCACTGTCGAGATTGGAACCTCATACACTACTAGGGGCCACAACAGCCGTGGAAGGAGCCCAAACTGCAGACACCAAGCCTTTAACTTTCCAGGTAGCTGGGTGTTGTCGATGGACTGTAGGCTACTACTGATGTCTTTGCGCAGCTGTTGCACCTGGTCTTTGTCCTTCAGGCTTGCATCGTACCACCTTCCAAGGCTTTTTACTGGCTGCTCAGACACTGTTGGAATTTGGTCTTCTCCGATGAAGAACTTCAGGTCAGAGAGTACTCCCTTCACAATCGAGATGCTGCGTGACTTGGATGGTTTACTCTTCATACGGGCCCAACTGATGTTCTCCTCGAGTTTTCTGAGCAGTCTCTTGGTGCATGGAACAGTGGTGGTCAATGTTGTAATGTCGTCCATGTAGGCTCTGAGTGGAGGGAGGCGGACAGCAGAGTCGACTCGCTGTCCACCAACAACCCATTTTGAGGATCTGATGATAACCTCCATTGCCATTATGAATGCCAACGGAGAAATGGTACATCCCGCCATTATACCTACATTCAGGCACTGCCATGAGGTGGTGAACTCTGAGGAGGTGAAGCAGAACTGAAGATCCTGGAAGTACGACTTCACCAGGGTTGTGATGGTGTCCGGTATGTGGAAAAATCTGAAGGCAGACCACAAGAGTTCATGGGGCACAGAGCCAAATGCATTGGCAAGGTCAAGGAAGACTACATGGAGGTCCCTTTTCTCCACTTTGGCCATTTGGATCTGGTGCCAGATCATACTGGAATGTTCCAAGCAACCGGAGAACCCTGATATTCCTGCCTTCTGTACAGATGTATCGACGTACGCATTCCTTTGCAGGTACACAGCCATCCTCTGGGCAATGACTCTAAAGAAGATTTTACCCTCGGCATTCAGTAATGAGATTGGGCGGAATTGGCTGATGTTCACCGCATCCTTCTCCTTAGGGATCAGGACCCCGCCTGCCCTACGCCACACTTTGGGTATGATCTTCTTTTGCCAAGCTATTCTCATAAGCCTCCAGAGGAACCTCAGGACGTCTGGTGCGTTCTTATACACTTTGTACGGGACTCCATTTGGCCCCGGGGCTGATGCTGTTCTTGCCCGTCGAACTATGTTTTCCACCTCTTTCCATGTCGGAGGGCTGGTCTCAATATGATATTCCGGGGGTTCAATGGGTGGGATATCTGATGGGATGGCCAGATGTTCATGTCGCTTTGAGTCAAAGTTTGTTGTTCTCAGGTACTCCTCTAGATCTTTCTTTGTTGTATTTAAAGCTCCACTTTTTTCCTTCGCGAAGAGACTTTTAACGAACTTGAAGGGATCTTTATAGAATCGAGTTCTAGTTTGCTCTTTCTTCCTTCTGCTTTTCCGTAGGTTCTCTGCTCTACGAAGGGATGCTAACCGGGTTTTGATGTCAGCCTGAAGTGCCTCTATGCCCTCCCTTTCCATTTCCAAGGCCTTCTTCCACTGTTTCTTAAGCTGTCTCCTTTCTTGAACGAGGCGCTTGATTTCTTGTTGCCTCCTGGAAACTGGTGGGGTTGGAACCTTTCTCCTGCCTTTTGCCTCTTGCACTCCAAAGCTTTCTGCCCCGTACTCATAGATGATATCCCCCATCCTCTCCAACTTCTTCTCCACTGTGCCTCGAAGTTTCTCGAGGGTCAAGGTAAGGTCAGTATTCACTGTTTCCCACAACTTCTTGTCACTGGCGCTAGGCCACTTCACATATGGTCTGTGCCCTGGTAGTCTCCTCTCGACTGCAGGTCTGGGAGGTTGGGGGAGTTCCACCTCAGTTGTTAATTCGGTGCTTGAGTTTACCTCCTCCATGACAGTGGTACTGATGCACTGCAAGCTATGGTTTGCGTCCAGTTGC
This sequence comes from Phoxinus phoxinus, assembly GCF_949152265.1. NCBI lineage: Eukaryota > Metazoa > Chordata > Actinopteri > Cypriniformes > Leuciscidae > Phoxinus > Phoxinus phoxinus. Next base: position 9,211,169 of record NC_136880.1, read on the forward strand.
TGTGCTTCATTCGACTGATTTGATCGCTTTCGCAGAAAGTAATCAATGCGAGGCCTCTGTCTCTCTATACCCAAACACCCCTTCTTCCCCTGGTGGATCCTCAGCCCATGGTGTGATGTAACTTTCCTCCAACCACAGACACATCTCTGCATCTGTTTGTGGCCCGCTGTTGCAGCGAAACTTGTGACAGTTGCTGTGGTGTTCTCTTGTGCTGTGCTCTTATTACTCGTAGTCGTTTCCAGTCCAGTCGTTACCATATTATCAGTCAGTGAGTCATCTTCCGCCCCCGCTCTCGCAGACTCTAGGGGTATTCTCATATGTTGACTTTCTGTAGCTAAAGCGGGTGTTTCCAACATGCTGCGAAGCATGGGAAACTACCGACATGGGAAGCTAGCCCATGACTGTCCCAGTGGTAGTCTCTGAGATTTAGAACAAGAATCTGGTGGATTTTGCTAAAAACAATTAGATTTTATTATGTTTTTTTTTTTTTTTAAGTCTGCCGACACCAAGCGCAGACACCTTGAGCCTACGCAACTTCGTGTCCAGCTATGTACAATCGGCCAGAGCTCGGCTGCCTCGCTCTGGAACATGCATTTTTGTTGCGGCTGTAAAGCACTAGTCTGGGCCGATTCATGTTCACCATAAAAACCGGCTCCGGCTGTATGATCTGGACCACTTCTGGAAATGGCTTAGGTTAAATCAATGATGGTTTTAATGAGCAAAAGTAACATAAAAAATATATATTTTAAAATTCCGTAAATTCGTATAGCCTACGTAAATTCCTGACCGTATCTGATAATAGGCTATAGGACATCGACTATATTGTCAAAACAAAATATATGCGGTAAATAATAATTAAATAGTGTTGTTTTGCACAGAGCATTCTTTAATATTTATACCATAGCAAAAATATTTAGTTGTCATGAAAATCATTCTTTACATCTATGTATTTTAAACATGCATTCGCGCTTAAGCTAAAAGACGCGCAATATATTTTTAAGCGTATGGCCCGACCATGGGCGCGACCGCGCTTCACCGAAGCACATTGCGTGACAGCGGTAGGCTATTATACTGAGGCAGCTTTGAAAAGCTGTCTATGGAAAAGCTACAGAAAAGTTTGGGCCCATGGTGGGTCTATCATTGGATACCGCCTGATGAATTTTATTTTTCTAGCACCTCATATTCATTCAAGTATAATAGTCTTCTTTGAAATGTGTACCTTAAAGGGGTCATGACATGATAAACCAAATTTGCCTTGATCTTTTGGTATATAAGAGGTCTTTGTACCATTAAAACGTCCTGCAAGTTTCATAGCTTAAGACGTCCTCCCCATTATAAACGAATCATTTATTTAATCAAGCTCTAAATACAGCTCGTTCTGGATCCATGGTAAGAAGTGACGTACCAGCGTTTGCATAATGACCGCCTCCAGCAGAAGACAGTTACGCTTTAAGCGCAAGACAACTGCGCTCATTTCGTATCGTTGTCGCGCCCGCGCGCTCCACAAGTGTTCAGTCGACGGACAGCGAGTGGGTCTGTGTACAGGGAAATTACGATGCCGCAGATGTGCTGTTCCTGGCTGTGGACAAACAACATCTTTGAATACGCTGCGAAGGATCCAGTCGTCAGGGGAAAATGGATGCACTTTATTTTTTGCGGACGTCTCAGTCACGGCAGTGTTAGTTTAAGCGTTTGTTCTGAAGGATGACTGTTTTGAGCTTTGCCAGAAAACTGTTGCTCAAAGATAAGTCCGTGCCGACTATTCTGGGCTCAACATCGACGACGCAAACTGTAAGTAATGTATTTAAAACTTTAAACTACGTTTTAAATACGCTGAAAGATCCAGTCGTCAGGGAAAAATGGATGCACTTTATTTTTTGCGGACGTCCCAGTCACGGCAGTGTTAGTTTAAGCGTTTGTTCTATACATTTAAGGATGACTGTTTTGAGGAAAAAATCCCAATATGATGCTTGGCTTTGCCAGAAAACTGTTGCTCAAAGATAAGTCCGTGCCGACTATATTCTGGGCTCAACAACGACGACGCAAACTTACTTTTTACCATGGCTAATATAAACACATTTGTATAAGAGAATCTTGAAAATATGTCGCCTTTCTAGTAGGCCTACATGTGATTAGTTAAATAATGTTAAACTGTTAGCAAATTAAGCTATAGGATAATTATGCAACAATAATCCGTTTTCAAGTGTCTCGGGTTAATTTTTTTTTATTAATTCAAAATAGTTTCACTTTCCATGTGGACACGAGCTGATCCAGTCTTCGTTGTTGTGGTGATGCTTCATTTTCCTCTGATTCCGGCTCAAACATAATAATGTTTTATCATTGCAAAAGCCATCGCTTCGCATGCATCACCCGCTAATAAACAGTTGCGCCGAATCCGCAAATGTTCTGGTTGGGGGCGTTAATAATTGATGCACAGGCACTGACGTTAGCCAATCATATCAGTGGGCGTTAACATTGAACTCTTAAAGGGGAAACACCCCCCAAACAGACTGTTTGAATCAGAGGATGAGAAACAGGGTGGGAAAAGGTCATAAATCACTACATTTTAAAAGTTTTTTGTAAAAAAAACTATAGTAATACTATAATTGCACCTAAGGGAACATAATAATAAAATAAAAAAAAACATGTCATGACCCCTTTAAATGTTTTGTTTACATTCCAGATTGATTATAAAGGCTAGCTGTTGTCAGCAATTACTAGGCATATTGGTAATGATAAGCAGATAGCCTATAGCCTACTTTACAACTGTCATCATTATTTGATACAAGACCACACTATGGGAACACCTAAAGTTTTGATAATATTTATGGAATAGAATTTATGGAATTCTACTTTTACATTTTTCAGATAAAGTTAATGTCAGCGTAGTGATGCACAGTTCACTTTTCCATCATCTATTGTGATATCTGTCATCATTGCACAGTCCAAATGATATATTGAGCTGCAGTCAGAGGGACTTAAAGCAAACAAAAGTTTAATACTTATGCTGATTAAGACACACAGGCTATGTACAGAAACATTCTCATTTCTTAATTTTCAGAAGATCACTGTCACGGTTGATGAATTCACTGACTGTTCCTTGTGCTGTGTTTGTGTTTGTATGTGTGTGCACGTGTGTGGGCGTGGTCGCTGATTATCCTCCCGGGGAATCAGCGACAGGTGATACTCGTTCCCAGTGCCTATTTATACTCACCTCATGCGTCTTGTGTTTGTCAGATCGTTGTTTGTGGATGTGTCTTGCCTGTTCCAGTTCCTCGTGTCCCAGTCTGGTCTTCGTTGGTGGTTGCCTCGTTCTTCGTCGTCCCTCGTCTTCACGGAGGATTCGCTTCACTCTGACCGTGCTTCTCTGAGTTGTCCACGCAAGCCTGCGCTGCCAACCCTTCTGTTCCTGCACCTTTTTATGCTGAGTGTTCGTGTATCTACTTCCTTGGACTGAGACTGGTTCCTGTCTAATTCTCGTTACTGAGGCTGGCTCATCTTATTGTTCCAATAAAGACCAGTTTTTACTTGCACTTGCCTCCTCTGTTCACTGTCCGTAACAATCACTGGTACCCATCCCCGGAGCATCAGTGATGTCGGTGAGGTGAGGTGCCTGCGCAGAGCCAAAAGGATACTAAAGGACAGTACCCAACCAGCCACAGCCTGTTCATCTTGCTGCCTTCTGGGAAGAGATATAGAAGTTTCTGCTGCCGCACCACCAGACTACAGAGCAACTTTTCCCCCCAAGCTATCAGACTCTTAAACTATAGTTCATCCTCAGCACTGCTCCACTGATTATAGTTTATTTCTGTTACCATTTTTTTATAATTGCTTCTATATTAGCCTAATAATGTCTGCTATATGTACCAGAAGGGAGTTACAAACTCTATTTATACTTTATACTATTATATGTATTGTATTGTGACAAAATATATCTACCCACCTACCTTAAAGAAGAATAAAGTGAATGTTTTGGAAAGGCCAGGTCAAAAGTTATGACCTTAAAATGATAGAAATGTTGTGGAAGGATGAGGAAGCAAGCAGCGAGGAAAACCACCAAAATCCAAGACTTGAAGCTGCTCTGTACAGAGGAACGGGCAAATATTCGTCCAAGTCAATAAGCAGGACTGTTAAAAAGTTACTGGAAACGTTTTGTTACAGTTATTGCTGATATAATCAGCGTTGACAGCCTGTTTTTAGTAATGTAATTATGTTTTTGGAATTTCTTTTGAGGACCTTGCAAAATGTTCTTACCTTAGGGCTTAACAAATGTTCTGCAGCAATTGATTGTACATGCAATGCCTTTGAAAGCATGTGCTATATAAAGTTTTAAGACGTGTATGGATTCTCTTCACTTGCATGACACAATCGGAGTTTTGTATGTTATACAAACTGGAATGTGTATAGAGAAGATTCACACAGTATATAGCACACTGGTAAATCATTATTTTGGCCATAGGATTAGGACATGTCTGATGTGAGTTTGTTGTCTGAGCTGCAAGAAACAACTGATAGCAGTGTTATAATCAGGTTAAAACAGAAGCAGGTTTAACTCTGGGCTGGGTGAATGATGATGATGATGATGATAACTAGGTAAATAAAATAAAAAACCAAATAAAATGAACAACAATAAATACATCTGTATCAGTAATCTTGATTTAAAACAGTTACCAAAGACACCATACAGTCAGTCATTTAAATACTGCCACCTGCTGGTAGAACGAGGAAACAGTGGTCCATTACGGTGGAAACCACATTAAATATAAATTGAATTATATAATATAGCGCTAACAGTAACAACTCTGCACACACAATAAGTTCTTAGGTTAACCAATATTACCAACTGTATTGAGCCAAACAATGCGCTCATTAAACGTGACTGTTGATGTCTGGATAGGCACGATATTAAATAGCTGTAATAAACTACTGTTGCTAACATATTTATTCCGGTACAGGTTTATATTAGCCTATTTATTAATTGATTTTTCTTCTTCTACCGTTACTCTGGTATAGCGTTAGTGCGGCATATTATGACCGTTCTAAAAGTTTGGCTTTTATTTTGATAGGCCATATTTACTATTACTTCCGGGTCACGTGGCCAACCTGTCCATGTACTAATGTAGATCTTCAAACGGAAAAATGGAAAAAGGAATTTCAAAAAACCAAAATCAGACCGTTATTTGATTTTGGTTTTGTCATTTTTCGTTTTTTTTGATTCAGAACCAAAAACGGAGAACGGCTCTTTTTTTACCGTTTCTTTGTTTTTGGTTTTAAACGACAAACGAAAAACAGGTGGTTTCTCGTTATTTAGTTTTTTGGTTCAAACGAAAAAACAAACTATCAAAACGTACACGGACCCATTTGTTATTATCATGATAATTGTGTCATTTTTATGATGTAATTTGAGGGAGCAAAAGCAGTATCGGCTCCAAATATCAGCTCAAGAAAATCGGCAGCCCGTATCAGTCATCGGCTAAGGCTGATAAAAAAAAAATCGGTATCGGCACTAAAAAATCCATATCGGTTGATCCCTAGTTTGGGTTCTCAACCAGCTTCCCTCCAGTGATTCGTTACAGGAAAATTGCTATTTTGAGGAACTGAAATAGACTGCACCATTGACCAACTAAAACTTGATCTAAAGTCAATGGCGCCATAATTTTTGTTATTTAAAGAGCGCGTTAGTAATGTGCAGCTCTAGGCAGATCCAACACTGGACAAGGATGTTTGTCATTACACACACAAGGATGCACAGCAGCACACAAACCAGTCAAATATTAAAACTAAAAGGATTACAATGTAAAATATTATTGTGTACATAAATATATGGTGGAATCTGGCTTGTCCCGTAGATGGTCTGCTTGCGCACTTTATCCTTACACACGAGCAGATCCGTTTCCCTGTTAGAGGCGCATTCAGTCTTTCCACTATAAAATTCTGTCATGTACTGTAAATAGCGAATCCGCCATGGCGCAAACACAACTTGCATTTACAGGGAATGGGAGATGAGACTCTTGATTGGTTTATTGCACATAAAGCCCAAAAAACACCCATCATCTAAAATATTTTTGTCCCTTATCTCAAGAATCAGTGATATGCTTATTTTCAAGAGCTGCTGAAAAAAAAAAGTTATTTTGATAACACATTTATGAAAACTGCACTTAGCACCACCTATCATTCTGTTGATATATATTTAATTTTATTATATGTTAAATCTCACTTGGGACAGTGCATGTTAATGAACAAAACATGTAAAACATGCATGTAAACATGCCGGATTATAGCCGAGGGCTAATTTCCATCCGTAGTCCCACGGGCTAGAATCACACAGCTCACAAAAAGGCTCACAAAGACATTGCAGAATAAAATTTACATCTACAGTCAATTTATAATTTAGCTAAATCCTATATACAATATTCACACAAGACTATATTCAACTTTACAACACTCATCCATATACACATTAAAAAATAGAACAATTCAAGAGAAGAAAAAAAAAAAAGATAAAACATACTAATGTGTGCAACTTTGATTTCCCCATAGCCATTTCTTCAATTGGACCTTAAAAGAGCTATATGTAGTACATTCTCTTAGTATTAGAGGAAGACTATTCCACAGGTTCCCACCCCGGACAGACAGGACCGTCTGACCGAAGGTGGTGCGCCTGTGAGATATTATCACGTCTCCTCTGGTAGAGGCTCGCGTGGTCCTCAGAGAACTGTCTTTAAATTTAATATGGCGGCAAATCAATGACAATAATAAACGAGCGCACAGCTGATGCTGGCGCGCGCGGTAAATGACTTTCGCGAGCGAATAACAGATCTACACGCGAGGAAACGGGAACTCGCGAGCTCATTCAAGCAGTGCGCGCGCGCAGACATCTCCTCTGCACGCAATTCAAACCCTCGCGCGCGTGCAGACATCTCCTCTGCACGCAATACAAGCCATCGCGCGCGCGCATGATCTTTCCCCACGCTCTCGCGCTCGATCTGCTCTCGCCTGCTGGATTTGCTCGCTCGAACACTTTTATTTTTGGCAGTCGAGGGGCGGGGCTTACTGTTTTAATAACCTCAAATGTCATTGGTTACATCCCTTTTCCCGGAAGTCACTTGTGATTGGACGCCTGTGGTTGTCAATCAAGAGCGGCAAAGGCACGACCATAGACAGTATATGGGCACGACCCAAAAGCTGGTTGTCAACCACCGTTAAAAACAAAGAAGAAGAAGACAATCACTTGACTTAAGAGGGGTTACCAGGATGTCATGTTTGGGGGGGCATTTGGCTTGTTTGGGGGGGCAACATAAATAATTGAAAAATTCGGTGCAAAATTATGCTATAGCTACTACACACGATCTGTTTTAGTGCATATTTTTGTGAAACTATAAGAATTTAAATTATGATATGATTAGCAGAGGCAACATAACTTTTTTTAAATATAGTTTTTTTTTTTTTTTTTTTGGTGCTTGCCATATGCAAATATTATTATTATTTTACCCTTTTTGTGAACTATTGTAGTATTCATGGATTTCATCAGGTCCCTGATACATCAAGTGCCTATCTATCTACAGGATTTGTATTAAAATTTAAATGCAAAAGAAAAGGTATTAATCTGCTGTTTTTGTCAATTTTAAGTTTTAATTTGAAATGTTTGTGAATCAGATTTTAATATAAATACATGGTTAGGCATTAAAAAAAAGTTTGGTTCCGGTTGGTTGTCAGTTGAGGTCATGGGTCGGTAGGGATTTTTTTTTTTTCAGTGGCAGCAAGGGATAGGTTGGAAATTATTATTGTGTATTATAACAATGTTGTTGATGATAAATTCAAAGTTATTTTTTTTCCCAAAACGCTATAAATCGATCCATTTTATTTTTTTAAACGCTATAAATCCATATATTTTTTTCCAAAAATGTAGCCTATGGTTTGTCTTTTTTTTAAAGTATTTTGTCTTTTATTTTTCGTGTTCGCATTTATGAGAAAAAAAACAATGTTAGGCTACGTGACAGTTCTCCGTTACGGACGCGACCGCTCTGAAAGCAGCACTAAAAGAATTTAAAACGTTCACAGAGACCTCAAACAGAAAGCACAAAGCCTTTCTTTAAAGCGAATTTCGTTTTGTATTAATTGTATCTTAATTTGAATCAATGTTTCATTAACCAATTTCCTGGATTTAATAGGCTAAATAAAAAGTAAATATAGCAGACTAGCAGATAATCACGACACGGAGACGCCGGCGCCTGCGCCTTGGCTTTCATCCATGAAACGAAACTCAGCGTAGCTATAAGGTAGACTACTCAACTCACATACCTAAACAATTTAGAAATATATATATTATTTAAAGAAAGCTTGAAATCTTTTAAACAGACCCATTTAAAACAAAATAAAACTATGTAATCCGTAGGCTATGAAATGTGCATATCTCTCCGGCGCGTTCACTAGACTGCGAAGATCGCGAGTCACGTCAGTATCGTCAACTTCATCTTTGCAGGCAGCCGACACAGAAAACACTTGTTTATTAATAATAAACAATTAAAATGTCTCATTGCAATATTTTACATATTCATCATCATTAGCCTACTTTGGCTGGTTCTCATACAGCTTTTAGGTTCCGTTTACATGAACGCGTCTACTGCATCAGCGCCGAAAACATGGAGAGAGAATAAGATTTTTGTTGACTAATTATTTTGAGGAATTATACAAACATACAGCTGTTAAGAGCGCCGCCAAGTTGGATTGCGTAGAACGTTCAACGAATTCTGATTAGTCGAGAGGATTTATCGCGTTTAGGTAGAGTTACACTCACAGGTCACTGCACTTATTCGCAATCACAAAAGTTCATTATTTGCTCGTGCTTTAGAGCTCTGCCAGGTAAACATTTCATTGGCGTTCTGTTCTCACATGATGCACTTTTTCTGAGCGCGTACGCCCGAAGCGATGGAAAAATATGCACAAAACAATCCACTTTTAAATTTTAATTTATCATCAGATGGACAGATCATTTCTCAGGGGAGGCAGGGCTTATCCTAGGGGAGGCACTGCCTCCCCCAGCCTCCCCCTAGACACGCCCCTGCTTAAGACATGGCTTCATTAACGGAGCAGATGCATGCGAGTTATCACTTAATTTGTTTTTATTTTATTTATTTATTGTTGTTTATTTATGTGTAATGTGATTTAATGCATTGTTAATAAAGAATAGATTCTTACCAGAAACTCTTGCTTATTGATATAAACACATAATTTATCTTTCATCCAAAGCCCTTGTTAGATTTACAACTATTTAATGGACACTTTTTACATTTCTGAGGTTCTCGGAACCAATATAATTTTGGTTGGGTAAACGCATGGTGAATGGGAGGGAGTATAGTTGTTATGTAGTGGTGAACTACAGCATATATATCTTTGCATTCCCATTTTCCTCCAATTTTTAAAAAATATTTTAATACAAATAACACACATAATAGTGTTATAAATATAAAATGTAGAAAATTGTAAACATTTTGGTAGATTTACAATGCGAATAACCATGGAAATGTGTCATTACAGTCTGTAAATATCTCTTAACAACACAAGAATGCAATCACTACCCCTAAGACTAGTGTAGTTTCTGGTAAGAATCTATTCTATATTAACAATGCATTAAATCACATTACACATTAATAAACAACAATAAATAAATAAAATAAAAACAAATTAAGTGATAACTCGCATGCATCTGCTCCGTTAATGAAGCCATGTCTTAAGTCAAGTTATTGTCTTCTTCTTCTTTGTTTATAACGGTGGTTGACAACCAGCTTTTGGGCCTTTGCCGCTCTTGATTGACAATCACAGGCGTCCAATCACAAGTGACTTCCGGGAAAAGGGATGTAACCAATGACATTTGAGGTTATTAAAACAGTAAGCCCCGCCCCTCGACTGCCAAAAATAAAAGTGTTTGAGCGAGCAAAATCAGCAGGCGAGAGCAGATCGAGCGCGAGAGCGTGGGGAATGATCGTGCGCTGCGCGCGATTGCTTGTATTGCGTGCAGAGGAGATGTCTGCGCGCGTGCGAGGGCTTGAATTGCGTGCAGAGGAGATGTCTACGCGTGCGCAGGGCTTGAATGAGCTCGCGAGTTCCCGTTTCCTCGCGTGTAGATCTGTTATTCGCTCGCGAAAGTCATTTACCGCGCGCGCCAGCATCAGCTGTGCGCTCGTTTATTATTGTCATTGATTTGCCGCCATAATTTAATAAAATCTTTCAGAGGTGGCGGAGCAAGAGAGTGAAGGACCTTGTAAATCAGACAGACCATTTCTAAATCAGACAGACCTAAATCAGACAGACCTTGTAAATCAGACAGACCAAATGGACAGACCATTTCCCTCAATTGGTCTGTTTTAAATATTTTAAATATCTGCAACAAAACAAAAACAACTTCCCTACCATACATGCACATCACTTACTGTTGGTAATAATATCAATCATCAAGCTTACTGACCTATCTAGATTAATTAAAATATGTATTTTTTTTAAAATATGTATATATCCCTCTGACGGTCTTCGTTTCGGAGTCACCTCCTGGGCCTTCCCGGTCAGAAGTGACCGGACACCTAAAAATTCAATTTCCTCCATCCCAGTAAAACCAATGCAATTTATTTTTGTTCTATAATATTTTTTCTTTTTAATTTTGAGAGAATTTGATTGAATTTATTAATATTTATGCAATATTTATGGTCTATTTTTGCCATTGAAAAAAATACAAAAATGTAAAAAAATTTTTTTTTTTTTTTTTATTTTTTTTTTAATGCAGTATGTTAGTTTAATATAGAGTCTAGGCCTCCAAAAAAAAAATGGTTGAAGCAGATTAGCGCCATCTGGTGAGAGTATGGAGAGAAAGCGTAGAACCATGGTGTAACCACTAGATGGCATAAACAGCACTCTATGGAGAGGCATGTGACTTCCCCAGCTGTTTAATGGACACATTTACTTTTTTTTTTTTTTTTTTGGATTTGAATATATATTTAAACAATCTCAAAAACTATTTCTTATCAAGTTTTATATATATATTTTTTTAGAAATAGTGATTTAAAGTGTTAGTTTTTGCATTATGATTAGTCAAACCTAAACATTGTGTTAGAAAGCCTAGAAAAATTATCCTAGAGTGGAAATCACACAATCCACCTAATATGTCATCATGGCTTAGTGATATAATGATGTTTAATATAAATATAAATATATATTTTTTTAATATATATATAAAAAAAAAAAAAAATTATGAAAACATTTTTTTCAATTTTTTTTTCAATTTTTTTTTTCACATTTTTTTTTCTCTAGATGTTTTAGAGTGTCACCCCTTTAATGCTGTGTACTTTAAAAAAAATGTAAAAAAAGTTTTTGGGTGAATTTTTGTGTTTTTGTCAATTTCCCATTCATTTCCTATGGGGGTCATTTTTGACCAAAGACCACAAGTGTGATTATTTTTTTTATGACCACTTAGCATGCTCGGATCATGACCTCAATTTTTTTGTGTGTTCACATACATAATGCCATAAAAGTCACCAAGTTTCGTAACATTTCGATGAAGCTGTGATTTTTAAAAATTCAAAACATATTTTTTGTAATCTGAATTTATTGGTGTGTATGTGTATAAAAGTGTGTTTGTATGTGTGTGTGGGTGTGTCTGTTTTGCACTCTTGATGTTGTAGAGTTTCCCCCCTTTCCAGCGGTGTACTTTTTTTAGGACTGTGTCCGTTTTGTAGATTGTACACACAAAAATGCGGAGAATTTTAGAATTTTTGTAAATTTCCCATTCATTTCCTATGGGTCGGTCATTTTTGACCGAAGACCACAAGTGTGACTATTTTTTTCACGACCACTTAGCATGCTCGGATCATGACCTCAAATTTTTTTTGTATTCACATACCTAATGCCATAAAAGTCACCAAGTTTCATAACATTCAGATGAAGCTGTGATTTTTAAAAATTCAAAACAGAAAATATTTCGGTCAGAACCGACCGAGGACCGTCTGAGGGATATACATCTCCGAATTGATTTGCTTATCCAAATGTTCTTTCCCTTTATTAGTTAAACTGTTATTAAGGCGAGACACGGCAGGCAAAAACATCGTTTTTTTTTATTATTATTGGTCAATTTTGAGATTTTTGGATATTTGTCTTCAATAACATGTCTTCTTTCAGACTTGTGGTGAAAAAAAGTCAGAAATACACATTTATTAGTTCTTTATTTTACTGCACTTTGTCTGTTTGCGTCTGTAGATTTCTCATAAATTCAACAAAAGTTGACGTTCTAAATCAACATCGATCTCTGCCGGCACCCAGTCATCACGTACACTGCTGGAAAGCTTTCTCTCATCTGTACAATGCTGTCGGATCCAAATATGGTCATTTCCTTTTTATCAGCAACCAATCGTGAAAGTAAAAGAGGGGATTTAACTCTAAATCCGCAATCTCATTGGCTGAAGACAATTTCTGACAACGTGATTCGTTCAGAATCGTCACATGGTATGCTTTGACGCTTCCTTGTTTGGTTTAGCTTTCCGCGGGATCTTTTGAGTGAATGAATGAAAATGACTTCGCGTCAATCATCGAAAAGAGTACAGCAGTTGTCACTTGCAAGGGGGAAAAGGAAAATTAGTAATATATTACCCAGTGAAATGCCCTCAGGAAGCGCATCTGAATGTAAGCTGTCGATGGGAAACCAGGGTGGTTTAGATATCTATAAATAAAGCCAATCTATAAATAAAGTGCACTCTACACAACAGTGGCTGCTTGTTTATGTTGCGCGACTGAATGAGCTGATTGGTGATTTAACTTGTCCGATTTAACTTGTTGTGGTATGTCAGGGCTAAAAATTAATATAGATCCACAGAATCAAGGGTTCTGTAGCAGTTTATTGCTCGAGTGCTGTTTGTGTAAAGATGACAAGTACTGCAGGAGCGTGTACACGTCTACGCGACTTCGTGATGAGTCCAGAAACGATGTCGCATTTGATGTGAATGTGCGAATGGTCCTCTTGGCACATGAGTTAGGATTGGGATATGCAGCTCTCAGAAAAATCAGCAAGGTGTTGGGGCTCCCTGGTCTTCACCTCTGGGGTCGGCAAACGCACGGGCGCGTTTTGCTCGTTTTTTTTTTTTACATAGCAGCAAAATAGACCTAAAATACTCCGTCATTTTTGGTCATACAGACTTAAGAAATATGAAAAAATAAGCTGTTAAATGTCTACTTTTTTATGTGTCCACTTACAATCGAAATAAAACATTGTGCTTTTGTAAAATAAAGAAAATATACAGGGTGTGCTTTCTGCCTCTCCGTCTTCGTGAACTTTTTTTCTGAAGCACGTCTCTAAACTTAAACAAAACTCAGCGAATACTATTCACTCAGACATGAGATATATATATCTCTATAATCATTTAAGTGTGTAGTTTTAAATTATCTAATTCAAGACTAAAATAAATATTCTCTGTTTATGTAATCTATATAAAAAGAGCGAGAGATCAGCCGTTCTCATTATCGTTCTGGCACCTCATTACTCTGCTAATGTGACACGCCCATGGAGAGCGCGCGCTATTCAAACGCAGATCTGAAGCAACACATGCAAACCAGTCAACGCCCACAACAGCTGGATAACACACAGTGATGAATAATAATATTGTGATAATCCTGGAAATTTTACCTCAAAAGTGCTGGAGTAGCCTAACAACGGATCCTGCAGATCAGTAAGTGCTTTGTTCTAATCGCGATATGAAATGGTGTCTGTAAACCGCAAAAGACTGTTTAAATTTGAATCGCGTTTCTGTGTTTGAATGAATGAACGGCACATATGCATGCGTTTGTTTACTACAGCTTGCGAGTGTCTGTGTGAATTAATTTAGCTTTTAGCAAACTATCTATATTGCCTACTGAGATGAGTAAAAATCGACTGAATACGTTGAAATAAAATGTCTTTGTATAAGCAACATATTAAACTGCAAATTAACATTTATGCCCTAATATATATTATAAAAGACGATATGTTACAGACGAAATATGAAAGACAACATTTTGTTTTGGATAGATTATAAAGTTTTTACTGCCACATCAAAACCTAATTTACAAGGTGTAAACAAAATCTTAAAAGGTCAACATAAGCCTTCTCTTTAAATTATTTTTGTGTTTTATTAGTGACAAATTTGGGGAGAGGATAGCCTACATATTCCAAAACTTTCGGAAAATACGAATGAGAATTAACTGCACAATTACTAGAAATGTTTACCTTGGATATTATACAATTTGCAAGCATACACAGTTTGTGGAAAAATACACTTTTTGTTCAAGATGTTTCCAACTCTGAACCAATTCTGTAGTAATATATATATATATGTGTGTGTGTTGTCTTTGCATTTTTTCTTGTGGCTCAGTGACAGGCTCAGGTCTTTGTCTTCTCTCAGGTGTGAATTAGGACATTATTCATGACCTTGTTGGATCATTCACGCCCACCTGCATATTGCCTTTCCAAACAAAAAGTGTCTTACAAAATTTAAATCAATCTATTGTTTAATGTGAACGATTAGCCCGGATGATTTTGAGATCATTTTGAGGTAAAAACTCTAGGCGACAACATCCATTAGTCAAAAGTATTGTGAGAATTTGTGAAGTTGGTCGTTTGTGGTCTTATATCAGAAAATTTAAGCTTGAGTTTTTGGAATAACCACGCATAAATAATATTCTCTCAAAAATGCAAACATGTACATACCTGTTGCTCACATATTATGATAGCCATGTTCGTGCTAAATAGAGTGTAATTACACCTTAGCCATTAATATGTTTATAAGTAACTGAAAAAAATACAAATATTAGGGCATGTCAAAACACCTTAGACCCCAGAGGGTTAAGTAAAGGTTCCAATTAGAACCTTTTTAGACACGATTTTGGTATGTATGTAAAAATTAACCTTAAAAGGGGTGGTTCAGGATTTTGGACATTGGACCTCATTTTCAAGTTAGCCTATTTTTTTTTTTTCATCAGTGGAGAATGTTGTTAAAAAATTTCATCCAGGCCTTCCAGTTGCATAGTTCGCCGGTGCTAGGCTAGCGCGAGTCAACGGTATTTGCTAGCCTGCCATTAAAAACAGTTTTACCCACTCCACAGTACACAAAAATAAAATAAATTATAACGCCAGACTGTCGATGTGAATGTCTGTTGAGAGAATAATGTTAGAAATCAAAGTACTCTTGCATCTCAATGATCGCATTACATTTACAGGAACTAGTTTATCAGCAGCGGCGGAATTTTACTTTGTTCCAGTTAGTAGTACTGCGCCGAAAAATAAACAGAACAGAAGCACACTACAGTCGGGACGTCTAGCTAGCTTGTAGTAGCTTTGAACAACGACATTAAAAAACATTTGATTGTTAACTAAAGAATTGGCAACATGGTGATTTGTTGTGCTTTTCGTAATTGTAAAAATAAACCAAATAGATGGTCACCACAAAGTTTCCAGAAATTTCCAATTAGGGATCCAGAAAGGAACCAACTGTGGCTTCTTGCTGCTGGCTTGGACAACGAGACACCGGCAGAGACTATACTAAAATTGAGAATTTGTAGTGATTATTTTAGGCCAGACGACTTTGAAAAACCCACTAATCGAAACGTTCACAACTCACTGACAAGGAATGCAGTTCCAGCCGTCTTTCCAGATGCACCAACAGCTAACGTTACAGATGAACAGGTAAAAGCTATAATAGCCTAACAAAAGTTATCTAATGAAGCTAGTCCCTTTCATAACTGATAGAATGACAATGACAACGTTAGTGGAGATAACGTTACAGTTCAATACATTGTGGAGAGTGACAATAATGTAACTAACGGTATAGTTATTTTATAAATTGGTTCAACAGTCTGTCAAACATTGTAGGTCTATTTTCTTTACAATCCACTAAACTTGTTTATTTGTCTTTATATGTTGTGTGTAGCAAAACATTGTATTTATATATGTTATTGTTGTTGTTATCTGCAAAGGAAATGCAGGATTTGTGCACTGTACCACACACAGTCCACCCCTAAAAAGGACTCCTCTGGACCAGAATCATACAAGGAGTCAACTGAGTGTTCTGGTGCACTGAAGTTGTTCATCACCACTCCAAAACAGGCAGCGCCACGGCCTTGGAAACAGCGTTCTTCATCAGGGTTCTATTTTGCCTTCCGTCCTCTCAGACATTTGAGCCAAATTATGGTATTTGTGTGAATTTATAGGAGTGTTTCATTCATATTGTTATCTTTGACAACAATTGTATTTTATAATCAAGTTCATGTTTTTTGTATAGAAGAAACAATAGTGCAGCATCAGGACAAGTAAGAGAGTGAACTCAAATAAATATTAATAGTTGTATGACATGTATGACTTCCATTACATAGCTTTACATACTTTGATTACACTGATGACAAGGATTATACGCTCTTATAAAATTAGATATCTCTCGATCTCTCTGGCGCATGCTCTGCTGCGACAACACAGTCTGTACCCTCCCACGCGTTGTGAGCTCACCGGTCCGCGTCTACGCTTTTTTTGTTTGTTTTGTCCTCTCTCTTTGTTTTGTACTGTGTAAGTCCATAAAAATACTATGGATAATACGATATATGTCGGAAAAATGCTAGGGATCATTGCGATCTTTCTATTCCCAGATAGCAAACTGACATCGAATCAATGTGGAAACAACGTTTCTCGTGACATTGAAACAACATCGTTTTGCTCAGCGAATTAACGTTGAATCAACGTCAGACACGCCATTCAACCGCATTTCAATGTTGAATCGATGTTTTATTTTCGGTGTAATAACGTTCTGAAGTTGATTCAACGTTGAAATTTGATTGATGATTGATACTAACCTTTAAAACTAAAAATCAACGTTGAATCGACATCGGTCTGCTATCTGGGTTGATTACCCGCGATCTCAGGTGCGCAGCATTTCATCTGGATGTGCACAGCAGCAACAAAATAACTTACTCCCGTCAAGATCTCCTCTCTCTACGAGGCTTTGCTACCCACTGCCCAATACCATCGGAGGTGATACCAGCTGACATCCTAAGCAAGCCGAGGAAGCGAGGAAGGCGCGGAGGGGTTCGCGCCAGGTTACGGAGGCGTCCCTTTAACCCCCCTCTTCCCTCAGTTGTGATGGCTAATATACAATCTCTCCGGAACAAGATGGACATCCTACATGCCAGGGAAAATCCTTTCGTGAGGCCTGCATCATTGCGCTGTCTGAGTCGTGGCTGAAGGACTCCATCCCAGATGAGGAGGTTAGTTTGGATAACTTATCCGATTGGAACCATTATCCGAGCAGATCGGACGAGTGATTCCGGTAAGGAAAGGGGCGGAGGTGTCTGTGTTTATGTTAACAATCGATGGTGCAATAACATCAAGATCCATGATAAGATCTTGAAGGGTTGGTCAAAATCCCTTGTCTCTTCAGTCATTTATATATATATTTAATTCTATATCCTTTTGAAAGCTTACATTACTTTTATACAAATCAATAATCAAATATATGCATTATCACATAATCATTTCTATATTCTTTTGTGCTTGTGAAATTATATTTTTCTCTTGAGAGCAATGCAATTTCTCTCCCTTTCTTCCTGAGGAGCTATGTTTTGGCTAACTGATAATACGAAGCTCAAGCACTCTTCGGCCTTGGCGATGTTATTTGGTGGTGTTATGTGTGTGTGTGTTTGACTTTCTACGTAGGCATTTGGGACACAACGCTCAGCCTCATCGACGCTCTCCTCTAACTTGTGAGGTCAACGCTGACCTAAATCTAAGGATTGGCGACAGCTATCCTAACTAATGGCGATAGGCACCTTTTATCTGCTCACATGTGTGAAATTGTTTATGGTTCTATATTCTCTTAGCCAATCAGATGTATGATGATGCGATGCTTGCCCTTGCAAAATGGTATAATTGGTGTATTATTTTGTGTAAGGTAGAGTTGGCTTGCGACCTCCTCGTGAGACTTTGACGCTCGCTCTACCAATGAAACTGCAAACTATTCTTCAGTAAATTTGTATCTTTTTGATTGAACCTCACGACTCCTGGTCTTCTTTCATCATATCTGGTCTCGGGTCTTATAACTGTTACCCCCCCTAACAATCTGCACACCTGACATTGAAATGCTGACTGTCTCGCTTCGCCCCTACTATCTCCCTCGGGAATTCTCCACGCTGGTAATCAGCTGTGTTTATATTCCGCCTGGTGTTAATACCAGCTAGCAGCTCAGAATGTTCATACTATGTTGAATAAATACCCTGAGGCCCCGGTGTTTATTATGGGGGATTTTAATAGCTGCAAGTTGGACAGTGTTCTTCCATCTTTTAAGCAGTACAGATGGTACTCAACCAGAATGAGACTTTTACCGCCGCCGTTCCCGCGGCGGTAAAATTGCGGGGGTGTATTTGCTGCCTTTGACCGCTAAGAGGCGCTACAATCGCAGACTTTGAAAAGTGTCAGTTTATTCTCTCTATTGCGTAATCTGCCACCGCGCCGCGGCTCATTGAGAGTGATTGAAATGGGGTAAAACAGATCAATTCAAGTTAAACATGTAGTTAAATGAATTCATATAATCACAAGACTGAAATTAAATGTAGGCGTAATACATTTAATAAATAACAAACATTTCAACACAAAACATTGCAATAGAAAAATATTAGGCTACATCACTGAGGCTTTGCAAAGAGCAATGTCTTAACAGCGGACCGACGATAGCGCAGTGGACAACGCAACAGCACGAGCTTTACGGAGCTTCAAGCGATGCGAGATCAAATCTCACTAGCTTTGGCTGACAGCGTTAAATGTTTTACCATTCTTGATGCTTAGATAGGTAACTGTTTATTGAAGTCAAGCGTTTTGTTTAATTATCAATGGCACATTTCAACATACATTTGCTACTTTCCAGTAGAGCCGCTGCACAGACGACAAAACTGATGAAGGAAGATTGTCAGCCGATCGCGTCAGAAAATGAAAATGACGAAGCTATCTTTAATCTGCTAAATTATCGTTTAGTGAATCATCCACGAAATTGAGATGACTGACAATTGATACCCACCATAGCAAAGGAAGACATTTTTAAAAACAGATCCTGGACATTTCAAGGTTTAAATAAAGTGTCGGGGGCAGTTTATTTATTTAAAACAGGGTTGCATCGAGTTAGAGTTTAAGTAAGAAACAGAATCTTATTCTTGCGACATTTTAAATCTGTAATGCCAAAGAAATTGCAGCTAAATAAACAATTAAAACAGTAGGCTGGTCTACAACACGAAAATAGTTCAAAGCAACATAAATTAAGATTTTCTTTGCTTCTCTCTTGCTCTGGATCTCTTTTATTTTAGTTTATTTAGTCTCCCTGCACTGCGCGCGCCGGGTCTCTCTCGAAATTAAACAAGATTTCAGGGTAAAACCCCGTTATACAGCTGATAATACTGATGATAATACTGACGCTGTGTCATCCATACAAATCACGAAAAAAAAACTGTAACAAATGATTGAGTCTTGCTTCAAACAGAATGCCTGGTTGAATTCACCGTACAATAAAACGAGGTGGATCGCGAATAAGCGCTCTGTATCTGCTGCTCACTTGCATTCGTTTATTTGGCAAGAACGCGTTTCGTCGATAGTTCATGTTTAGATAATGCCAGATTGTTGACAAACACACGGCTCAAACATGTTAAAATTATACAAAACCAGTTGAAACAAATGGATTGAACACTTCAACTGAAAGTGTGTGTGTGAAACCTCTTTAAATACAATACATAAAACTACAATATTTATAATTTAAGGGCCTACATTTGGACACATCGAGAGATTTATCTTTAAAAGTATTTTGCCTTTGCCTGCTCATCAGACTCACTCTGCATATGAAAGACAGAACATTAACACCTCCTGAACCCCCAACCCCCCACAGGCTATCTGAGTCTGAGACCGACTTAAAACAAAGAGAAGTCGCAACATAGCATTAGGCTAGTAAAGTGTTGATAATGAAATAATTAAATTATTTAGGCTACATGTAGGCTAATAGGCTAATATTTATGTCATAAAAGTTTATTAATAAACATTTAATTATGTCAATAATTGAAGAATAAAACACTACCTCGGTTTGGGCCAGCTTTTTCCAAGCAAACCTAAATACAAACGCATGTTCATTTGTTGTCATGAATACAATGTTCAACTCAATGTTAAATTCCACGGGGATCTTTGGATCCTTACAACCAGGGTGCGCGATTTGTGAATTAGCTATTATTATTTTTTTATATATAAATCTCGAACCACAGTGCTTTGTGCTGCTGCTAAACTAAATAACATTTATATAATATTTATGAACTTAAATGAAACCATATGGCAACATTTCGACAAATAAATTATCTGATCTATTTTTACAATTTAATTCAGGGCGATTTAGCCTAGACTAGGCCTACATTTAATTATAGCGAGATTTTCACCCTTGTCCGTTCATCATTGGGAAGCGCTCACAGCTTTTGAGTAGATCTGCACCTCTCGGTTTCATACGGATTACCTAATCAGATAACATTTATTAAATATTTAGACATTTAAAGGCTTTAGACATAGCCGATTTCTTATCGTGATTGAGCGGAGGAAAGTGGCTTTCGGTTCATTTTTGTGACGCGCAGTTCCCTGAGACAGAGACGACAGATAAACTTTTGAATAAAAGTTTGAATATGAATACAAGTTTACAGTTTTGAACGATGTAGGCTACTCTACTCTGATCTGTATGACTAAAAAACTACGGAGTAGCCTAAAGGGCCTAAGTTATTTTAGCTGTCTGTTATGAGAAAAATAAATCCAAATGAACGCGCAGCCCCGTCTGTCAAACACTAATTCAACATGCCAGAATAAAACCCGACTTTAGAACAATGGATAGCGCCATTTGGCGTGGTGTGCCAAAATACTTAATTATAAACTTCAATATTTCATTCAAAATAATCTCAAAACGCTTTGTGACATTTTGAAAGCCGTGCATGCATTAAGGCACTGGAACCATGAACTGAAACTGGTTCTGATTTTATTGTTTGTCGTTTAAACGTGCCTGTTGCATATCTTTATTTTATATATTTTAAATGGTCTATTGGTGAAGTAATTTAAAGCATTGGTTACTGTGGAGGGATGGGGGATTAAAATAATTCAGCAGAAGCAGGGATGTTTAGACCAGAAGATTGAAATCCCCGTCCCCCTGGCAAACCGCACCTTGCTTAAAACCATGTTTTACAAACTCTATATAGGAACCAAAAAAAAAGGCTTTCCTGTATAAAAAAAATGTTTTGTTTGTTTGATTGTCTGCATTAATACTAGGCTATGACATGCATTAATAGGCTAATATAAAATGTACAGTAATCTTTGTTTGTACGGGATTCGAACCCGTGTCATCCTAATGATCGATTTGAAGTTCTACCACTCGGCCATGAATTTACTCATTTAGAAATGCCCGGTTTATCCAATCTGTTCCAGAGAAGCGCTCATCATTCGTCTCATTCCTCAATAGAGTAGTAAACAAATAATCAGCTTCTTTGCACCTAATTTATTTTTGTTCATTATTTTTGTTATTATTATTATTTTATCACGCTGCTCCCAACGGGCAATAGGCTTATGTCGCCCACCGACGTCTAGGCTACAATATGAAATAAAGGCTATATTGTTCTCGTCTCTATTTTTAAATTATGATTCTATTTTTCTGTCCTAAACAATGTTCTATAGTAGCCTATTTCATCTGTTAATTGACATTAACCCCGCTTACATTTCAAAATACGGCAATAGCTGCTGTTTTGCACAATGTCCCTCTGCGCCACCTGGCGGTCATTTCGCGAATGACTTTGAAATGCGACTGGATTATTTTTACAGCGGTAGTTTCGCCGCGGTGCCTGTCGCGGCGGTAATAGGCATTCTGGTTGAGTACCATCTGTATGTTGATTCCCCCACTAGGAAAAAAAATGTGTTAGATCTGTGTTACGGGAACATAAACAATGCTTATACTGCTCGCGTGCAACCCCCACTAGGCTCCGCGGATCACAACATCATCTTTTTACTTCCGCAATATAGACAAATGCTGAAGAGAGAAAAGCCAGCTACATACAGCATCGCCCAGTGGACAGAGGAAGCAACTGCACAACTCCAAGGGTCATTTGCATGTACAGACTGGAATATTTTTGATGGCGACCTAGATAAAAAACGGAGATAATAACTGATTACATCAAGTTTTGCATGGCAACTAGTATTCCAGTCAAAACTGTGAAAAGATATCCCAACTCGAGACCATGGATGACCTGCCAAATAAAGCTTAAACTCAAGGAGAAACAACAAGCATTTAATCGCAAAGATTGGCTTTTACTTAGAGACTTTAATCGCTCTGTGAAAAATGAAATCAAAAAAGGCAAAACTTGCATATAAGGACAAATTAGAAAAAGATTTCAGTAGTATGAACACCGGACAGGCCTTTCAGAAGGTGAAAACACTTACTGGAACCACTTCGAATACCAGCATTCCTACATCTATTGATCTCAGCTCGTTCACCAAGGACCTGAACAAATTTTATGCCAGGTTTGACATCCTGAATTGCACCACTGAATGTGAGAGACTGCTCAGGAGCCTACCCACTCCTGAAGAGCCACACTTTGTCCCCTTAACGGTGGAAGACGTCCATCAGCAGCTCAGGAGGTGCCATACCGGCAAAGCCCCTGGCCCAGATGGAATCACAGGGAGGCTGCTCAATAATTGTGCCCTGGAGCTATCTCCTGTTCTCCATTCACTTTTCAAAGAGTCACTACAGACAGCAACTGTCCCAACCCTCTGGAAAACCACCACTATTATTCCTGTACCCAAAAGACCTCGCCCCTGTGAATTGAACCATTACAGACCAGTAGCACTTACTTCAATAATAGCAAAATGTCTTGAAAAACTGGTTTTAAACACTATCCTTCCGGTTGTCGGCCCACAGCTGGATCCTTACCAGTTTGCCTACAAGGCCAAAAAAGGAACAGAGGATGCTGTTGCATGCCTCCTTCATACTCTCCTCCAACATCTGGACTCTCCTGGCCATTATGCCAGGATTCTTTTTATAGATTTCAACTCCGCCTGTAATACGATACAACGCCACCTCATGATAATTAAACTTCAACAGCTTCACGTGCCACCTCTTCTCATTCACTGGATTTATGATTTTCTCACTGACAGACCACAGGCAGTAAGGGTGGGTAGTATAACATCCCCCACCATTACCGTCAACACGGGAGCCCCTCAAGGGTGTGTCCTCAGCCCTTTCCTATACACACTATATACTGACGACTGCCGTAGCCCTTCCGATATCACAAAGTATTTCAAATACTCAGATGACACAGCCATACTCGCCCTCCTCACTGGCACGGAATCAGTCACAGCATATCACAAATCTGTTGCCCATTTCACCCAATGGTGTACAGCCAGTCATCTCCTTCTTAACACCACTAAAACAAAGGAACTGATCTTGGACACACACCAAAAATTCTCCACTGCTCATTGCTATATCTCCATCAGTGGCCAGTCAGTAGACATTGTTGACAGCTTCAGGTACCTTGGCATTATTCTGGACAATAAACTGAGTTTTCACCATCACACCAAAGACATTCACAGGCGCTGCCAACAGAGACTATTTGTCATACGAAAACTTAGGACTCTCTCAGTAAAACCAAATTTTCTTCTCCTTTTGTACCGTAGTATCATTGAACCCGTTCTTCTGTACTGTGCCACCTGCTATTTCACGATGCTTTCACTCACCGATAGAAACAAGCTTCTTAAAGTCACTAACACTTCCTCAAAAATAATAGGCCTTCCCACACCCAACTTGCCGGCTCTCATTGACGCTGCTATCATTCGCAGAGCAAACACCATCATAAAAAATCAGAGCCACCCGCTTAACTCATGTTTCACCCTTCTTTCCTCAGGTCGTCCGTTCTGGCAGGTCGTTCCCTCCTGGTTGCCTCATCCATCCTGTTCACAGGTTCAACTTACACAGAAACCTTTGATTGGGCTGAGCTACTGAATCTCCAAATTCCAAAGAAGACAACATTTTACTCCCTGCAGTCCACCTACCTCATACCAGTGATTGAGTATGCATACCAAGACCATCACAAAGAGATAATGAAAAAATCTACAACTAACTGCCAAGTACACTACATACAGTTTCATGAGTGATGAAACAAAGGAAATCATCATGGTTGAGTTAGTTCAGGTAAATACCCAGAAATGTATATAATGCTTGTGCTCTCATTGCAGTTGTATGCATTTATACTGATTGTCATTATAAAGGTAACAGAGGCAACCAGTTCACCAGTCATGGAGACACTGGGGTTTCGGAGGTGTCTGGAGCATTTGCTTCAGGCAGGAGTTGTAGTGGATACCATCACCACAGACCGCTCTTTCTATCAGGAAGCTTATGAGAGAGACCTACTCTGACATCCAGCATCAGTTTGACCCATGGCATGTTGCCAAATGTAAGCTTTTTACTAGGGGTGGCTCGATACCACTTTTTCATGTCCGATACCGATACCACACACTTGAGTATCTGTCGATACCGATACAATACCATATATTTTTTTCTTAATTAAGCTGTTAATAACACATTTGTCAGGAGGATGCACTGTGCTTAACCTAGCCATCTAAAAAGCATCATGCTCAAACAGTGCAATAAATGTTCTACTTTCCTAAAGGAAGAAATAAGTAGCCCACAACATGACTCAGTTGTGCAATACTGCTGCTTAATTTTTATTAAAACAATTTTTAAACAGAACTTGTAGCAGCATTTTTTATTATTCAGCACCATTCAATTAATGAAATTTAAAGTGCAACTGTGCAAATAAAACAAAAATTATAATTCCAGTGCCAAAAACTGGATGTAACACAAAACTCTTATGTAGTCATAATAACTTAAATAAGTATAACCTAACATAAAAATAAAGGTATCTCCATTATAAAATGTGTAATAGAACGCAGTCAAATAAGGCACTCACAAATTAGACTCTAAGCCATAACACATAAAAAAGGGTGGAAAAAATCTAGGGTAGACCGAGCAAGCTGTAAAGTTTTCACATGTAACATCTGAGGTTGAACTGTAAAACACCTGTATAAAACTAATCATTAGAATTAACTCCATGTATGAAAAGATACTTGCAATGTTAACAAAAATATTTGGTTCACGTTTTCCAATTAGACGAAACGAAACCGCCGTAACTGCCTGACCTTTAAAACAGTCACAAAAACCACTGACTCATGTTTTTACAGTACATCTTTGACTTCCAATAAGTGTGTTCACTTTAACATGAGAGGCAAATTCTTCTTTAGAAAAATTAGCATTTCAGCCTTCTCAGCTGTCAGGCTGCTCCTCCTTTCATCAATAATAATAGAGGCTGTGCTGAAGAGTCTCTCGCTCTCCACACTCGTGGAAGGTGCAGAGAGAAATTTAGTTGCCACGGCTGTCAGGGAGGGCCGCCTAGGTTGGTTGACTTTCCAGTATAGCAGTGGATTGTCCGAACGTGGAATAGTTGGCTCGAGGAGGTGAGTTTGAATTTCAGTGCGTGCATTTGTGGTGGTTGACTGAGGATCAGATTCTACTGTGCTTTCTTCCAGGATTTCATCAAAAATGCTCCCAAGTCTGTTCTTGCTTGCAGCTTCCACCCGTGGAGTCTTCTTTGCTGGCTCTGAGGCTGCTGATGCAGATGAGGTCCCCTCTGCTGGCTCTGAGGCTTCTGATATGGTCCTCCTCAGCATTTCTTCCATCTTTCATGCCTCTGCCATTAATGCATCCTTTACATGGCTTGAGGTTTCTTCATTTGCAAAGTACCTGTATAAATAAAAATACACATGTAACATTTAAAATGATGCTTATGCTTGAGATTAAATACTTTTGCACATCTAATGATTACATAATATTGCACATAAGTAAAACCTTCACAGACACATTAGTTTCAATCTCTCGCTCTCACACACACACACACACACACCCCCCTAATCATTAGATGTGCAAAAGTAAAACCTTCACAGACACATTTGTGTCAATCTCTCTCTCACACACACGCACACACACGCACACACACACACACCTAATCATTAGATGTGCAAAAGTAAAACCTTCACAGACACATTTGTGTCAATCTCTCTCACACACACACACACACACACACACACCCAGGCTGGAGGGCAAGAGATTCAAATTTCGTGGAGGGCAAGAGATTAAAATTTTTTGGAGGGCAAGAGATTCAATTTCATGGAGTGCAAGAGATTCAATTTCATGGAGGGCAAGAGATTCAATTTCATGGAGGGCAAGAGATTCAATTTTTTGGAGGGCAAGAGATTCAATTTCATGGAGTGCAAGAGATTCAATTTCGTGGAGGGCAAGAGATTCAAATTTCATGGAGGGCAAGAGATTCAAATTTAATGGAGGGCAAGAGATTCAATTTCACGGAGGGCAAGAGATTCAAATTTCACGGAGGGTAAAAGATTCAATTTCATGGAGTGCAAGAGATTCAAATTTCGTGGAGTGCAAGAGATTAAAATTTCGTGGAGGGCAAGAGATTAAAATTTCATGGAGTGCAAGATTCAAATTTCATGGAGTGCAAGAGATTCAAATTTCGTGGAGGGCAATAGATTCAAATTTCATGGAGTGCAAGATTCAAATTTCATGGAGGGCAAGAGATTCAAATTTCGTGGAGTGCAAGAGATTCAAATTTCGTGGAGTGCAAGAGATTCAAATTTCATGGAGTGCAAGAGATTCAAATTTCATGGAGGGCAAGAGATTCAAATTTCGTGGAGTGAGAGAGATTAAAATTTCGTGGAGGGCAAGATATTAAAATTTCATGGAGGGTAAGAGATTAAAATTTCATGGAGTGCAAGAGATTCAATTTCATGGAGGGCAAGAGATTCAATTTCATGGAGGGCAAGAGATTCAAATTTCATGGAGGGCAAAATATTCAATTTCATGGAGTGCAAGAGATTCAAATTTCATGGAGGGCAAGAGATTAAAATTTCGTGGAGTGCAAGAGATTAAAATTTCGTGGAGGGCAAGAGATTAAAATTTCATGGAGGGCAAGAGATTAAAATTTCGTGGAGGGCAAGAGATTCAAATTTCATGGAGTGCAAGAGATTCAATTTCATGGAGGGCAAGAGATTCAATTTCATGGAGGGCAAGAGATTCAATTTCATGGAGGGCAAGAGATTCAAATTTCATGGAGGGCAAAATATTCAATTTCATGGAGTGCAAGAGATTCAAATTTCATGGAGTGCAAGAGATTCAATTTCATGGAGGGCAAGAGATTCAATTTCATGGAGGGCAAGAGATTCAAATTTCATGGAGGGCAAAATATTCAATTTCATGGAGGGCAAGAGATTAAAATTTCGTGGAGTGCAAGAGATTAAAATTTCGTGGAGGGCAAGAGATTAAAATTTCATGGAGGGCAAGAGATTCAAATTTCGTGGAGGGCAAGAGATTCAAATTTCATGGAGTGCAAGAGATTCAATTTCATGGAGGGCAAGAGATTCAATTTCATGGAGGGCAAGAGATTCAAATTTCATGGAGGGCAAAATATTCAATTTCATGGAGTGCAAGAGATTCAAATTTCGTGGAGGGCAATAGATTCAAATTTCATGGAGTGCAAGATTCAAATTTCATGGAGGGCAAGAGATTCAAATTTCGTGGAGTGCAAGAGATTCAAATTTCGTGGAGTGCAAGAGATTCAAATTTCATGGAGTGCAAGAGATTCAAATTTCATGGAGGGCAAGAGATTCAAATTTCGTGGAGTGAGAGAGATTAAAATTTCGTGGAGGGCAAGATATTAAAATTCCATGGAGGGTAAGAGATTAAAATTTCATGGAGTGCAAGAGATTCAATTTCATGGAGGGCAAGAGATTCAATTTCATGGAGGGCAAGAGATTCAAATTTCATGGAGGGCAAAATATTCAATTTCATGGAGTGCAAGAGATTCAAATTTCATGGAGGGCAAGAGATTAAAATTTCGTGGAGTGCAAGAGATTAAAATTTCGTGGAGGGCAAGAGATTAAAATTTCATGGAGGGCAAGAGATTAAAATTTCGTGGAGGGCAAGAGATTCAAATTTCATGGAGTGCAAGAGATTCAATTTCATGGAGGGCAAGAGATTCAATTTCATGGAGGGCAAGAGATTCAAATTTCATGGAGGGCAAAATATTCAATTTCATGGAGTGCAAGAGATTCAAATTTCATGGAGGGCAAGAGATTAAAATTTCGTGGAGTGCAAGAGATTAAAATTTCGTGGAGGGCAAGAGAATAAAATTTCATGGAGGGCAAGAGATTCAAATTTCGTGGAGGGCAAGAGATTCAAATTTCATGGAGTGCAAGAGATTCAATTTCATGGAGGGCAAGAGATTCAATTTCATGGAGGGCAAGAGATTCAAATTTCATGGAGGGCAAAATATTCAATTTCATGGAGTGCAAGAGATTCAAATTTCGTGGAGGGCAATAGATTCAAATTTCATGGAGTGCAAGATTCAAATTTCATGGAGGGCAAGAGATTCAAATTTCGTGGAGTGCAAGAGATTCAAATTTCGTGGAGTGCAAGAGATTCAAATTTCATGGAGTGCAAGAGATTCAAATTTCATGGAGGGCAAGAGATTCAAATTTCGTGGAGTGAGAGAGATTAAAATTTCATGGAGGGCAAGAGATTCAAATTTCGTGGAGTGAGAGAGATTAAAATTTCATGGAGGGTAAGAGATTAAAATTTCATGGAGTGCAAGAGATTCAATTTCATGGAGGGCAAGAGATTCAATTTCATGGAGGGCAAGAGATTCAAATTTCATGGAGGGCAAAATATTCAATTTCATGGAGTGCAAGAGATTCAAATTTCATGGAGGGCAAGAGATTAAAATTTCGTGGAGTGCAAGAGATTAAAATTTCGTGGAGGGCAAGAGATTAAAATTTCATGGCGGGCAAGAGATTAAAATTTCGTGGAGGGCAAGAGATTCAAATTTCATGGAGTGCAAGAGATTCAATTTCATGGAGGGCAAGAGATTCAATTTCATGGAGGGCAAGAGATTCAAATTTCATGGAGGGCAAAATATTCAATTTCATGGAGTGCAAGAGATTCAAATTTCATGGAGGGCAAGAGATTAAAATTTCGTGGAGTGCAAGAGATTAAAATTTCGTGGAGGGCAAGAGATTAAAATTTCATGGAGGGCAAGAGATTCAAATTTCGTGGAGGGCAAGAGATTCAAATTTCATGGAGTGCAAGAGATTCAATTTCATGGAGGGCAAGAGATTCAATTTCATGGAGGGCAAGAGATTAAAATTTCATGGAGGGCAAAATATTCAATTTCATGGAGTGCAAGAGATTCAAATTTCGTGGAGGGCAAGAGATTCAAATTTCGTGGAGTGCAAGATTCAAAATTCATGGAGGGCAAGAGATTCAAATTTCATGGAGGGCAAAAGATTCAATTTCATGGAGGGCAAGAGATTCAAATTCCGTGGAGTGCAAGAGATTCAATTTCATGGAGGGCAAGAGATTCAAATTTCATGGAGTGTAAGAGATTCAATTTCATGGAGTGCAAGATATTCAATTTCATGGAGGGCAAGAGATTCAATTTTATAGAGGGCAAGAGATTCAAATTTCGTGGAGGGCAAGAGATTCAATTTCATGGAGGGCAAGAGATTCAAATTTCATGGAGTGCAAGAGATTCAAATTTCATGGAGTGCAAGAGATTCAAATTTCATGGAGGGCAAGAGATTCAATTTCATGGAGTGCAAGAGATTCAATTTCATGGAGGGTAAGAGATTCAATTTCATGGAGGGCAAGAGATTCAATTTCATGGAGGGCAAAAGATTCAATTTCATGGAGTGCAAAAGATTAAAATTTCATGGAGGGCAAGAGATTCAATTTCATGGAGTGCAAGAGATTCAATTTCATGGAGGGCAAGAGATTCAATTTCATGGAGTGCAAGAGATTCAATTTCATGGAGGGCAAGAGATTCAATTTCATGGAGGGCAAGAGATTCAATTTCATGGAGGGCAAAAGATTCAATTTCGTGGAGTGCAAGAGATTAAAATTTCGTGGAGGGCAAGATTCAAATTTCATGGAGGGCAAGAGATTCAAATTTCGTGGAGGGCAAGAGATTCAATTTCATGGAGGGCAAAAGATTCAATTTCATGGAGTGCAAGAGATTAAAATTTCGTGGAGTGCAAGAGATTCAAATTTCATGGAGTGCAAGAGATTAAAATTTCATGGAGTGCAAGAGATTAAAATTCCGTGGAGTGCAAGAGATTAAAATTTCGTGGAGGGCAAGATTCAAATTTCATGGAGGGCAAGAGATTCAAATTTCATGGAGGGCAAGAGATTCAATTTCATGGAGGGCAAAAGATTCAATTTCATGGAGTGCAAGAGATTCAAATTTCGTGGAGTGCAAGAGATTAAAATTTCATGGAGTGCAAGAGATTTAAATTTCGTGGAGGGCAAGAGATTCAATTTCATGGAGGGCAAAATATTCAATTTCATGGAGTGCAAGAGATTAAAATTTCGTGGAGTGCAAGAGATTAAAATTTCGTGGAGTGCAAGAGATTAAAATTTCGTGGAGTGCAAGAGATTCAAATTTCATGGAGTGCAAGAGATTCAAATTTCATGGAGTGCAAGAGATTTAAATTTCGTGGAGTGCAAGATAGGGCTGTGTTGAAAAATTCGATTCACCAATTCTGAATCGATTTTCATATTAATTTCTAAAGATCGATCCGTAACTCAGAGGATCGATTTAATAACAGGCCTACATTTTCCCCATAAACACACTGAGACATGGCGACCGGCGGCGCTGCTAATGCGGTTTCTCTGAATCCACTTGTTGACCAGAAAGGAGGAAAGAGCCGTTCACATAGCGCGTTTTTTGCACGTGCAAATTCGTTTTCCAGGCGCGCCTCTGTTCATGGTTGCATAGCAACGGCAGACGCAACGGGAAAGCACGCGCTTGTGGAGAGGAGAAAGCGGTGCAAACTGCGCTCTCCATGATGACGAGGAAGTATCATCAAAAAATTTATTGATTTCTAGCCCTTGCATTAGCTTGACTACTAGATATATTCATTGAGATGAGAAATAAAAAGCCGCCCTGTACAGCGATGATCAGCTGTTCGGCCGAGCTTTCCATGTTGTTAGGGAAAGGCCGTTGGTTTTTGTCACATGACCTGTTGAGATGCATTGAAGTGCTTCTCACTGAATTTGCACGCGCATAAAACGCGATATGTGAACGGCCCCTAAAGTGGTATCGTGTGCGGTTGTATCTAGTTTAAAAGGCCTTTTAAATATGAACGCAGTTTTGGATTAAATAAAAGGACAGTCAAGTCAAATAAAACACGTTTTATCTCCTGTTTAGTTGGTAACACTACATTAAGATACCATTCATTAACATTAATGCCTTATCTAACATCAACACATTGAGTGAACAATACATTTTTACAACATTAATGTTTGTTTGTGAATGTTATTTAATACAAATACTTGATTGTTCATGAACAGTTAAAACTTTTGATTTTAAAAATATAAGATCGGATCAGATAGAATCGAATCGAATAATGATAATCGATTCAAGATCTTGAGAATCGGAATCGAATCGATTTTTGAAATTTGAATCGATACCCAGCCCTAGTGCAAGAGATCAACAATAGCATTTTTTGTTAACTCGGTACAGCGAAGAAAAAAAAAAAAAAAAAAAAGTATATGAGGCGAAGAATCATTAGTAACCGGGAAAAATTTATATGTAAAATGTGTATAATTGCGTGTGCTGCAGCGATGCAAAGTCCAGTTCACAGTTATTGCATTGGTGGAAAACAACAACAAACAACAACAAATTGGTAGTAAAAACAACAACTGAGAAATCAGCAACATTGAATATAGAAACTGGAACATCTCATTGGAAACCTGGAACATCTCATTGGAAACCTGGAACATCTCATTGGAAACCAGTCACATCAACAAAGAAATGAAGTGTAAATAACCCAGAAGACAGAAAGGAGGCATCATTTAAAAATAATAAAATAAGCTAAAACAGTCTTACAAAATGTAAAAGCTTATGGCTGCATTCCAAATAGTATATGAGGCGAAGAATCATTAGTGACCGGGAAAAATGTATATGTAAAATGTGTATAATTGCGTGTGCTGCAGCGATGCAAAGTCCAGTTCACAGTTATTGCATTGGTGGAAAACAACAACAAATTGGTAGTAAAAACAACAACTGAGAAATCAACTACATTGAATACAGAAACTGGTTTCCAATGAGATGTTCCAGTCACATCAACAAAGAAATTAAGTGTAAATAACCCAGAAGACAGCAAGGAGGCAACATTTAAAAAGAATAAAATAAGCTAAAACAGTCTTACAAAATGTAAAAGCTTATGGCTGCATTTCATGAACAGCACTCATGCACTTTCATAATGACTTCTCCTTTTGGTTGTTATACCTCTGTTTTTCACAAAATCCCTAATGTTTTGTACTGACCGGTTTTGTAGCACATGCTCTTCAGCAGATTTACATTGAAGACACTCAGATTTTGTGGCCAAATGGCCTTTGGCTATGTGAACTTTAAAATGCCGTATCACAGCAGCAACTTCTGCTTTTGACCACATTCTTTTCTTCCCACGATGTTCAACACTTTCAGTCACTAAAAATAAGAAATATAAAAACAAGGAAACGTTGCAATGTGAAATGTTTAATATTTAAAAAATCGGTTACAATTTAGTTCACAAAATATTATATAATGCATGTAACTTTAACTAGAAAAAAAAGTTTGAGACAAACTTTAAGTTGGCTTGAAAAAGCCAGACATGAGAGATTGATGAAGTTTAAAGTAGTCAGAAGTTTAAAGTAGTTTAAATTTTGATCGATAGATTAGTTAGAAAGAAAGAAAGATTCGTTAGAAAGAAAGAATAGTTAGAAAGAAAAGAAGATAGATTATTTAGAAAGAAAGAAATATTAGTTAGAAAGAAAAAAGAAAGAAAGAAAGATAAAATTGAAAGAAAGAAAGATTAGTTAGAAAGAAAAAGAAAGATTAGTTAGAAAGAAGGAATGAAATATTAGTTAGAAAGGAAATAAAAAATAGTTAGAAAGAAAGAAAGAAAGATTAGTTAGAAAGAAAGATAGATTAATTTAGTTTGAAAGATACATAGATTAGTTAGAAAGAAAGAAAGAAATATTAATTTGAAAGAAAGGAAGAAATATTAATTTGAAAGAAAGAAAGAATAGTTAAAAAGAAAGATAGATTAGTTAGTTAGAAAGAAAGAGATTAGTTAAAAACAGATTACTCTTTGTTAACACTTTGTAGTGTTATATAGTGTAGTGTTGTGTAGTGTAGTGTAGTGTAGTTAGTGTAGTGTAGTGTTGTGTAGTGTTGTGTAGTGTAGTGTAGTGTTGTGTAGTGTAGTGTAGTGTAGTGTTGTGTAGTGTAGTGTTGTGTAGTGTAGTGTAGTGTTGTGTAATGTAGTGTAGTGTAGTGTAGTGTTGTGTAGTGTTGTGTAATGTAGTGTAGTGTAGTGTAGTGTTGTGTTGTGTAGTGTTGTGTAGTGTAGTGTTGTGTAGTGTAGTGTAGTGTAGTGTTGTGTTGTGTAGTGTTGTGTAGTGTAGTGTTGTGTAGTGTTGTGTAGTGTAGTGTAGTGTAGTGTTGTGTAGTGTTGTGTAGTGTAGTGTTGTGTAGTGTAGTGTTGTGTAGTGTTGTGTAGTGTAGTGTTGTGTTGTGTAGTGTTGTGTAGTGTTGTGTAGTGTAGTGTTGTGTAGTGTAGTGTAGTGTAGTGTTGTGTAGTGTTGTGTAGTGTAGTGTTGTGTAGTGTAGTGTTGTGTAGTGTAGTGTTGTGTAGTGTTGTGTTGTGTAGTGTTGTGTAGTGTTGTGTAGTGTAGTGTTGTGTAGTGTTGTGTAGTGTAGTGTTGTGTAGTGTAGTGTTGTGTAGTGTAGTGTAGTGTTGTGTTGTTGTGTTGTGTTGTGTTGTGTAGTGTTGTGTAGTGTTGTGTAGTGTTGTGTAGTGTTGTGTTATGTAGTGTTGTGTTGTGTAGTGTTGTGTAGTGTTGTGTAGTGTTGTGTAGTGTAGTGTAGTGTTGTGTAGTGTAGTGTTGTGTAGTGTTGTGTAGTGTTGTGTTGTGTTGTGTAGTGTTGTGTTGTGTAGTGTTGTGTTGTGTAGTGTAGTGTTGTGTAGTGTAGTGTAGTGTAGTGTTGTGTTGTGTAGTGTAGTGTTGTGTAGTGTAGTGTTGTGTAGTGTTGTGTAGTGTAGTGTAGTGTTGTGTAGTGTAGTGTAGTGTAGTGTTGTGTAGTGTTGTGTAGTGTAGTGTAGTGTAGTGTTGTGTAGTGTGTAGTGTTGTGTAGTGTAGTGTAGTGTTGTGTAGTGTTGTGTAGTGTAGTGTAGTGTTGTGTAGTGTTGTGTAGTGTTGTGTTGTGTAGTGTAGTGTGTAGTGTTGTGTAGTGTAGTGTAGTGTAGTGTAGTGTTGTGTTGTGTAGTGTAGTGTAGTGTAGTGTAGTGTTGTGTAGTGTAGTGTTGTGTAGTGTTGTGTAGTGTAGTGTTGTGTAGTGTAGTGTAGTGTTGTGTTGTGTTGTGTAGTGTTGTGTAGTGTTGTGTAGTGTTGTGTTGTGTTGTGTAGTGTTGTGTAGTGTAGTGTAGTGTAGTGTAGTGTTGTGTAGTGTAGTGTTGTGTAGTGTAGTGTAGTGTTGTGTAGTGTAGTGTTGTGTAGTGTAGTGTTGTGTAGTGTTGTGTAGTGTAGTGTAGTGTAGTGTTGTGTAGTGTAGTGTTGTGTAGTGTAGTGTAGTGTTGTGTAGTGTTGTGTTGTGTAGTGTAGTGTGTAGTGTTGTGTTGTGTAGTGTGTAGTGTTGTGTAGTGTAGTGTAGTGTAGTGTAGTGTAGTGTAGTGTTGTGTAGTGTTGTGTAGTGTTGTGTAGTGTTGTGTAGTGTAGTGTAGTGTTGTGTAGTGTGTAGTGTTGTGTAGTGTTGTGTAGTGTTGTGTTGTGTTGTGTAGTGTTGTGTAGTGTAGTGTTGTGTAGTGTTGTGTAGTGTTGTGTAGTGTTGTGTAGTGTAGTGTAGTGTAGTGTAGTGTAGTGTAGTGTAGTGTTGTGTAGTGTAGTGTTGTGTGGTGTGGTGTAGTGTTGTGTAGTGTTGTGTAGTGTAGTGTTGTGTAGTGTAGTGTTGTGTAGTGTAGTGTTGTGTTGTGTTGTGTAGTGTTGTGTTGTGTAGTGTTGTGTAGTGTTGTGTAGTGTTGTGTAGTGTAGTGTTGTGTAGTGTAGTTTAGTGTAGTGTTGTGTAGTGTAGTGTTGTGTGGTGTAGTGTAGTGTTGTGTAGTGTAGTGTTGTGTAGTGTAGTGTAGTGTAGTGTAGTGTTGTGTTGTGTAGTGTAGTGTAGTGTAGTGTAGTGTAGTGTTGTGTAGTGTTGTGTAGTGTGTAGTGTTGTGTTGTGTAGTGTTGTGTGTGTAGTGTAGTGTAGTGTAGTGTTGTGTAGTGTAGTGTAGTGTTGTGTAGTGTTGTGTAGTGTAGTGTAGTGTTGTGTTGTGTAGTGTTGTGTAGTGTTGTGTAGTGTAGTGTTGTGTTGTGTAGTGTTGTGTAGTGTAGTGTAGTGTAGTGTAGTGTTGTGTAGTGTAGTGTAGTGCAGTGTTGTGTAGTGTTGTGTTGTGTAGTGTAGTGTTGTGTAGTGTTGTGTAGTGTATTGTTGTGTAGTGTAGTGTAGTGTAGTGTAGTGTTGTGTAGTGTTGTGTAGTGTTGTGTAGTGTAGTGTTGTGTGTGTTGTGTAGTGTAGTGTTGTGTAGTGTAGTGTAGTGTTGTGTAGTGTGTGTTGTGTTGTGTAGTGTAGTGTTGTGTAGTGTTGTGTAGTGTTGTGTAGTGTAGTGTAGTGTTGTGTAGTGTTGTGTAGTGTAGTGTTGTGTTGTGTTGTGTAGTGTTGTGTAGTGTAGTGTAGTGTAGTGTTGGGTAGTGTAGTGTAGTGTTGTGTAGTGTAGTGTAGTGTTGTGTTGTGTAGTGTTGTGTAGTGTTGTGTGTGTTGTGTTGTGTGTGTTGTGTAGTGTTGTGTAGTGTGTGTTGTGTTGTGTAGTGTTGTGTAGTGTTGTGTTGTGTAGTGTTGTGTTGTGTAGTGTTGTGTTGTGTAGTGTTGTGTTGTGTTGTGTTGTGTTGTGTAGTGTTGTGTTGTGATGTGTTGTGTTGTGTTGTGTATTGTAGTGTGTGTAGTGTTGTGTTGTGTAGTGTTGTGTTGTGTTGTGTTGTGTTGTGTAGTGTTGTGTAGTGTAGTGTTGTGTTGTGTTGTGTAGTGTTGTGTAGTGTTGTGTTGTGTAGTGTTGTGTTGTGTAGTGTTGTGTTGTGTTGTGTAGTGTTGTGTTGTGATGTGTTGTGTTGTGTTGTGTAGTGTTGTGTTGTGTTGTGTTGTGTTGTGTTGTGTAGTGTAGTGTTGTGATGTGTTGTGTAGTGTTGTGTAGTGTTGTGTTGTGTTGTGTAGTGTTGTGTGTGTTGTGTTGTGTAGTGTTGTGTTGTGTGTGTTGTGATGTGTTGTGTAGTGTTGTGTAGTGTGTGTAGTGTTGTGTTGTGTTGTGTAGTGTTGTGTAGTGTTGTGTTGTGTTGTGTTGTGTAGTGTAGTGTTGTGATGTGTTGTGTTGTGTAGTGTTGTGTGTGTTGTGTAGTGTTGTGTTGTGTAGTGTTGTGTTGTGTTGTGTTGTGTGTGTTGTGTAGTGTTGTGATGTGTTGTGTTGTGTAGTGTTGTGTTGTGTAGTGTAGTGTTGTGTTGTGTTGTGTAGTGTTGTGTAGTGTTGTGTTGTGTAGTGTTGTGTTGTGTAGTGTTGTGTTGTGTTGTGTTGTGTAGTGTTGTGTTGTGATGTGTTGTGTTGTGTTGTGTAGTGTTGTGTTGTGTTGTGTTGTGTTGTGTAGTGTAGTGTTGTGATGTGTTGTGTAGTGTTGTGTAGTGTTGTGTTGTGTTGTGTAGTGTTGTGTAGTGTTGTGTTGTGTTGTGTTGTGTAGTGTAGTGTTGTGATGTGTTGTGTTGTGTAGTGTTGTGTAGTGTTGTGTAGTGTTGTGTTGTGTAGTGTTGTGTTGTGTTGTGTTGTGTTGTGTAGTGTTGTGTAGTGTAGTGTTGTGTTGTGTTGTGTAGTGTTGTGTAGTGTTGTGTTGTGTAGTGTTGTGTAGTGTTGTGTTGTGTTGTGTTGTGTTGTGTTGTGTAGTGTTGTGTTGTGATGTGTTGTGTTGTGTATTGTAGTGTAGTGTATTGTTGTGTAGTGTAGTGTAGTGTATTGTTGTGTTGTGTAGTGTTGTGTTGTGTTGTGTAGTGTTGTGTAGTGTAGTGTAGTGTAGTGTTGTGTAGTGTAGTGTTGTGTAGTGTTGTGTAGTGTAGTGTTGTGTAGTGTAGTGTTGTGTAGTGTTGTGTAGTGTAGTGTAGTGTAGTGTTGTGTTGTGTAGTGTTGTGTAGTGTTGTGTAGTGTTGTGTTATGTAGTGTTGTGTTGTGTTGTGTAGTGTTGTGTAGTGTTGTGTAGTGTAGTGTAGTGTTGTGTAGTGTAGTGTTGTGTAGTGTAGTGTAGTGTTGTGTAGTGTTGTGTAGTGTAGTGTAGTGTTGTGTTGTGTAGTGTAGTGTTGTGTAGTGTTGTGTAGTGTAGTGTTGTGTAGTGTTGTTTAGTGTAGTGTAGTGTTGTGTAGTGTTGTGTAGTGTAGTGTAGTGTTGTGTAGTGTAGTGTAGTGTTGTGTAGTGTAGTGTTGTGTAGTGTAGTGTAGTGTTGTGTAGTGTAGTGTTGTGTAGTGTAGTGTTGTGTAGTGTAGTGTAGTGTGGTGTGGTGTAGTGTTGTGTAGTGTAGTGTAGTGCAGTGTGGTGTTGTGTAGTGTAGTGTAGTGTAGTGTAGTGTAGTGTTGTGTAGTGTAGTGTTGTGTAGTGTAGTGTTGTGTTGTGTTGTGTAGTGAAGTGTTGTGTAGTGTAGTGTAGTGTTGTGTAGTGTAGTGTAGTGTAGTGTAGTGTTGTGTAGTGTAGTGTTGTGTTGTGTTGTGTAGTGTTGTCTTGTGTTGTGTTGTGTTGTGTAGTGTAGTGTAGTGTAGTGTAGTGTAGTGTTGTGTAGTGTAGTGTTGTGTTGTGTTGTGTTGTGTTGTGTAGTGTAGTGTAGTGTTGTGTAGTGTTGTGTAGTGTAGTGCTGTTTAGTGTAGTGGTATGTAGTGTTGTGTTGTGTTAAAGTTAGTTAGACAGAAAGATAGATTAGTTAGAAAGAAAGAAAGAAAGAAAGAAAGAAAGAAAGATGGATTAGTTAGAAAGAAAGAGAGAAAGATAGATGGATTAGTTAGAAAGAAAGAAAGATTAGTTAGTTAAAAAGAAAGAAAGAAAGAAAGATAGATGGATTAGTAAGAAAGAAAGAAAGAAAGATGGATTAGTTAGAAAGAAAGAAAGAAAGATGGATTAGTTAGAAAGAAAGAAAGAAAGATAGATGGATTAGTTGGAAAGAAAGAAAGATGGATTAGTTAGAAAGAAAAATTAGTTAGTTAGAAAGAAAGAAAGAGGATTAGTTAGAAAGAAAGAAAAATGGATTAGTTAGAAAGAAAGAAAGATGGATTAGTTAGAAAGAAAGAAAGATGGATTAGTTAGAAAGAAAGAAAGAAGGAAAGAAAGAAATATAGATGGATTAGTTGGAAAGAAAGAAAGATGGATTAGTTAGAAGGAAATAAAGTGTGTGTAGTGTAGTGTAGTGTTGTGTAGTGTAGTGTAGTGTAGTGTTGTGTAGTGTAGTGTAGTGTTGTGTTGTGTAGTGTGTAGTGTAGTGTAGTGGTGTGTAGTGTTGTGTAGTGTTGTGTTGTGTAGTGTAGTGTAGTGTTGTGTAGTGTAGTGTTGTGTAGTGTA